>NC_079194.1:115902681-116224839 GCF_029499605.1 Hyla sarda | reverse complement strand
TGTAGGATGTGTGTATGTATGATGCATTTATGTATGATGTGTATATGTATATATTATGGATTTGTGCATGTACTATGTATGATGTGCATATGTATAAATTATGTATTATATATGTATGATGTTTGTATTTATGCATTATGTATATATGTATTATACATATATATACATACATAATGCATAAATACAAACATCATACATATATAATACATACATACATAATATACACATGCACACATCATACATCCATAATACACACACCATACATACATACATAATACACACCATACATACATACATAATACACACCATACATATATATTACACACATCATACATACATTCCACCCCCCTCCCGTCCTCGGTCGCCTTACCCCCAGTCTATGCACTTTTCTCACCTGCGGCAGCCATGTTGGGGTCAGAGGCCGGGCGCGTGCACACCCATCTGCTGCAAACTTTGCACCATAGCCCACTTCTTCCTCACGCCGAGGAATGGACACTCGGCGCCAGGAGTTGCGGCCAGGATCATCCCAGGAGGTGGAAGGAGACGTGCGCAGGGGGGGGGGGGGGGGTAGAGTGGCCGGAGGACGGGGGGGGATAGAGCAGCTGGAGCCGCAAATTTAAAAAAATAAATACATTTTTTGACATTCCGCCAAGACAGACAGCCCGGCCAACCGGTGTGCCGTGAAAGGCACCCATGACGAACTATGGCCGCGTGCCCACAGAGGGGGCTCGGCGTGCCACCTGTGGCACGCGTGCCATAGGTTCGCCATCACTGACCTAGGGCATACCTGTACGCCCTGGCCCTGTTAACAAGGTTTAACCGTTCTCACGAGCGGAAAATGCTTTAGGGTGCATTCCCACATGGCGTATTTTGCCGTGTATTTGCTGCGTATTTGGTGCTGCGTATTTTCCTACCCATTGACATCAACAGAGAAAATAAAATACGCAGCAGCAAATACGCCGTGTGGGAACGTACCCTTAAACCCGGTGGGTCTCGGTTGCTACGGTCAGCCAGGACCCAGGTCTTCTTCTGCTGCTCCCAGTGTGCATAGCAGGCTTGAGCAGCAGAGCACCAATAACACTGATCAATGCTATGCTATGGCATAGCATTGATCAGTATATGCAATCAAAAGCATGTTATAGAAAAAAGTTAATAAACCCCTTCCCTAACAAAAATTTTAATCATCACCCTTTTCCCATTTTTTTTTTTATAAAATAATGTAATAAAAAATAAAAGTAATCATATGTGGTACCACATATCCGAGCTATTAAAATATAAGATTAGCTAAATTGCAAGGTCGATGGCGTACACGTAAAAAAATACCAAAGTCTATAAAAAATTTATAAAAAGCAATCAAAAAGTCCCATCAAAACAACGGTACGGATAAAAACTACAGATCACGGTGCAAAATATGAGCCCTCATATAGCCCCATATGCAGAAAAATTAAAACGTTATAAGGGTCAGAAGATGAAAATTTTAAACATACTAATTTTGGTGCATGTGGTAAAATAAATTGTGTATCCTTGTAACCGTATGGACCTACAGAATAAAGACAAGGTGTAATTTTTAACAAAAATTGCACTGCGTAAAAACTGAAGCCCCCAAAAATTACCAAATGGCTTTTTCTTTTTTTCCAATTTTACCCCACAAATGTATATTTTTTTGGTTTTGTGGTAGATTTTGTTATTAAAGGATTGGTGTCATTACAAAGTACAATTGGTGATGCAAAAAACAAGCCCTTATATGGGTCTGTAGAGGAAAAAACTAAAATAGAAAAACGTAAATTGGCATGGTCCTTAAGGGGTTAAGGACACTGCCTGTTTGAGCCTTGTGAACACAGCCAAATTAAATTTTTGCACTTTTTTCCTCCTCACCTTCTAAGATCCATAAGGGCCCATACACTATAAGTGTCCATCTTCCTTGCAGAACTTTTCAGTGGATCCGCACCGCTCAGTCTGCACTTATTTTGCAAAGAATTTTACCCCGGATATAAGCATCTGAAATTAAAGTCCTATTGACTAATGCTTGCACATTTGTTTGCAGATTCCTCCCAAAAATTGAACATGTTCTTTTGGCAGAGTCTAGATCCTCATTAGCTGTTCCGCTACGTAACATCTGTAGTGTTCATTGACCAGCAGAATCACATTGAAATCAAAGGAATTCTAGTGCTAGTGATAATTCTGAGTGGAGTATCTGAGTGTTTATACAAGGGCTTAATTTCAGTACTCATACAAGGGCTTATTTTTTGAGGAACCAATTGCACTTTGTAATGAAAAAGAAATCAAGCCAAAAGGTAGAAAGAACTGCCTGTAGAGCTCAGAGACAGGATTGCGTGAAGGCACAGATCTGAAGAAGTGTCCAATTTTTTTTACTGCTGCACCGAAAGATCAGCACAGTAGCCTCCATAATTCTAGGACTCTTCCTAGACCTCACTAGCCCACCAAACTAGGTAATCATAGGAGAAGGGCCTTGGTAAAAGATGTGCCCAAGAACCTAATGGTCACTCTGTCTGAGCGCCAAAGATCTTGTGTGAAGCTGGGAGAAACTTCCAGGTCAACTATGACTGCAGCACTCCACCAATCTGGGTTTTATGGCCGAGTGGCCAGAAAGAAGCCTCTCCTGATAAAAGCTCTCCTGGAGTCTAAATCTAAAAGACTTTCAGACAGTGAGAAACAAGAGTCTTTGATCTAATGAACCTAAGGCTGCTTTCACACTATAAAGTTCTTACGATTTAAAGAGCCGTCATAATGTTCTGTTATGAAAACCCTTAAAAATGGCCGTTACAAAATCCCATTAAAGTCAATGGGATTTTTAAATAATAATTATTTAAATTATAACGGATGTTATTTTGTGATGGGAGAAAGATAGTGCATGTACCGTTTTTCTACAGTCACAAATAACATCAGTTATTAATAACGGGCTATGACGGGTTAAAACAGATTATGTAAAAATCCCATAGACTTTAATAGGATTTTGTAACGGCCATTATTAAGGGTTTTCATAAGGGAACATTATAACGGCTCTTTAACCCCTTAAGGACCAATGCAAATAAACCTGTACGCCCCTGAAAGACCAGGCCTGTTTTTTCAAATCGGGGATGTCTGTCTTTATTAGAGAATAACTCTGGTAACGTTTTGCCAATCACGATAATTCTGACATTGTTTTTTTGTCACACGTTGTCCTTCATGTACATAGTAAAAGTAAGCCGATATCATTTGTAGTTTTTTTTTTACAATGCAAAAAATCATGAAATTTTTACAAAAAATTACGATTTTTTGCTATTTTAACACTAATAGGTTGCATATATTTATACTTACTGACCAAATAGTTTATGAAACTTATACTTTCAGATGTCTACTTTATTTTGACGTCATTTTTTAGTTTTTAATTAACATTTTAAATTAGTTAGAAGCCTAACAATTTAACTTGAAATTTTGAAAATTTGAAAAGTACATTTTTTTTATGAGCTATGCAAGGTTTGCAGAAATTAAAAGGTAGTAGAACATAGGAACACCCCCCCAAATGCACCATTTTAAAAACTAGACCCCTCAAGGTATTCCCTAGGGGGTACAGTGAGTATTTTAACACCATAGTTTTTTGGCAGGAATTATTACAAAGTCAGTGTTAAAAATTCGAAATTTGCAATTTTTCACAAATGCATCATTTGGGGGGCATATTTTTTGTACATCACTTCTGATATTGAAAGAAATGCACCCTATATTTTATTTAGCCGCTTGTCCCATGTTCGGAAACACCCCCGCTTTGGCCATATATGGTTCCTTGGCCGCGTGGTAGGACTCAGAAGGAGAGGAGCGCCATTTGGCTTTCAGGGCAGAACAGTACCCCCACAAGTGACCCCATTTATATACCGCACCCCTACAAGTTATTGGCTGGACCAGGGACCTCTCTGATTGGTCCTTGGTCGGCTGGCAGTATAACGCGCCTGTCTGTGACAGTTAAGGCTCCTGATGGATATATCCGCCATGTTGTGGGAATAAGCACCCGCTCATGGCGAATATATCCATCACTGCTGCGGCTGGGTAGCTCAGTGTGTCTGCTCATGACTGCTGGCGGGAAATCCGCCGCTGAGTGGACACACAAAGCTACCCAGCCGCAGCAGGGAGCTCATTACCGTGACTGCTGCATAATGTGTAGGATCACATGGTGGACATCCGCAGCATATTACATGCTGCACATGTCCGCCAATGCGATCCTACACATTATGCATTTTTTTTATTAGATTCATTTAATAAATGTATTTTTAATATTTTTTTTACACTTATTACATTTATATTTATTTTTACACTTTTTAATGCTTCCAAAGCATTGTAGTTATATGCTGCCTGCCAGTTTTCACTAGCAGGCAGCATATTAGGATGTGCCTCTGGCACGTCCTACAGGCAATACCCAGGGCAGACCTGGGGGTCTTTGTAGGACCCCCGGCTGCCCAGGTATGCAGCAGCACCCCGCGATGCTCCGGGGTGCTGCAGGAGAGACAGAGGGAGCCCCCTCCCTCTGTCAGAACTCCTTACACCGCGCGGTCACTTCTGACCGCGGCTGTAGGGGGTTAAACTGTCAGGAGTGAAGTGAACTTCACTCCCGGCAGTGCGGCCACACACAGCACCCCGGGATCGCGATGCGGGGTGCTGCAGAGGAGACAGAGGGAGCCCCCTCCCTCTGTCAGAACTCCTTACAGCGCGCGGTCACTTCTGACCGCGGATGTAAGGGTTAAACTGACGGGAGTGAAGTGAACTTCACTCCCAGCAGTGCGGCAGGCCCCGGCCAGCCGCGTATTACACACAGCACCCCGCGATCGTGATGCGGGGTGCTGCAGAGGAAGCCCCCTCCCTCTGTCATAACACTTACAGCCCGCGGTCATTTCCGACCGCGGCTGTAAGGGTTAAAACTGCCGGGACCGAAGTTTACTCCGGTCCTGGCAGTGCAGCAGGGTCCCGGCTGTGTGATACAGCCGAGTCCCTGCCGCGATCTCGTGGGTGCACTGGGCAGCACCCACGAGAATAATAGACAAGTATAGACGTCCAGGTGCGGGAACGGCCGCCAACCTGGACGTCTATACTCGTCCATGGTCGTTATCGGGTTAAAACGGAAGAACTTTATAGTGTGAAAGCTGCTTAAGACTGAACTTTTGGACTCAATTCTAAGTGTAATGTCTGGAGGAAACCCGGAACTGCTCATCACCTGCCCAATACCATCCCTACAGTGAATTATGGTCATGGCAGCATTGTGCTGTGAGGGTGTTTTTCAGCAGCTGGGACAGGTAGACTGTTCAGGGCAGAGGGAAAGCAGAATAAAGCAAAGTAGAGATATTCTTAATGAAAACCAGTTGTCCAGAGATCTTTGGAAGATCTGCAGAAAAGAATGTCAGATAATCCTCAAATCAGTGTGTAACCCTTGGGGCATTATACACAAGAAGACTGGAGGCTGTAATTGCAGCAGAGGGGGTGTCAACTAAGTACTGAGTAAAGGGTCTGAACTTATGTCAATGTAACATTTTAGTTTATCTTTTAATAAATCAGCAAAGATTTTAAAAAAACATTTTTTTTTACTTTGTCATTATGGGGTACTGAAAGAAGAATGATGGAGAAAAACAAATCTTTTTTAAGTCTGCAGCATGAATTTGATAACTTTTGGAATTAACTTTCCTAGTGTGAGAGCAGCTGGTGTTCAGGCGATATAGCAATGTGCCTGTCCCTCTTATGAACTGATACAAGAGGGGACACAAAAATAAGAAGCCAAATGCAATAAAATAAACTGATAGATACTTCTGTGATCCAACACTGATCATTCAGCACTCTCGTCTTAGTTTAGGAGTGGAGGGCACATGACCATCGCAGACAACTAGCGGCCTGCACTCCTGGCATCACCATGCCAGAGAGCCATGATGCCAGGAGTATGGAGCATAAACGCAGAGGCTGACGATTGGCTGCGGCAGTTACGTGACGAGGCATCAGGTTATTTTAATGCACTTAGGGACTTTACCACTAGTTTTTTTTATAAATATGGATAACCCCAAAAAAGGGGCTACATTGTGTGCTACCAGAAAATAAAGGATACCAATTACCAACTGCAGAGGGGAAAGGATAAAAAATATGTTTTATGCTTTAAATTCAAGTTAGTCTGAAGCAGTTACCACCAACATTTCAGGATAGCCCATTTATATACCAGACTGCATTAATACATTGTATCCTGCAATTCCTCTCAACCTACATCACACAGCTTATTAAAAGTGCTGCAGCTGAGTCATAACTGTATGTAAATAATTCAGGCAGACAAAACTATAAGGGTAGAGTGACACAAAGCGTATAAGCAGCATATTTCACGCTACACGAAATCTGCTGTCCTATAAGCAGACATGTAGGGCTTCCCCGTGGCAGCCGTGTGTGTGTGTGGGCAGTGAGGTTTGGAGGCGTCACGGGTAGCCCTGTGTGTCTGTATTTCTTGCTGAACAGTGTATTTCAAGCTGCATATACGCTATGTGTGACCCAACCACAAAGAAGAAAACTCTACAGCAATTGCTGAAACACAAGGGGGAAATTTATCAAACCTGTCTAGAGGAAAAGTTGCCCATAGTAACCAATCAGCTCGCTTCTTTAATTTTTAACAAGGCCTTTGCCAAATGAAGGAAGCAATATGATTGGTTGCTATGGGCAACTTTTCCTTTGCACAGGTTTTGATAAATCTCCCCCAAAGAGTTTATTCATTTAGTATCTAAGGCTGTGCTCACACATTGCATTAATGCTGTAAAATTTACAGATATTTTAGTCATTTTCTGTAAAGCAAAAATTAATGTGGCACCACAGCTATAATAGAGCCACATGTGAACACAGCCTCCAATGCAGTTTTATAACCCATCAATTCATGTCAAAAGCACACTGCGCACCTTAAAGGGGTAGTCCAGTGGTGAAAAACATATCCCCTTTCCTAAGGATAGGGGATAAGTTTGAGATCGCGGGGGGTCCGACCGCTTGGGGCCAGGCTCTCCGGCCAGATAGCGGGTGTCGACCACCGCACAAAGCGGCTGCCAACACGCCCCCTCAATACATCGCTATGGCAGAGCCAGAGATTGCAGAAGGCAGCGCTCCGGCTCTGCCATAGAGCTGTATTGAGGGGGCGTGTCGGCCGCCGCTTCGTGCGGGGGTCGACACGCCCCCTTCCCGTGGGCTGTCGGGGCCCCGTACAGGAGATCGTGGGGGGGCCCCAGCGGTTGGACCCCCCCGCGATCTGCAACTTATCCCCTATCCTTAGGATAGGGTAAGGATAGGGGATAAGTTCTTCACCACTGGATATCTCCTTTAATACCAAGACCTGGAAACCCTACAGTTCTACTGAACCAAATTGTGGTCACCCTAGGGTTCTATTCAGATGTTTGCCAATGCTATTAGATAATATTGCCACATCTGACTATTAGATGTCTTTCTTGTGAATGGAGATTTTTCCCATCAGGATTGAAAATAATTCCTTTTACTAGAAGAAAAAGCAGCAAACTAGGACATACATACTCCTTGGTCAGACATCTTACATAGGGTCACCCCGTGACCCTACAGAGCCATGCTTAGATTACAGTAGAACCCTGTGGTGGTCCAACTTCAATGAAACTACCTACCTACATAGAAAAAGTCACTCCCGGACAAAGGCTGTGCTCGAAACACACATTGTGTAGGTATCATCCCAGTGCTTGACACATTTATGGGTAAATAGGTTATGGTGGTCCCCTTTTATGCCTTTTGTCATTCTGGGAAACTACGATGCATCTGGCTATATATGTTTGTACTGTGTGATTTGGGCTTCTACTGAGATTTTATTTATTTTTTTAATTAAAAGTGGGTAGGGCACAGGATGATGTTGCATGTTCCTTCTGTTTAAGGAAGGTTACTAATTTTTATAATTTTGTGGCAATAATAAAATATGCATTTCTTAAAAAAAAATAAAAAATTCTCACGAGTGACTTCATTTTCTATGTAGGTAACATAGTTCATAAGGTCGAAAAAGACCAGAGTGCATCAAGTTCAACCTATAACCCTAATGAGTCCCTACTGAGGTGATCCAGAGGAATGCAAAAAAAAAAAAAAAAACTAAACTCGAGGTAAAAATGTATTCCCAACTCCAAAGATGGCATCAAAATAGATCCCTGGATCAATCTTCTGTCTCTATAAATCTAGAATCCATAACCTGTGATGTGTATCCCCTAGTTTGCTTATTTTGGTTATACATGTTATCTGAACTGCAGGGGGGTCTAGGTGGTGCATGAACAAACAAAAAAGCAAAAAGGCTGTTCAGCATCACTTTTCTGGTATTCTGACCAGCTGAACAAAAAGATGCTAGTCAAAGTAGCCCTAATTCTGGACTCCGGTAAACAATGATCAGCCATGATAGAGGCAATCTATCCAAATCAATGGATTTAATACAGTGACTTAATACTGTCCTGTTAGAGTGCTCATTTACACAGCTGTATTCATATTCTTTGTGGGAGATTTATAAAAACCTGTGCAGAGGAAATGTTGACTAGTTGCCCATAGCAACTTTTTAGAGGCCTTTTTAAAAATTAAATGCACACTGTCAGATTCAAAAACAATGTTGTACATCTTGGCAAAACATTCACCTTTCAAATATACTGTATCTCCTTTTTATAGAAATTTTGGCTTATAAAAAAAATACCACTATGAGTCCCCATACCATCCAGAACATAATCCTGTCCAGCTGCAGCATCATCTTTATCGAAGCTGAGGCACAGGGAGTAAGTGAGGGTGGGGCTAACAGAGCAGCCTGCAGTAATTGGATGAAGAGACCCAGCACAGCAGATTCAGGAAGGAAGTGGATACATGGTGAGTGAGGGCAAGCTCAGTGCTTGCCTCAGACACACCCCTTCCTGAGAAGTGGAGGTAAAAAAAAAAAGTCAGCAGCAGAACAGAACAAATACAGAAGCTAGACACAAAGAGATATGGAAAGTAGCTGCATGACCTAGTGGGTAACATACATATATAAGCATTTTTTTTCTGTGATATGGATTGGGTATAAGTTTCAGATAGTGGGCATCCGAATGCTGTGGCCCCAGCAGCCCACGGGAAGGGGGCTGTTGACCACCGCACAAAGCGGTGGCCTTCGACAGCGCTCCGGCTCTGCCATAGAGTTGTATTGAGGGGGCGTGTTAGCCGCCGCTTCGTGTGGTGGGGGCGTGTTAGCCGCCACTTCGTGTGGTGGTCAACACGCCCCCTTCCCGCGGGCTGCCGGGGCCCCGTACAGGAGATTAGGGGATAAGTTTTTCAGCACTGGACTACTCCTTTAAAGAATCCACCTGTTGGTTGTTATAGACAACTGGTCAACTTTTCCTCTGAACAGGTTTTGATAAATCTCCCCCTTTATATCTTTTGGCCCAAAAAAGACAATTGTTACGAGGTCTTGTTAATTAGACCTTACAGAAAAGAATGGACTGTATAAACTAGCGGGAAATGAGGGTTCCAAAGGCCTCCAACAGAAATGAGGGTTCCAAGGTATCCATCACAAAAAAAAAAAAGATAAACAGGATACATGACAATAAAATAGCAATTTCCCCATATTCTCCTAAATATACCCAATCCCACAAAACCAACACGACAGAGACCCGAAAAGAAAAGACACTGCTCGGTTGCATGTTAAAAAGACATGCTTATCATTCTTAATAAAACAAAGAGTATTAGGAACAAATGAGAAATCTGGATATATCTGCAGCAGATACACAATATTATTTTACAATAAATTTACAAAGGCTCATATGCCAGCAGTTTAAGGCCTTGATACCTGGGCCGAAGGAAAAGACGATATATTTAGGCTTAAGTGAATTTTTTTTCCAGAAATATTTGTATACACTTCAGAATATAAAATCATTAAACATTTTTTTTCCTTCCCTTCTAGTGAAACCGTATACAAGTCCTTATAGAGTAGGCAAGAAAATAGGCGTCTGCTTTCACAAAAGTCCATCTTGTAAACCCTTGAAACACAGGAAGACAATGTTTTCTGTCTACAAGTTTCTTGTCTCCTCCCCCTCCCTCACAATGATCTGAGCCCAAGCTGATCATATAAAGATAAAAGGACTTTTCTTCCAAATTCTTTTAGAATTTGGAACTCTGATATTTAATTTTGTATAGTTTGCTAAGATGAACATTTGAATGTTTTTGTCTTATACTTTATTTTAAACAAGAGAAGCCTAAAAGGGCTTCATAACTACACCAATTAAAAAAAAAAAAAAAAATAGGCATTGTCTTTTTTAGTGTAAAAGTCTGTACATTTTATTTTATCATCCCATTCCCTCCACAGCTGTAACTGGTAGCTGTTTAGTGCATGTTGGTGGCGCTGGCCACCACAATGGCTTCCTGGATTTCACGGACAATAAGAATTCGGGTCAGCATCTGTTCCATCTGTTCTCTGCTAATTGGCTGGGTGGAGTACCAGATCGGACTGTTTGGTGCCACCACTGGCTCTGGCGTCAGGTAAAAAGTGTCATTTCGACCTTTCACACTCTGTGGGCTGGTAATAAAAAAAGATAAAAGCATTTAAGTGCATGTCATCAGAGAGTTTGGCTACTTTCACATGGCAAGATTAGAGTCAAGATTTGTAAGCCAAAACTAGGACTGTTTCAAAACACGCTTCAATTGTGTAAATCTTTCTAAGGCTATGTTCACACAGTTTTTTTCAGCTGTATTTGTAGCTGTTTAACAAATTATTTTTAAAAATATTTATACAATTATTATTTATACACTCCTGGTTTACATGAACAAATAATAAACAACATACAGTGGTCCCTCAACATACAAGGGTAATTCGTTCCAAACGACCCATCGTTTGTCGAATCCATCGTATGTTGAGGGATCCGTGCAATGTAAAGTATAGGAAGTTATACTCACCTGTCCCCGCCGCTCCAGACCGCGTCCTCACTGCTCCCGATGCTGTCTCGCTGCTCCGGTGTCTTCTTCGGGATCCTCTGGCTTCTTCCGCATCTTCTGCAGGGTCCGGGCCTTGCTTTCTGGTGACGTTATTACGCTGCTGCGCTGGCACGGCGTGCGTAGTGACGTAATAACGACGCCGGAAAGGGAGGCCCGGACCCTGGAGGAGATACAGAAGACGCCAGAGGATCGCGAAGTGGACCTGGAGCAGCGGGGATAGGTAAGCAAACCTGTCCGGGATGCTTAAACTGCTATCCGACAGCAGCTTAAGCATTTTGCGCTGTCGGATAGCAGTTAATGCGATGGCCCCGACATATAAAAGCATTGTATGTCGATGCTGACATCGACATGCGATGGCCTCTGAGAGGCCATCGTATGTTGATTTTATCATATGTCGGGGCCATCGCATGTCGGGGGGTTACTGTACTGACTCACATACCAGTGTGACAGCAGTGGCCTTAAATGGGTACATCAGGGAAGTATACATATTAAAAAAAAATACATGATCCTGCCTGATATGCATGACTCCTGTGACCCCTGTGGTCTTGATATTCTTTGCAATCCTTGCCTCAAAGATACTAAATTTACCAGGAATCATTGCAGCTCTTCTCTTCTATTCAGCTCATTCTCTGAGAAAAGCTCCCACCCGCCTGCTCTCAGAGAAGTTCAGTGTGTGATTGGATAAGGCTGCACACACCTCCCCAGCTCTCAGCACCAAAAAGAGCATGACTCATCAGTGCAGGGCAGAAACCACATGATCTATGTCTCTCAGGAGGGTGGGGGCTGCTTTCAGTGAGGGGGTTTGAACAGACACACATTGGATGACAGTATGACATCATTTTCTTCACTCTCTGCATGCAAGTGACAACCAAAAGAGGGGAACTGCTCTAGATAGCTAATGAATTAAAATTAGACAAGTAAATAGGTTTATGAAAGGGAAGGATGGGCTATGAGTTTAGTTCAACGGAGTGCCTCTTTAAAGGGTCCTAACAAATCTCTAGGCTACACCATGCATATGCAGATATAGAAGTGGTAGCTGCAAATATGGTGATTGAGTTTAAGCATGCATGGGATAGGCATGAGGCTAGACTTCATATAAGATAGGGCCAGGGACTATTCTTTGCATTCAGAATATTGGGCAGACTAGATGGGCCAAATGGTTCTAATCTGCCAACATGTTCTATGAAGTCTTTTATTAGGTTTTAAAGGGTATTCAAAGCGTTACTATCATTATAAACAACCTCTTCTTCATTTAATACTTCCTTAAAAACTAAGCATTTTTATAATATACTTTAAAAAAAAATGTGATTACTAAAGATGTGAAAAAAATGGCTTAAAAATAAAAATGGCCAATAGGGTCTCTGTCTCTTTAATTTTGCAAAAGAACCCTGGTAACCGAGTCCTTTTGATCCAGCAACTAGGTGAATTATTTTTCAGAGGGGGCTGTTCTCTCTCTGTTCTGCTCCCTGCTGTGCCTCAGTGCAGTATATAATCCAGCTTTCACCAGTGTGAGACAGCTTGCTTTCTTTTCAGAAGAGAGGCTTTTCCATGCACACTGACAAGCAATACAAGGTGCTCAATTATTTCATAACTTATTTCTTGTGTATTTGCACCATATAGGTTTTACATGGCTGCTTTAAGGTTATAAAAAAGCATGCCCTTTGGACACAAAGCTGTGAAAATAAAATTTTTATTTTTTTGGAACAAATTGAGGCATTGGTATACTTGTACCAAATAGTTTTACATAGCTGCATCAGAGTTATATATAGAGCATGTGCATTAGGCACTAAGCTTCACAATTGTAAAAATGTTTGTGCATACCTCATGATAAGGGAGGGGGAGGAAAGGAGCTCATCAGGCTCCTGGAAAAACACCCCCAAGAGAAGTGAAAAACGATTGATCACAGTAATACACAGATCAAAGGGTATTTTTCAAATTAACATGCATATTATTATGCATACATTACTACACTAAATAAAATTATTTTTTCTTACTAATGACAGTAACACTTTAAAGACACTGCCATTGAGCTTAAAGGGGGTATTCCAGGCCAAAACTTTTTTATATATATCAACTGGCTCCGGAAAGTTAAACAGATTTGTAAATTACTTCTTTTAAAAAATCTTAATCCTTCCAATAGTTATTAGCTTCTGAAGTTGAGTTGTTGCTTTCTGTCTAACTGCTCTCTGATGACTCACGTCCCATCATGCACAGCTCCCGGGACGTGACATCATTGAGCAGTTAGACAGAAAACTTCAGAAGCTAATAACTATTGGAAGGATTAAGATTTTTTAATAGAAGTAATTTACAAATATGTTTAACTTTCCGAAGCCAGTTGATATATATAAAAAAAGGTTTTGCCTGGATAACCCCTTTAATTGTGTTGTATTTGATTTAAAAACACACTCAAAAAGAAAAACACACAACACAGCTACTTTCTTTCAGAAGCAACACCACTACTGTATATGGCCTTGCTTGAATTTACTAAACTGTGGCTAAGCAGACCACTTTAATCTCATACAAACCCTCTAACCAATTGAAGATCATGATAATGTATGGGTTATAAAGCGATAAAAAAAAATTTTCATCCAGCTATTTAAATAACTTTTGTTTTTCTGTGATACATATGGGTGTATTTTAATTATGAAAAAAATAAAAAAAATAAAAAACAACTAAAAAAAGGGAAAGCAATGACTTTAAAGGGGCTGTCTGGAGAACTACACTTATCCCCTATCCATGTGCAGGAGTCACAGCATGCTCAGCCAACCACCAGTTAAGACGGGAACTGTGTGATCAGCTCCCTCCCCCACCGTCATGAATATCTATTGGTTACTGCATTTTTTTTTTTTTCAGAGTGATCACAGGTCCTCTTTAAATTATATGCAGATTATATAAAAGAAAAGCCACAGATTAGCCCCATAGCATCACATTGAGGCTAGTCCATGTGTGCATCCGCTAACACATCTGCAGTAAAGTTTGATTTTTGGTGCAGATTACTGAAAATCTATTTTTAAATAAAATTGTCAGAAACTGGAAATACATTTTGTTGGTTGTTTCCCTTAGTTTTCTAATGCATTTGGTTTCACCTCAGTTTACTTAAACACGGCCAAAAAAAAGTGAAGACATTAATACAATCCTATTATTTTCTCCCATACCATTTGAAGAGGTAAAAATCATAAAGTTTAATGGGGCATCGCAGTGGATTTTCAGGATTCTCAGTTTGCTCGGCGTACATGTCATCTGTAACAGGAAAACCTGAAATAAATGTAAATAAATCTGTAAAATACAAAGACGTAAAAAGACACTCTGGGGAAAATGTATTCCCATCTCGGCATTAGCATTCCTAAATCTAAACAGATATCGTGCTCACATTGAGAGTCTCATAGCAGTCTTAATATTGTTAAAGGGGTACTCCACTGGAAAACATTTTCTTTTAAATCAACTGGTGCCAGAAAGTTAAACAGATTTGTAAATAACTTCTATTAAAAAAATGTTAATCCTTCCAGTACTTATCAGCTGCTGTTATGATCCACAGGAAGTTCTTTTCTTTTTGAATTTCCCTTTTGCCTGACCACAGTGCTCTCTGCTGACACCTCTGCCCATTTTAGGAACTGTCCAGAGTAGGAGCAAATCCCCATAGAAAACCTATCCTACTCTGGACAGCTCCTTAAATGGACAGAGAGCACTGTGGTCAGACTGAAAGGAAATTCAAATAGAAAATAACTTTCTGTGGATCATAACAGCAGCTGATAAGTACTGGAAGGATTAAGATTTTTTTTTATATAAGTAATTTACAAATCTGTTTAACTTTCTGGCACCAGTTGATTTCCAGTGGAGTACCCCTTTAAGCAAGCAAAGCAATAAGGGGATGTGGATGTTCATGTCCGTCTAGGGACAAATGACCTGGCTTGCAGTGAAGTTTCAGAGGTGAAGGAATCTTATCACACTTGGTAATGATGTACAGGATTTTGCATCCACTGTTTCATTTTCTGACGCTCTGCATAATGTTCAGAATGATAGGAATAGGGGCAATAAGGAGTTCAACTTATGACTTAGTAAATGGTGTCAAGAGCAAGGATTTGGCTTTGTGTCTCATGATAGCTCTACTTGAAATAGAAAGGAACTGTACAAAAAAGATGGTTTGCATCTTTCTATCAAGGGAAACGAATGTACTAATGTACAATTTGCTAAGGAGTATTTAACCCCTTAAGGACCAAGGATGTATCGGTACGTCCTTCGTCCTGCTCTCGTGATATAATGCGGGGTTACACGGTAACCCCGCATCATATCACGGCGGGCCCGGCGTCATAGTGAAGCCGGGAACCGCCGCTAATAGCGAGCAGCGCCGCGCACTATTAACCCTTTAGCCGCACGCTCAAAGCTGAGCTGCGCAGCTAAAAGTGAAAGTAAAAGTGCCCAGCTAGCTCAGGGAGCTGTTCGGGATTGCTGCGATGAAATCGCGGCATCCCGAACAGCTATACTTCAGGAGCAAGGTCTCTTACCTTGCTTCCTGAAGTCCGATCGCCGTTTGAATGATTCAAGCCTGAGATCCAGGCTTGATCATTCAATCGCCAAAAACACTGATTGATCCATTCCTAGGGAGATGTATCAATCATTGTTAATGATCAGTAAATGCAATGTTATAGCCCCCCCTAGGGGCTATAATATGGCATAAGAAAAGTGTTAAAAAAAAATCACTAACCCTTTCAATGATCCCTTCCCCTAATAAAAGTTTGAATCACCCGGCATTTCCAAGAAAAAAAAAAAGTGTAAATAAAAATAAACATATGTGGTAACGCCGCATGCGGAAATGTCCGAATTATAAAAATATACCGCTTTTTAAACCGCACGTTCAATGGCGTACATGCAAAAAAAATTCCAAAGTCCAAAATTGCGTATTTTTGGTCAGTTTTTATATCATCAAAAGATGAATAAAAAGCGATCAAAAAGTCCGATCAATGCAAAAACTTCAGATCACGGCACAAAAAATGAGCCCTCATAGCCCCCTGACCATGGAAAAATAAAAAAGTTATAGGGCTCAGAAAATGCCAATTTTAAACGTATAAATTTTCCTGCATGTATTTATGATTTTTTTTCAGTAGTAATACAAAATCAAACCTATACAAGTAGGGTATCATTTTAACCGTATGGACCTAGAGAATAAAGATAAGGTGTCATTTTTACCGAAAAATGTACTACGTAGAAACGGAAGCCCCTAAAAGTTACAAAATGGCATTTTTTTTTCAATTTTGTCGCACAATGATTTTTTATCCAGTTTCGCCTTAGATTTTTGGGTAAAATGACTGATGTCATTACAAAGTAGAATTAGTGGCGCAAAAAATAAGCCATCATATAGAATTTTAGGTGAAAATTTTTAAGAGTTATGATTTTTTTTAAGTTAAGGAGGAAAAATTGAAAATGAAAAAAAAAAAAAAAAAATACAGAAAAAGCCCCGGTCCTTAAGGGGTTAAACTAGGAGGTTTGGGGGGGGGGGGGGGGGGGGGGCGCAAGAGACAGAGGTTAAGAAATGACAATCTCAGATTCCTGTCTACAAATGCTTGCAGTTTAGGTAATAAAATCGATGAACTTGGGTCAATAATAGCATCTGGGAATGAAGATTTAGTAACTGTTACTAAGACATGGTTTAATGAAAGTAATGACTGGGACTAGAGATGAGCGACGTTACAGTGATTCGACTCTCTCCTAGGACTGTATCCACCTTTTCACCGGAGCACCTGAAAGCTGAACTAATTTATGCAGGCTAAAGTCAGCAACCGCCGAGCCGAGATGTTCGTGATGAATCGAATCACTGTAACTTCACTCATCTCTGACTGGGACATAACCATACCAGGGTACTCTTTATACAGAAAAGAGAGAAGGTAAGAAAGGGGGAGGGGTGGCCCTGTATGTGAAAGATGGCATAAAATGTAACTTAACCCCATAAGGAATCAGGGTTTTACCATTTTTGCACTTTAGTTTTTTTCCTCCTTACCTTTTAAAAATCATAACCCTTTCAATTTTGCACCTAAAATACCATATTATGGCTTATTTTTTGTGCCGCCAATTATACTTTGCAGTGACAGTCAATTTACCAAAAAATCCACAGCAAAATGGAAACAGAGAGGAATCAAGCAAGTATAGGCCAGTCATCAATAGTGGGAAAATTAATGAAAACCCTACTAAAGGATAGGATTGTGGAACATCTAAAATCCCATGGATTGCAAGATGAAAAACAACATGGGTTTACTTCAGGGAGATCATGTCAAACAAATCTTATTGTTTTTTTTTTTTAATTGGGTGACTAAAATAATAGATGGTGGAGGGGCAGTAGACATCGCATATCTAGATTTTAGTAAGGCTTTTGACACTGTCTCACATAGAAGACTTATCAATAAACTTCAGTCATTGAGCTTGGACTCCCATATTGTTGAGTGGATTAGGCAGTGGCTGAGTAACAGACAACAGAGGGTTGTAGTCAATGGAGAATATTCAGAGCAAGGTCTTGTCACCAGTGGGATACCTCAGGGATCTGTACTGGGACCAATATTGTTTAATATCTTCATTAGTGATATTGCATAAGGTCTCGATGGTAAGGTATGTCTTTTTGCTGATGACACAAAAATATTTAACAGGGTTGATGTTCCTTGAGGGATACACCAAATGGAAAAGGATTTAGGCCAACTAGAAGAATGGTCAGAACTCTGGCAACTGACATTTAATATGGATAAGTGCAAGATAATGCACCTGGGGTGTAAAAACCCTCGGGCAGAATATAGAATATTTGACACAGTCCCGACCTCAGTATCTGAGGAAAGGGATTTAGGAGTAATTATTTCAGAAGACTTCAAGGTAGGAAGACAATGTAATAGAGCAGCAGGAAATGCTAGCAGAATGCTTTGATGTATAGGGAGAGGTATAAGCAGTAGAAAGAGAGAAGTGCTTATGCCGCTGTACAGAACACCAGTGAGACCTCACTTGGATTATTGTGCACACTACTGTAAGAATCTAAGTATATAGATACTCTAGAGAGAGTTCAGAGAAGAGCTACTAAACTAGTACATGGACTGCAGGATAAAACTTACCAGGAAAGGTTAAAGGAAGTTAACGTGTATAGCTTGGAAGAAAGAAGAGACAGAGGGGATATGATAGAGACTTTTAAATACATAAAGGGAATCAACACGGTAAAGGAGGAGAGCATATTTAAAAGAAGAAAAACTACCACAAGGGGACATAGTTTTTAATTAGAGGGGGAAAGGTTTAAAAGTAATATCAGGAAGTATTACTTTACTGAGAGAGTAGTGGATGCATGGAATAGCCTTCCTGCAGAAGTGGTAGCTGCAAATACAATGAAGGAGTTTAAGCATGCATGGGATAAGCATAAGGCTATCCTTCATATAAGATAGAGCCAGGGACTATTGACATGATACAGTTTATTGGGCAGACTAGATGGGCCAAATGGTTCTTATCTGCCGACACATTCTATGTTTCTATGTTTCATTGCAGAGAAAAAGACTTTTGCTCCAGACAACAACTGTGTAAATTGGTCACTTTGATGAGGAGCAGGACAAGAACTGGCATCTTATCAAGGAAGTGAAGCCACCCAGTAAGAGGGGGAGCAGGGCAGCCGTTTAGCCTCACCATGCTAATGCTGAGAGGGAAAAACATTATCCCTGAAGTGCCTCTAAATACCATAGGCATAACTCGGAGACAAGAAATGTTACCCTTCTGCTGTCCGGTCTGGTGGATTCCCAAGGCCTTAAGGTATCGGATGCTGGTGCTTTTATCTTTTGGGTTTGATGGATTCTTTTTAGTTTGTCTCAGGACCTTCGAGAAAGCCAATCTCATGTGCTGGTCAACGGTCTTCAACAAAAAATATCTGGTAAGAGAATGGGAAAAGAAAAAGTGAAGATATCATCAGTGCAAGGCATGCTAAAACCAAACTTAATTGTGAGTGGAAAGGGGAAAAAAAACAGACTGATATGATATAATGCATAACTCAGTTTTTGCTCTGGTCTCATCATAAATTACAATTCTATCAGATTTCTGACACTTTTTTAATACATTGTATACTTAGTGTATATACATTACTTACTTTGTGTTAAAAAACATAAGCGTGGTAAGTAATGTAGCAGGAGAGTGGGCACCCAACTGTTTGCACTCCCACAGCATCTCTTCTGTCACATGGCTGGGAATGACAAAACCTATAATATAAATTAGACAATATCAAACACTAGGTCACCTAAAAAGAACTAGAGCTAATGGAATTATTCCACAGAAAAAATCAGCTATAAAACAGGTAATAAATGTATGATCCACAGAGGTTCCCAACCCCCACAATCCAATCCCATGATGAAGCAGTGGGCATGTTAAAAGAAGCCTTTGCACGGCTCCATTATTGTGACAAAATGGGTGGCACTGGATTGTTTTTGCAGCCCTTGACTTACAATGTCAGCCACACATCCCCTGTATACAAAAGATGATAAGATGTGCAGCTGACTAATGATCTTTAGAGCCGCAAGACCCCAACATTCAGCTGATAATTGCCCAAATGTAAAAGGACCTAAAGGCTATGTTGACAAAGTGGAATTTCGAAGAGGAATTCCACTGAAATATTTTGCTGTGAAATCCTGATTTCAGCATCTTCAGAAACCATTAACATGTTCACTGTCTCTGCAGATTCACCTTGAAAATGCATTACAGCCTATGAAGACTGCGCATTTCCAAGCGATCCTAGGGCTGGCAGAACATACTAATTTGCAGATTGTCCGCCCGTGTTTTTCGCAATGTGAACACAGCCTAAGGGCTCATTCACATGAGTGGCTTTATTTGCGGGTTTCCCGCTGCATGTTTGAAAGGGGGCGGGCTGTCCGCTGCAGATTTTTTGCTGCAGAAAATCCGCCACTAGCCCCATTGAAGTCAATAAAGTCTGGGGTGGATTTTCCACAGCGGGAAAACCACAAATAAATCTGCTTGTGAGAACAAGCCCTAAGGGTGTATTCACACACACACCGGATCAAGAAATTGCCTTGTAAAATCTGCAGTTTCTGATCCACAACAGTGGATTTTATATCTTCATATCCACAACTGCATATTTTGCATCTTCAAATATGCAGCAGATCCTGTGTGTGTAATTGTACCCTAATGCTAGATCATCAATATGATCGTCCTAGAAAACTCATTTAACAGCAGCTGAGCTAGTAAGGACAATTATGGACATTTATCAACGGGTTTAGTCAGGTTTTCTTTACTATAATTGTCGCAAAATTGTCGCAACTGCGACTACACGATTTTTCGTGCGACATTTTGACTGGAAAGCGAGAAAAGCAAGTTTTCCTAAAATTTACTATGTAGTAATAATTTTAAAATGGACTACGGGTAGTCAGGTATTTATTAACTGCGACAGTCGCAACTGCGCAAAAAAAAGTCGCAACAGCGTTAAAAATTGACTAAATTTACTCCAGCTCAAACATGGAGCAGAAAAAGCTACTACCAAAGTAAAAAAGGAAAAATTGCTTACGTGAAAGAAAATTATCAACAGGCTGAAAGCAGTTGATAAATACGTCGCACATAAGCAAAAAAAAAGTAAGGAAAAAATTACTAAAAAAAAGAATACATAAGCAAACATTGATAAATGTCCCT
This sequence comes from Hyla sarda, assembly GCF_029499605.1. Lineage (NCBI taxonomy): Eukaryota > Metazoa > Chordata > Amphibia > Anura > Hylidae > Hyla > Hyla sarda. The sequence goes on along the minus strand of NC_079194.1, from coordinate 116,204,262 downwards.
CAATATGTATATAATTTTTTTTCCTTTAACTCCTTAATGACGTAGCCCATTTTAACCTTAAGGACACAGACAATAAATTTTGCCTTCTAAGAGGTAGAACTTTTTTTTATTTTTTCCCCGTCTACAGCCTACATATGAAGGCTGTTTTTTTCCGCGACCAACTGTACTTTGTATGGTGCAACCATAAAAATACAAATTTTTGTGGGGAAATTGATAATAAAACCGGAATTTTTCAACTTTGGGAGGGTTTTGTCTTCAAGCAGTACACTTTATGGTAAAACTGACATTTCTATTGTGTGGGTCAATATTATTAAAATGATACCCATGTTTACATGCTTTTCTATTATTGTACTGCTTAAAAAAAAACTAAAAAACTTTATAAACAAAATTTGTATGTTTAAAATTGCCCTATTCTGACCCCCTATAACTATCTTATTTTTCCATAAACAGGGGCTGTATGAGAGCTAATTTTTTTTGCGCCGTGATCTGTAGTTTTTTTTGTACCCCTTTTGCATACATATATGTGACTTTTTAATAGTTTATACATTTTTTCTGGCATGTGACCAGACCAAAAAGCAGTGATTTTGAATTTTTTTTTATTTATTTTTTTTTAAAGTTTACGTCGTTCACTATACGGGAACACTTACAATGTATTTAGATAGTTCAGACATTTAGGAACGCACTGATACGAATATGATTTTCTTTATTTTTTTACACTTTTTTGGGGTGAAATAGGAAAAAGGAGCGATTACATTTTTATTTGGGGAGGGGGCTTATTTATATTAAAAAAAAAAAAAAAAAGTACTTTTTTTTCTTTTACACATTTTATGTCCCCATAGGAGACATTAGATTGATAATACTGTTCAGTGCAACACATAGGCATAGCACTGATCAGTATTAGCAGAAATCTACTTCTTTGGTCTGCTGAAAGGCCAGAGGCAGGTAAGGAGACCTCCATCCACAATCTTGGCTGTTCTGGTCACCGTGGTTATGTCGTGAGAATTATAGTGGTCACCAAACATTTCCATTGAGAATTACCATAGTCCATCCATCTCAAGGCAATTGCCTTCTTGGATAGGAAGAGCATTTCCCTAAGAAAAATCCTAACCATGATGCCATACCTCTTTAGACAGCACCGAAGGCCCAAACAATGTTTGAAGGAATAATACAACAACATACTATACAGACCAGAGGCCAAAAAAATGTATAAAGGAACAATACAAGAATACATGGGACTAAACAGCCCCAAAAACTCTAGAGCTCATAGTAGTGCAGGGACGGTATAGCGCCACCAACACACGTTTTGGCACATATTACATTCGCCTGGACAGAGGTCACATGTGCCGAAATGCGCACTGGAATGGCACTATCCTGGTCCCTGCACCAACATAAGCACTAGTTTTTGGGTGTTTATAGTCTATTACTTATAATATTTCTTGGCATTTTCTTTATAATATCAGAAACAGCCTGATGCACTTTATCATTAGGTGATTGCTTAATTGCCATTTGTGCTGTCAACTGTCTTAATATATAATGTAAGTATATTGTTTTTTGTTTGTGACTATACGATGTGCACTCTGATATATTAGTATTCATATTACGATGTTCGGGTTCTGGGGATGTCATCCCGTTTTTGATGTATGTATTCCCTCTTTCATGAACTACTGTGTACTTTTACAACTTAATTTTTTAATAAAACTTTCTATTTTGTGGGTATTTTCATATAAAAGTGACACAGTTTTTCTTGTTTGGTATATCAGGGATGTGGAAATCCTATAGCCCGACGCCCGGGACAAGTAGTTTTGGGTGCCGGGCAGGTGAATTGTTTATAGATTTAGCCCTGTATCGGGCTAGCAGGGACAGACAGACAGACTTCTCCCTTATTTTTCTTTAATGTCGGTGTGAGGCGCAGGAGCCGATGCAAGTCTCCACCTCACACCGACCCTCAGGGTGTATGGAGGGGGCAGCGGTCTCCAGCTGACTGCAGAGCCCCCTTATCTCCCCTCCCGGAGGATGGAGGACGGAGCTCAGAAGACACAGCAGGGTGAGAGAAAGGACGTAGACAGCTCCGTGCACAGCTCCATCCCCCACACACAGCTCTACCCCTCCCCCTCCCCTGCTCTGTCTAGACAGGACCTAATCCACCACGGGGCGGTTGCTTGTTTGCACGGGGAAAACACAGAGCAGGGGGGGGGGGGGGGGGGAGAGGAGGACGGAAATCTCACCTCACACGGCGCTGACTACAGCTCTGATGTCCACTCATGGCAGCTCAGGTGAGGAGACCGAGAATACAGGCGGCGGCAGGAAGGGTGGTTGTATATGTATGGTGTGAGTATGTGTGATGTGTGTATGTAATGTATGATGGGGGGCAGCGGCAGGTGTATGTATGATGTGTGCATATCTATGGTGTATATCAGTGTTTCCCAACCAGGGTGCCTCCAGCTGTTGCAAAACTACAACTCCCAGCATGCCCTGGGCATGCTGGGAGTTGTAGTTTTGCAACAGCTGGAGGCACCCTGGTTGGGAAACACTGGTGGATATGTATGGTGTGAGTGTATGTGTGTATGATGTCTATGTGTGATATGTATGTAATGTATGATGTGTGTATAATGTCTAAGTGTGATGTGTGTATGTAATGTATGATGTGTGTATAATGTCTAAGTGTGATGTGTGTATGTATGTGATGTATGATGTGGGGTGGGCAGCGGCAGGTGTATGTATGATGTGTGCATATGTATGGTGTGAGTGTATGTAATGTATGATGTGTGTATGATGTGTATGTAATGTATACTGTGTGTATGATGTCTATGTGTGATGTGTGTATAATGTCTATGTGTGATGTGTATGTAATGTATACTGTGTGTATGATGTCTATGTGTGATGTGTGTATAATGTCTATGTGTGATGTGTATGTAATGTATAATGTGTGTATGATGTCTATGTGTGATGTGTGTATAATGTCTATGTGTGATGTGTATGTAATGTATACTGTGTGTATGATGTCTATGTGTGATGTGTGTATAATGTCTATGTGTGATGTGTATGTAATGTATAATGTGTGTGTATAATGTCTATGTGTGATGTGTATGTAATGTATAATGTCTGTGTGATGTGTATGTAATGTATAATGTGTGTATAATGTCTATGTGTGATGTGTATGTAATGTATAATGTGTGTATAATGTCTATGTGTGATGTGTATGTAATGTATAATGTGTGTATAATGTCTATGTGTGATGTGTATGTAATGTATGATGTGTATATGATGTCTAAGTGTGATGTGTGTATGTGATGTATGATGTGGGGTGGGCAGCGGCGGGTGTATGTATGATGTGTGTACATGTATGGTGTATATGTATGGTATGTGTGTATGTAATGTATGATGTGGGGGGGGGCAGTGGCGGGGGTGTGTGTATGCATGATATGGGGGCAGTGGCTGGTGTATGTATGATAGGTGTATGCATGAATGTTTTGTATAGGAGCGGACTGTCACGTCAGGCATTAGGGCAGTTGTGCCATCTAATTTTATTTATTTTTAGTGGCACCCGCACTAAATTGCACCCCCAGAATCCCCCCCCTTCATACTCACCCGACGACCAAGAGCCCCACGGATGCACACAAACATGCCCGAACCAAAACTACAACTCCCAGCATGTTACACCATAACCTAAACTGTAGAACTATAAAGTGTAACATGCTGGGAGTTGTAGTTTTGGTTCGGGTCAGCTGCAGAGCCATAGGCTACATCAGGGCATGCTGGGTGTTGTAGTTACTAACTGCAATTCTCAGTATTCCTTGACACATCCTATGGCTCTGCAGCTGACACAAACCAAAACTACAACTCCCAGCATGTTACACAATAACCTTAACTGTCCTACTATACAGTGCAACACGCTGCAACACCCACAGAACCATAGGCTGTATCAGGGCATGCTGGGAGTTGTAGTTATCTAGTAACTAAATGCAACTTCCAGCATTTTCTGACACAAAATGCACCACATAAACTGGAGAAGCAGAACCCCCCCCCCCCCCAGTAACACATAAGTCCCTATTGAGACTGAAAAATAGTGATTAAAATATTTTAAAAAGTGCGTATATATGTGAATAAGCCCCTTACTAATAAAAGTTTCCAATTTTCTTTAAATAAAAATAATGTACAAAAATAAACATAAGTGGTATCGCTGCATGTGGAAATGTCCAGGCTATTAAAATATGATGTTAATTAAACCGTACGGTGAACGGTGTAAATGTAAAATAATAGTCCAGAATTGCTAATTTTTGGTCACTTCATATGAGAAATTTTTTATAAGGTGATCAAAAAGTTACATCTAGACTTTTCTGTGGTTGGCTCGGGTGTAAAAGGAGATAGAGCTCCCCCCCCCCCCCCGCTAATAGCCTGGCATTCTGCGATCACCTATTAAACCATTAGATCAGCGCTGTCAGCAGTGTCTAAAGGATCTTATATCCATCCCTGGTGGTCTAGTGGGGGGGGGGATCAGACTATTTTGGTTGAAATTATTTCATCAACAAGGACAAGTAGATTTTCTTGAGGGACAAGTAGATTGTGTTCCGCTTTAGTCCCTTGGACAAGTAGTTTTTTTTTTTTTATTTCCACACCCCTGTATATGATATTCAATGAGTTCACCATTCATTGCTGATTACATTTTAGGGGCTACTTTAGCTTTATTATTTCTCTATATCTTCCTGTGTTTGGCTTGTCATTTTGGGTAATCTGTTTGACAGATACATATACTTGCTAATCCCCCTGCTCCTTTATTGTTTTGCCCTGTTGATCATGTAAGTTATGCAGGTGGCCGCGCATGCAGATTGATGGATGGGGTGGAAATATTGATGAGGCCGCAACATAAATTTGAAAAAGGTGAAAGGGTCAGAAGATTTGACACTGTATAGTACATTAAGAGTCTTCACAAGCAGGGCTGTGGAGTCGGAGTCAGAGTCGAGGAGTCGGACGAAATTTTGGGTACCTGGAGTCTGAGTCGGCAAACAATGCACCGACTCCGACTCCTACTAAATTTAGATTGGAAAAAAAAAGCAAGTTTAAATGTCCTAATTCACTAAAAGTTATAATTAATGAATTCTCTGCTATAAGAAAAGATCAATTCATGCAGTGCCTCATGTAACCGCAAAATGAACACATTAAGTGACTGAAGAAGCATGCTTTTCATGTGCTTTACTATATGGCACACAACGCACAATTAGGAGGGGCAATACTTATACTTTCCATAGTGTTGTGTCCTGCTGTTACAGGGAACCCATAGGTAACCTAGCCTCTCACTGGATTAAGGAAATAGGTTTTTTGCAGGACTAGAGACACTTGTATAAGTGAAGGGAATGGAGGGTCAATAGTTCAAGACTGAAGCTGTAAACCATTGGAAAAACTGCTGCCATTCAGCTAAGGCTATAAAAACTTGTAAACTCGATTGTTAGCTTAAAGGGGTACTCCGCCCCTAGACATCACGAGGGGCGGAGCCGTGATGTAGTGATGCTCCGGCCCCTGTATCGCCAGTCATTACGCACAGAGCGAACACGCTCTGTGCAGTAATGATAGCGCGGTGCCGCATCGGCGATCCCGGGGGTCCCCAGCAGCGGGACCCCGGCGATCTGACATCTTATCCCCTATAATGACGGGCGATACAGGGGCCGGAGCATCGTTACATCAGGGCTCAGCCCCTCATGTCACGGCCCGCCCCCTCAATACAAGTCTATGGGAAGGGGCGCCCCTTGCCATAGACTTGCATAAAGGGGGCGGGCCATGATGTCACGAGGGGCGGAGTCATGATGTCACGCTGCTCCATTTCCTGTATAGCCCATAATTACGCACAGAGCGAACTCTCTCTGTGTAGTAATGAAAGCACGGTGCCGCAGTGGCGATCCCGGGGGTCCCCAGCAGCAGGAACCCGGCGATCTCACATCTTATCCCCTATCCTTTGGATAGGGGATATGATGTCTAGGGGCGGAGTACCCCTTTAAACTTGACTATGGGATTCTACTAATGAAATCATGTTTTATAATAAATGCCCCTTTCTGGATCCTCCCACTGCCCTATCTTCAGCAGCAGATCAGCACACAAACTGTTCAATACAGTAGACTGTTGGCTTCCCAGCCAGTAGTCCTGTGGTAATGACATGTATGTTCCCTTTCTTTCCTTCAAGGAATGTATAAAATACATTCACATATTAATACAGAGGAGTCGGGGAGTCTGAGTCTGAAGCACAGAAAACTCCGGAGTCGGAGTCGCAACATTTATCTACCGACTCCACAGCCCTGTTCACAACAAGTATTTTCTGTCTCCCCAGCTGGCCCTCTGTCGTCCATGTGACTGCACCGACAATAATGACAATAGCTATTTATTATCACACAGTGGAGCAGCAGACTGTCAAGAGAGGAAGATAAGCAGAACAGGGACTGAAGGAAATCATTGTAAAAGTTTCTTCAGTCCCTTGGGTCTAGGACTACTTTTTCAGAACCTGGAAATTGCCTCTTTCTTGAATGTAAATGCATGTGGCATGAATTTCAACAAACAGAATAGATACAAGTACAGTAAATATCTCCGAGCAGCTGTTCTCTCTTCATACAGTTATCCTTCAGAATTTTAAGTCCTAATTTGTGTAACATATATTATATGTAATATAAACAAATGATAACAAATGCAACATGGAAAAGACCACAACTAGCACTTACCAAGGGGTGTAACTCTTGGCTGAAATGTCTTTAGAATCTGGTGAAGCCACTCTGTGAACCTGATGTAGTAAGGATCTGAAAATATATCATCTACTCTTCCATTTTCACAAAGGTACTGGAAAGAAAGATTTTATAAATGTCAATGCAAAAAAGGAATCAAATAAATTTCGGACATTAAAATGTATTTCCATTACATTTATATTCCATTATATTTCCCTAATTATCTCTATTGAGTGCAACAAAATTCATACCCACCTTCTGAATACAAAGGAAAATATAATAGAGTACATCTGGGTCATAGGGTTCTCCATCACCATTGCGAGATTCTTTTGTCATAAGACATAAGCCATAATTCAACTCTGCAACTGCTGAAGATATGAGATCTTCCTGGAACCTCAAAAGCTGGCGTCCTGGAAAGACATACAACACTATTGTCGGGGCTGGTCAAACAGCTAGATAGTAAACCTGTCTTAAAGCCTAACATTGAAAGATTTAGTAATACGCCGGGGTAACTCAACTGATGCCAGCAAAAGTTCCTTTAGGCTATGTCCACACGGAAAGTCTCAGTGCAGACATTCCAGTCTGCGGACCCAGTCATAATATGCCAGCGCTACGACCGCACAGGAATGCGCCGTCTCAGACACTGCAAAGCATTCCCTGTGGAAAGAATGAACAGGCAGAGACACGGAATTCTGAATTTCCGCGTGGGGAAACATCTGGCAAGGAGATTCCAGAGTGTGCACAGTGCAGCAGAATCCCGTTGAATTAAACGGGACTGTGCTGAAGCAGAATTCCGGACGGAAATTCCAAGGTGTAAACATAGCCTTAAGAGGTTGTTCGGGATGTTTTGGGAGCTAAACAACTACTACTTTGTTACTTACTATATGCCCTGATAACATGGTCCACAATTTACCATATAATGTATTGCAAAACACTGCACGTGACTGCATTGAAAATAGCGATTGGCTTCAGAATCCTGTGCTCCTTGTACGGGGGCATCAGAGCAATTGTGTTGGGAGCATCAGAGCAATTTTGTTGAGGACTACAAGCTGGACTAGAGTATTCGTTTTTTTGAGCCCCCATTCCCTTCCTTTGCCCAATTTTTCCACAAAGCCACAGGGTTTTTCTATTTTTGCACTTGAAGGTGATGAGGAAAAAACAAATTGCTTTAAATTTTACACATACAGCGCCATATGAGGGCTTTTTTTTGCACCACTAATTGTACTTTATAAGGACATCAATCACTTCCCCACAAAATTTATGGCGAAACCAGAAAAAAATATATTTGTGGGGCAAAATTGAAAAAAAAATAAAATAAAAAAAATAAAAACACTATTTGGTAAATTTTGGGGGCTTCCGATTCTATGCAGTGCACTTTTCAGTAAAAAAAAAAATTAAAAGTACATGCACCAAAATTAGTAAGTATAAAATTGTCATCTTCTGCCCCCTCTAACTTTTTTTTTATTTTTTGCGCCATGATCTGAAGATTTTATCGGTACCATTTTTGTTTTGATGTCACTTTTTGATTGCTTTTTATCAAAAAAATTTGCGTATACAAAGTGACCAAAAATATAAAACATTTTTGGTAACTTTTCATGTGTACGCCATTGACCGTGCGGTTTCAATTTTTTCCATGTGTACGCCATTGACCGTGCGGTTTCACCTCTAGGGGACTCAGGGCGTACCTGTACGTCCTGAGTCCCATTCCCACGATATAACGCGGGGTCATGCGGTGACCCCACATCATATAGGGTCGGTCCCGGCTTCTAACTGTAGCTGGTACCCGGGGCTAATAGCACGCATCACCGATCGCGGTGACACACGCGATTAACCCTTTAGATGCTGCGTTCAAAGTTGATCGGCGCGTCTAAACTGTAAAAGGAAGCATTCCCAGCAGCTCAGTTGGGCTGATTGGGACCACCGCAATCAATGTACTGCATGTTTTAAAAGAGTTAATAAATGTGATTTAACCCCTTCCCTAATAAAAGTTCAAATCACCCCCTTTTCCCATTAAAAAAATTAAAACACATGTGGTATCGCCACGTGCGTAAATGTCCGAACTATATCATTAATTAAACCGCACAGTATGCGCAAAACAATTCCAAAGTCCAAAATAGCGTATTTTGGGTCACTTTTTATATCACTAAAAAATAAATAAAAAGCGATCAAACCCCACTACACCACCAGGGATGGTTTAAATGTCCCTTTAGATGCCGATGTGAACTTTGACAGGTACAGGAATCAGCTGAGGGCCAGCCAGTATTGTGCAGGATCGAGTCGGGAGCCCACGCCATACAACAATTGCAGTCTCATCCTTAGACATCAACTGGTTAAAGTGTACCTGTTTGCAGAGGTCATATGTAGATAACAGCATTATTTGTAATATACATTTGTTAAAGAATTCAAATATTTTTACGTGGAAAAATGCTGTCCCTGCAGCTATTGCCTGTGTGTCTCTGGGCAGGATAAGCAAGGCTCTGTGCAGACTCCTGGCTTGTCAACCAGCCTGCTGTGTGAGCTGGGGGCGTGTCATTGAGTCTCAGTGCACAGAGCCCTGCCTGATCCACCCTCACTTCCTGTATTTTGTCTCACAAGCCATTGCTGCAGGGACAGCATTTTTTCACCCCAAAAAATACACATATTTTTTAACAAATATACATATAATGGTATTATCTACATTATATAAAATGTTTTTGCAAATGACAGGAACACTTTAACATATGGCACCCACTATGAATGGAGAAGGTCAAGCTCCTGAGCTTGCTCCATAATCCCTAAAATCAGGTTTTACCATGATTCACTTTTCACAGCAAACATAAAGGGGTACTTTGGAGGGACAAAAATGTGTTTAAATTAACTGGTGCTAGAAAATTATTCAGATTTGTAAATTATGTCTAATTAAAAACTTAAGCCTTCCATTACTCATTCGCTGCTGTATGCTCCAGAGCTCTCTGCTGCCACCTCCGTCCGTGTCAGGAACTGTCCAAAGCAGGAGATGGGCATTTGCTCACGCTCTGGACAGTCCCTGACACAGAGTTGGCAGCAAAACCACTGTGGTCAGAATGGAGAGAGTTACACAGCTTCCTCTGGAGCATACAGCAACTGAAGTACTGGAAGGATTTCGATATTTAACCCCTTAAGGACACAGCCCATTTTCACCTCTAGGACGCAGCCCTTTTTTGCACATCTGACCACTGTCACTTTAAACATTAATAACTCTGGAATGCTTTTACTTATCAATCTGATTCAGAGATTGTTTTTTCGTGACATATTCTACTTTAACATAGTGGTAAATTTTTGTGGTAACTTGCATCCTTTCTTGGTGAAAAATCCCCAAATTTGATGAAAAAATTGAAAATTTTGCATTTTTCTAACTTTGGAATATCCATTTTACTTACAAGCAGAGAGCTTCAAATATTATTTTTTTTTGTTCACATATATAATATGTCTACTTTATGTTTGCATCATAAAATTTACGTGTTTTTACTTTTGGAAGACACCAGAGGGCTTCAAAGTTCAGCAGCAATTTTAAAATTTTTCACAAAATTTTCAAACTCGCTATTTTTCACGACCAGTTCAGGTTTGAAGTGGATTTGAAGGGTCTTCATATTAGAAATACCCCATAAATGACCCCATTACAAAAACTGCACCCCCCAAAGTATTCAAAATGACATTCAGTAAGTGTTTTAACCCTTTAGGTGTTTCACAGGAAAAGCAGCAAAGTGAAGGAGAAAATTCAAAATCTTCATTTTTTACAATTGCATGTTCTTGTAGACCCAATTTTTGAATTTTTACAAGGGGTAAAAGGATAAAATTTATACTTGAATTTGTAGCCCAATTTCTCTTGAGTAAGCACATACCTCATATGTCTATGTAAATTGTTCGGCGGGCGCAGTAGAGGGCTCAGAAGCGAAGGAGCGACAAGGGGATTTTGGAGAGTACGTTTTTCTGAAATGGCTTTTGGGGGACATGTTGCATTTAGGAAGCCCCTATGGTGCCAAAACAGCAAAAAAAAAAAAACACATGGCATACCATTTTGGAAACTAGACCCCTTTTCACTAAAATGTGGTTTCCCCCCAAATTTCACATTTTTGCAAGGGTTAATAGCAGAAAATACCCCCCAAAATTTGTAACCCCATCTCTTCTGAGTATGGAGGTACCCCATAAGTTGACCTTTAGTGCACTACGAGCGAACTACAATGCTCAGAAGAGAAGGAGTCATATTTGGCTTTTTGAGAGCAAATTTTGCTCGGGGGGCATGTCGCATTTAGGAAGCCCCTATGGTGCCAGGACAGCAAAAAAAAAAAAAAAAAAACCATGGCATACCATTTTGGAAACTAGACCCCTTGAGGAACGTAACAAGGGATAAAGTGAACCTTAATACCCCACAGGTGTTTCACGACTTTTGCATATGTAAAAAAAAATGTTTTTTTTTTTACCAAAGATGCTTGGTTTAGCAAAAATTTTACATTTTTAAAAAAGATAATAGCAGAAAATACCCCAGAAGAGAAGAAGGAGTCACATTTGGCTTTTTGGAAGCAAATTTTGCTCTGAGGGCATGCCGCATTTAGGAAGCCCCTATGGTGCCAGGACAGAAAAAAAAAAAACACATGGCATACCATTTTGGAAACTAGACCCCTTGGGGAACGTAACAAGGGGTAAAGTGAACCTTAATACCCCACAGGTGTTTTACGACTTTTGCATATGTAAAAAAATAAAATAATTTTTTACACTAAAATGCTTGTTTTCCCCCAAATTTTACATTTTTACAAGGGATAATAGCAGAAAATATCCCCCAAAATTTGTAACCCCATCTCTTCTGAGTATGGAAATACCCCATAAGTGGATGTGAAGTGCACTGGGGACGAACTACAATGCTCAGAAGAGAAGGAGCATCATTGAGCTTTTGGAGAGAGAATTTGGCCATGTGCATTTCCAAAGCCCCCCGTGGTGTCAGAACAGTGGACCCCCCCACATGTGACCCCATTTTTAAAACTACACCCCTCACGGAAGGTAATAATGGGTGCAGGGAGAATTTACACCCCACTGGCATTTGATGGATCTTTGGAACAGTGGGCTGTGCAAATTAAAAATTTTATTTTTCATTTTCACAGACCCGTTTCAAAGATCTGTCAGACACCTGTGGGGTGTAAATGCTCACTGTACCCCTTATTACATTCCGTGAGGGGTGTAGTTTCCAAAATGGTGTCACATGTGGGTATTTATTGTTTTGCACTTATGTCAGAACCGCTGTAAAATCAGCCACCCCTGTGCAAATCACCAATTTAGACCTCAAATTTACATGGTGCACTCTCCCTTCTGAGCCTTGTGCGCCCCCAGAGCACTTTGCACCCACATATGGGGTATCTCCGTACTCAGGAGAAATTGCATGACAAATTTTGGAGGCTTTTTTTCTTTTACCGCTTGTGAAATTTTAAAGTATGGGGCAACACCAGTATGTTAGTGTACAAAAATGTTTTCTTTTACACTAACATGCTGGTGTAGACCCCAACTTTAACTTTTCATAAGGGGTAAAAGGAGAAAAAGCCCCCCAAAATTTGTTAGGCAATTTCTCCCGAGTACGGCGATACCCCATATGTGACCCTATTCTGTTGCCTTGAAGTACGACAGGGCTCCAAAGTGAGAGCGCCATGCGCATTTGAGGCCTAAATTAGGGATTTGCATAGGGGTGGACATAGGGGTATTCTACACCAGTGATTCCCAAACAGGGTGCCTCCAGCTGTTGCTAAACTCCCAGCATGCTTGGACAGTCAATGGCTGTCCGGAAATGCTGGGAGTTTTTGTTTTGGCTGGAGGCTCCGTTTTGGAAACACTGCTGTAGGATACGTTTTTCATTTTTATTGGGGGGGAAGGGGGGGGGGCAGTGTACGTGTGTATATGTAGTGTTTTACTCTTTATTTTATGTTAGTGTAGTGTTTTTAGGTTACATTCACACTGACGGCGGATTACACTGAGTCTCCCGCTAGGAGTTTGAGCTGCGGCTGCAGCTCAAACTTCAAGCGGGGAACTCACTGTAATCCGCCGCCAGTGTGAATGTAACCTGTACATTCACATGGGAGGGGGGAGGGGGGGGGCAAAACTACAACTCCCAGCTTGCACTGACAGAACGTGCATGCTGGGAGTTGTAGTTTTGCAACAGCTGGAGGCACACTGGTTGGAAAATACTGAGTTAGGTAATAGAACCTATTACCTAACTCGGTATTTCCCAACCAGTGTGCCCCCAGCTGTTGCAGAACTACAACTCTCAGCATGTACTGATTGCCAAAGGGAATGCTGGGAGATGTAGTTATGCAATAGCTGGAGGCACGCAAGTACAACTCCCAGCATGCCGAGACAGCCATTTGCTGTTCCTAAATGCTGGGAGTTGTAGTTTTGCAAGATTTAGAGGGGTTCAAGCTAGAGATCACTGACAGTGGTCTCTAAACTGTGGCCCTCCAGATGTTGCAAAACTACAAATCTAAGCATGCTAAGACAGCAAACTGCTGTCTGGGCATGCTAGGAGTTGTAGTTTTGTAACATCTGGAGGGCTACAGTTTAGAGACCACTGTCAGTGATCTCTAGCTTGAACCCCTCTAAATCTTGCAAAACTACAACTCCCAGCATGCCAACATAGCAAACCGCTGTCAAGGCATGCTGGGAGTTGTAGTTTTGCAACATCTGGAGGGCCACAGTTTAGAGACCACTCTCTAAACTGTCGCCCTGCAGATGTTGCTAGGCAACAGACTCCCGGACACGCGGCGCCATACTCCCCTCCACCGCCGCCATGATCACAGCCGCCGCCGGGTAAGTGACCGCCGCTGCCGCCGCTATTACACGGTTCCCCCCGCTGTGCCCGGACACCGATGGGTGGGCATAGCGGGGGGGAACCGAACTTTAACCCCGCCCCCAGTCTGCTATTGGTCGGCCGCTCCGCCGATCAATAGCAGGGATAGGAGGGGTGGCAACCCTGCCACCTCACTCCTATCTCTTCAAGGGGGATCGAGGGTGTCTTGGACACCCCCGATCCCCCTTATTTTATCGCGGCGCCGCCGTTGATGGGCAGGGGGAGAGCGCTCCCCCTGCAAACACCGTAGATGCTGTGATCAGAACTGATCACGGCATCTATGGGGTTAATGCTGCCGGGACCGGCGCGATCGCGGCCCCGGCAACTGCGGTGGGACTCCGGCTGTGATTGACAGCCGAGTCCCACCCGCGATCTCCTGTGCTGCCCGCGGCAGAGCAGGAGATCGCTTGGACGTATGCATACGTCCATTTGCACGAACGTGTAGTTCGCCTGGACGTATGCATACGTCCAATAGCGGGAAGGGGTTAAATAGAAGTAGACATGGCATTGATCCATGTTAACGCTGCCCGGCATTAGAGATGAGCACTGGATGCACAGCAGCCATGTCTCCCCATCACTGCATCCTGCACTCCCTTCAAAGACTATTAAAGTGAAATGACTTAAATGTTAGTAATTTTTAATGGACCATCCAGAAGGCTTTCTGCCTGTCGTTTGTTCACACGAGGAAAGAGCTGGCTGACTTAAGTTAGATAAACCAGCCAGCCCCTTCATACACATCACAGACCCACATGGTGGAATGTCTCTCCCTGTGTCAGAGAATCTTTCATAGTGTCAAACCACCCCATTAATTGCACCAAATCTCCACCCCCCCCCCCACCCCCTAACCAAACTTACAAAAAAAAAAAAAAAAAAAGTCAGTCAGTCTGTAACTACATGGCTCCACACTTCACATACAAACTTCCTTACCTATATTAAAAGAAATACTGAAGCTAAAACATTTGATTATGTAACTCAAGCACCTTGATGATACATGCTGCACAAGTTACATTCTTCAGACAGGTTGGATGGAAAGAAAAGAAAGAAAGAGAGATGAGCGAGCTTACAGTAATTCAATTTGTCAGAAACTTCTCGGCTCGGCAGTTGATGACTTTATCCTGCATAAAATTAGTTCAGCTTTCAGGTGCTCCGGTGGGCTGGAAAAGGTGGATACAGTCCTAGGAGAGTCTGAAAGCTGAACTAATTTATGCAAGATAAAGTCAACTACTGCCGAGCCGAGAAGTTTGTGACGAATCGAATCACTGTAAATTCACTCACCTCTAGAAAGAAAGTTTGGTAATCCCAGAAGGTAACAGAAGGAAAGGTAAATTTTGCCAAACCATTCAAGCAATATCCCTCACTTAACAAGAATCTATACATACTTCCTATGGGTGCCAGTCTGTTTTGTGAATCCTTTTCCAGTTCGGCATTCTTTGTCTGTGCCCAGTTCTTCCATACTTCCAAACCCTCTTCTGGTTTCAGAACATTTGGTAACATCAGTTCCGGGGAGGGCTGAGGTGGTGGCTCAACCTCTGCAACTTGAGCAGATTGTGTCTGAGGAGAAAAAAAAATATGTATATACTATTTAATATACTATACTGCACCTTGCATGTGTTAAAGTGTACCTGTCATTTGAAAACAAAATGTATATTGACCCCTTAAGGACCAACCCAAATAAACCTGTACGCCCCTGAAAGACCAGGCCTGTTTTTTTCAAATCGGGGATGTCTGTCTTTATTAGAGAATAACTCTGGTAACGTTTTGCCAATTACGATAATTCTGACATTTGTTTATTGTCACAAGTCGTCCATCATGTACATAGTAAAAGTAAGCCGATATCATTATTTTTTTGTTTTTCAAATTACGATTTTTTTGCTATTTTAACACTAATAGGTTGCATATATTTATACTTACCTGACCAAATAGTTTATGAAACTTATACTTTCAGATGTCTACTTTATTTTGACAGCTTTTTTTTTGTTTTTATTAACATTTTAAATTAATTAGAAGCCTAACAATTGAACTTGAAATTTTTAAAATTTGAAAAGAACATTTTTTTTTTGTGCGTGTTATGCAAGGTTTGCAGAAATTTTAAGGTAGTAGAACACAGGAACACCCCCCAAATTACCCAATTTTAAAAACTAGACCCCTCAAGGTATTCGCTAGGGGGTACAGCGAGTATTTTAACACCATCGTTTTTTGTCAGGAATTATTACAATGTCAGTGTTAAAAATTCGAAATTCCCTTTTTTTCACAAATGCATCATTTGTGGGACATATTTTTTGTACATCACTTCTGATATAGCAAGAAATGCACCCTATATTTTATTGAGCTGCTCGGCCCGTGTTTGGAAATACCCCCGCTTAGGCCATATTTGGTTCCTTGGCCGTGTGGTAGGACCCCAAAGGAGAGGAGCCCCCTTTGGCTTTCAGGGCATCATTATATGAATAGTCCCCATTCATACTGCGTTTCTGCAGTATAGGTGTCAGTTATGTCAAAAAAGGGATGCCAATGTATATTGTAGCAGTCAGAAATGACTGGGGCTGCTACAGTATACGTCAGCATCACTCTTTTTGACGTGATGCTGACGGATACCTCTAACACTGCGGAAACGCAGTATGAATGGGACGCAGTGTAGGGTCACATAGAGCGCATCCGCAGCATATTTCCCACCGCGGATGCCCCCGGCAGTCACAAGGGCGAGATCACTGCTGTGGCTGGGTAGCTCAGTGTGTCCGCTCATGACTGCCGGCGGGAAATCAGACGCCATTAGTGGACACACAAAGCTACCCACCCGTAGCAGGGAGCTCATTATTGTGACTGTTGGCGGGCATCCGCAGCATGTAATATGCTGCAAATGTGCGCCGTGTGATCCTACACATTATACATTTTTATCTTTTACTATATTTATTTAATGAATGTGTTTTTATTATTTATTTTTTTACACCACACTTTTTTTTAATTTATTATTTACACTTTTTTATACTACTTGTTTTTATACACTTATTCATTTTAGTTATTTTTTCACTTTTTTTTATGCTTTGGAATACTTAGTATTCCTAAGCATTGCAGATATATGCTGCCTGCTTGTTTTACACTAGCAGGCAGCATATGAGCACGTCCTCACAGGCAATAACCGGGGCAGACCTGGGAGTCCTTGTAAAGACCCCCGGCTGCCCAGGTAAGCAGCAGCACCCCGCGATCATTGCGGGGTGCTACAGGAGAGAGACAGGGGGAGCCCCCTCCTTCTGTCAAAACTCCTTACAGCTCGCAGTCGCTTCCGACCGCGGCTGTAAGGGTTAAACTGCCGGGACCGAAGTTTACTTTGGTCCCGGCAGTGCGGCAGGGTCCCGGCTGTGTCTTACAGCAGAGTCCCTGCCGCGATCTCATGGGTGCACTGGGCAGCACCCACAAGAAGCATGGACGAGTATACACATCCTGGTGCGGGAACGTTCATCCTGCCTGGACGTGTATACACGTCCATGGTCGTTAAGGGGTTAAATGTACAAAATAACATATGTACATTTGTAATATACATTGGTTAAAAATTGTGCATATTTTTGTCGCTGCAGCTATTGCCAGTGTGTCTCTGTAAAGAGTCCAAATACAGGAAGTGAGGGTGGACAGGCAGGGCAGAGGACATTACACACACATACATATTATATATATATATATATATATATATATATATATATATACACACACACACACACACACACATATATATCACGTATAATGTTAGTATCTACATTATACGTGATATCTAGTATTATCAAATGTTTTTGGAAATTACAGGTACAATTTAACTCCTATACCTATAGGATGGATTACAGAAAGTCTGAAATGTGGCACTTCTATTACCATTCTGGCCATTAAAGGGTTACTCCACTGGAACACATTTTTATTTATTTTTTTAAATCAACTGGTGCCAGAAAGTTACAGATTTGTAAATTACTTCTATTAAAAAATCTTAATCCTGCCAGTAATTATCAGCTGCTGTATGCTCCACAGGAAGTTCTTTACTTTTTGAACTTCCTTTCTGCCTGACCACAGTGCTCTCTGCTGACACCTCTGTCCAAGTCAGGAACTGCCCAGAGCAGCATAGGTTTTCTATGGGGTATTGCTCCTACTCTGGACAGTTCCAAAAATGGAAAGAGGTACCAGCAGAGAGCACTGTGGTCAGGCAGAAAGGAAATTAAAAAAGAAAAGAACTTCCTCTGTAGTATACAGCAGCTGATAAGTACTGGAAGGATTAAGATTTTTTAATAGAAGTAATTTACAAATCAATTTAACTTTCTGGCACCAGTTGATTTAAAAAAAAAAAAATAAATAAATAAATAAATAAAGTTTCCAGTGGAGTAACCCTTTAACCCCTTGGGCCCATTATGATCCTAAGGACGGGAGCATTTTTTGCAAATCTGACCACTGTCACTTTAAGCATTAATAACTCTGGGATGCTTTTACGTATAAATTTGATTCAGAGATTGTTTTTTTCATGACATTCTAATTTACGGTAGTGGTAAATTTTCGTCGATACTTGCATCATTTCTTGGTGTAAAATTCAAAAATGTGATGAAAAATATGAACATTTTGCATTTTTCTAACTTTGAAGCTCTTTGCTTGTAAGGAAAAAAGATATTCCAAATAAATTATATATTGATTCACATATACAATATTTCCACTTTATGTTTGCATCATAAAGTTGACATGTTTTTACTTTTGGAAGACATCAGACATTTTTCACAAAATTTTCAAAATTGGAATTTTTCAGGGACCAGTTCAGTTTTGAAGTGGATTTGAAGGGCCTTCAAATTAGAAATACCCCACAAATGACCCAATTATAAAAATTGCACCCCTCAAAGTATTCAAAATGACATTCAGTAAGTTTGTTAACCCTTTAGGTGTTTCACAGGAATAGCAGCAAAGTGAAGGAGAAAATTAACAATCTTCATTTTTTTACACTCGCATGTTCTTGTAGACCCAGTTTTTGAATTTTTACAAGGGGTAATAGGAGAAAAAGCCCCCCAAAATTTGTAAACCAATTTCTCTCGAGTAAGGAAATACCTCATATGTATATGTCAAGTGTTCGGCTGGCGCAGTAGAGGGCTCAGAAGGGAATGAGCAACAAGGAGATTTTGGAGAGTGAATTTTGCTGAAATGGTTTTTGGGGGGCATGTCACATTTAGAAAGCCCCTATGGTGCCAGAACAGCAGAAAACCCCACATGGCATACCATTTTGGAAACTACACCCCTCAAGGCACATTACAAGGGGTCCAGTGAGCCTTAACACCCCACAGGTGTTTGACGACTTTTTGTTAAAATCGGATGTTTAAATGAAAAAAAAAAATTTGCACTAGAGTGCAGTTTTTTTTAACCCAAATTTACCATTTTTACAAAGGGTAATGGGAAAAAATTCCACCCAAAATTTGTAACCCCATCTCTTCTGAGTATGGAAATACCCCATGTTAGGACCTAAAATTCTCTGTGGGCGAACTACAATGCTCAAAAGAGAAGGAGCGCCATTGAGCCTTTGGAAAGCAAATTTGTTTGGAATGGTAGTCAGGGGCCATGTACGTTTACAAAGGACCCTGTGGTGCCAGAACAGTGGACCTCCCCACATGTGACCCTATTTTGGAAACTACACCCCTCACAGAATTTAATAAGGGGTGCAGTGAGTATTTACACCTCACTGGCGTTTGATAGATCTTTGGAACAGTAGGCTGTGCAAATGAAATTAAAAATTACATTTTTCATTTTCACGGACCACTGTTCCAAAAATCTGTCAGACACCTGTGGGGGGTAAATGCTAACTGCACCCCTTATTACATTACATGAGGGGTGTCTTTTCCAAAATGGGGTCACATGGGGGGGGGGGGTCCATTGTTCTGGCTCCATGGGGGCTTTGTAAACACACGTGGCCTTCAATTCCGGACAAATTTTCTTTTCAAAATCCCAATGGCACTCCTTCTCTTCTGAGCATTGTAGTTCACCCGCAGAGCACTTTACATCCACATATGGGGTATTTTCTTACTCGGATGAAATGGGGTTCCAAATTTGGGGAGGCTTTTTTCCTACCGTATTTTCCCTTGTGAAAATAAAAAATTTAGGGTAACACCAGCATTTTAGTGAAAATGTATTTATTTTTTTCATTTTCCCATCCAAATTTAATAAAAATTCGTCAAACACCTGTAGGATGTTAAGGCTCACTATACCCCTTGTCACGTTCCGTGAGGGGTGTAGTTTCCGAAATGGGGTCACATGTGGGTATTTCTTTTTTTGCGTTTATGTCAGAACCGCTGTAAAATCAGCCACCTCTGCAAATCACCAATTTAGGCCTCAAATGTACATAGCACACTCACTTCTGAGCCTTGTTGTGCGCCCACAGAGCATTTTACGCGCACATATGGGGTATTTCCGTACTCAGGAAAAATTGTGTTACAAATTTTGGGGGTCTTTTTTTCCTTTTACCTCTTGTGAAAATAAAAAGTATGAGGCAACACCAGCATGTTAGTGTAAATTTTTTTACACTAACAGGCTGGTGTAGCCCCCAATTTTTCCTTTTCATAAGGGGTAAAAGGAGAAAAAGCCCCTCAAAATTTGTAGTGCAATTTCTCCCGAGTACGGAAATACCCCATATGTGGCCCTAAACTGTTTCCTTGAAATACGACAGGGCTCCGAAGTGAGAGAGCGCCATGCGCATTTGAGGACTAAATTAGGGATTGCATAGGGGTGGACATAGGGGTATTCTACGCCAGTGATTCCCAAACAGGGTGCCTCCAGCTGTTGCAAAACTCCCAGCATGCCTGGACAGTCAGTGGCTGTCCATAAATGCTGGGAGTTGTTGTTTTGCAACAGCTGGAGGCTCCGTTTTGGAAACACTGCCGTAAAATACGGGGGGGACAGTGTAAGTGGGTGTATATGTAGTGTTTTACCCTTTATTATGTGTTCGTGTAGTGTTTTTAGGGTACATTCGCACTGGCGGGTTACGATGAGTACTGTATACCTGCCTGTGTGAATGTACCCTCCAACTGTTTAAAACTACAACTCCCAACATGTACTGACAGACTGTGCATGCTGGGAGTTGAACTTTTGCAACAGCTGGAGGCACACTGGTTGGAAAACCTTCAGTTAGGTTCTGTTACCCAACTCATGATGATTTTGCAACCAGTGTGCCTCCAGCTGTTGAAAAACTACAACTCCCAGCATGTACTGATCACCGAAGGGCATGCTGGGAGATGTAGTTATGCTGGAGGTATAGCTGGAGGTACGCAACTACAACTCCCAGCATGCCGAGACAGCGGTTTGCTGTATGGGCATGTTGGGATTTGCAGTTTTGCAACATCTGGAGGGCTACAGTTTATAGACCACTGCACAGTGATCTCCAAACTGTGACCCTCCAGTTGTTGCAAAACTACAAATCCCAGCATGCCCAGACTGCAAAGAGCTGTTTGTGAATGCTAGGAGTTGTAGTTTTGCAAGATCTGGAGGGATACAGTTTAGAGACCACTGTATAGTGGTCTCAGACTGTAGCCCTCCAGATGTAGCAAAACTACATATTCCAGCATGCTCAGACTGTAGCCCTCCAGATGTTGCTAGGCAACTTACCGGCTTCCGTAGGATCCGTCCTCTTCTTCCGCTCGACATCGCCGCCCGCCGATCACCATCGCCCGCTGCCTCCGGACGGGTTAGTGGACTTCGGCGCCCGGTCCTCTTTGGTTCCCAGTTCTTACCCGCCAATTGTGGGTGGGCAGGACGGGGAAAACGAAAGTTAACCCCCCCCCCCCCGATCTGCTATTGGTCGTCGCTTCTGACGACCAATAGCAGGGATAGGAGGGGTGGAACTCCTGCCACCTCACTCCTATCCCTTCAGGGGTATCGTAGGTGTCTTAGACAACCGCAATCCCCCTTATATTCCGGGTCACCATAGACTCGTATGACCTGAAATCGGCACAAATCGCAAGTGTGAATTAACTTGCGATTTGCGTCGATTGCCGACATGGGGGGGCTCTGATGACCCCCCTGGGCATTTGCACGTGGGTGCCTGCTGATCGATATCAGCAGTCATCCCGGTCCAGTCCCACGGGCGTATGCATACGCCCTTCGTCCCCAACAGGTTAAGCAGTACTAACAGGGTCAGGTGTCAGGATTTGGTGACTCCTGTTTGCATTTCTATTTGCCTCCTTTTGTATGCAGACAGTCAGAATTGTTCAATGGAAACTGACAGCAGGGTCACCCACAGTAACCTGAAAATACAGGCAGATAGTACATGTGACCCTGTTTCTTTCTACCTGTATATTGAGGTTAGTCTGGGTGACCCTGCTTTCAGTTTTTGTTTACATGACCACTTCAGGGAACTGCTAAACTATCACAAATACATCTCCTGACTGGAGGCCTTTAAAAAAAACTCCAGCAAGGCATAAGCTATTATCAGGAGCCTCAGCACTATTTACTGTGTATGCCAAATGCAGCCTACATTTCCCATTAAAGGGGTACGTCACTGGAAAAAAAATGATGGGGATAGTGGTTGGACTCCCCGCGATCAGACACTTATCCCCTATCCGCAGGGTTCTATGGTTGCAGTACTCCTTTAACACAACTGGTGTCAGTCATTTAAGTTACCAGTATCTGTGTGGGTGTGCAGTTCCACATTCAGAATAGTCATCATAGATCATAATTAGACATACTGAACACCATTCCTTCAGGCAAACCTTTCTGTAAATCATTGTATCAAAGTATATATAATTATGTTAATTTAAAAGGGCTGCAGGGTTGTTCCTTTACATGCTGGTTGCATTCACTCACTCATGTACATTTACTTCCAGTTATCATGTGGTATACCACTCCAGATATCCAAATAAAGCAATTTGATAAGGGTTTTCAAAATGGTCATAAATGTAGAGTATAAAAACTTGTTACAACAGAGCACTGCCACATAGTAACAAGCCAAGCAACTGTGTAAACAGCCCAGCTTCAAGAGGCTAAAAACCTGTGCTGACTGTATCCACTCACCGTCAGGCTACATTCACATCTCGTTTTTGCCATACGGGTCCTGTATCCCGTTTCTGTAAAAAAACTTATGTCTCCAAACCGGACTGAAACGTATGCAACCGTATATGCCTCCTCACGTTTTTAAACCTTTTACTGTTTGAAAACGGATGTCCGTTTGCATAAGTTTTAATACGTACGTTTTCATTGGAAAAAAAAAAACGGATACGGTTTTATTTTTGTCAACATTTTAAATAAAGTTCTTTTTTTATTGAATTTCCCAAAAAATAAAAACAGTATTGTGCAAACCGGATTTAACCGTACGCACATACGGTTGAATACGGTTCCCATAGAACTCCATTTTAAAATAACCGTATACAGGTTGGATACGGTTTTTCAACCGGACTTCAAACCGTAGTAGACTACGGTTTGTGTGCGAAAAAAAACCCGCATGCAACCGTAAATGAAGTAAAACGTACGCAACCGGATGCTACGGTTGTCATACGTTTGTCAATGTAATGTCTATGCATACGGTTTGGAATACCGTTCAATATGTTTTTTTGCTAAAACCGGATACGGCAACCGTATTGCAAAAAAGAGATGTGAATGCAGCCTCAGAAAGCAAATTAAAATGGTAACGGAATACAACAGAAAGACATATGCTAGCATTTTAACTTACAGATGACTGGACCTTCCCTTCATGATTGTATTGGAGTTTAATGCTGCTAGAATTATACATTATACTTCTATAAACCTTAACCCCTTAAGGACAGGGCCAATTTTTATTTTTGCACTTAAATTTTTTCCTCCTCACTCTTTAATAGCCACAACTCCATCTCCCCCCACCCCCATCTGCACATCATTATGAGGGCTTGTTTTTTTTGCAGGACCAATTGTACTTTGTAATGACTTCCCTCATTTTTTCATAATTTATTCTCTGAAACAAAATTATTTGTGAGGTGAAATTGTGGTCAAACCAACAAGTCATCTTAACACTTAATGTCAATGCGTTAACAACAAATACCTAATTTGTAACATTTACGCCATGTTTTACTAACCCCTTGAGGACCGGGCTATTTTTCATTTTTTTTGCACTTTCGTTTTTTCCTCCTCACATTCTAAAAATCATAACGCTTTCCATTTTATTTTGTGGCACCAATTATACTTTGTGATGACATCAATCATTTTACCACAAAAATATTTGTGGGGCAAACTTGAAAAAAAAAACTCAATTTGGTAACTTTTGGGGGCTTCTGATTCTACATAGTGAACTTTTTGGTAAAAATGACACCTTATCTTTATTCTGTAGGTCCATACAGTTGCAAGGATACCCAAATTATTTAGGTTTTATTTTATTACTTTAAAAAAATTATAACATACATGCACCAAAATTTGTATGTTTAAAATTGTCATCTTCTGACCCCTATAACTTAATTTTTCCATGTACGAGGGTAAATTTTTTGCGCCTTTTTTATCAGTACCATTTTTGTTTTGATGGGACTTTTTGATCACTTTTTTTTTTTTTTCGGGTATAATTTTTTCGGGTATAAATGATCAAAAATGCCCATTTTTGGACTTCGGGATTTTTTTTAATGTATGCATCATTGACCGTGCGGTTTAATTAACATTACATTTTTATAATTAAGACATTTATTCTCGCGGCGATACCATATATGTTTATTTTTATTATGTTTACATATTTTTTATATGGAATTTGGGAAAAGGGTGGTGATTTAAACTTTTAGCATGGAAGGGGTTACCGTATTTATCGGCGTATAACACGCACTTTTAAAACTTAAATTTAAGGCAAAAAGTCTGCCTGCGTGTTATACGCCGATAAATCTTCTGGTCACTGATTTAAAGCGGCCGCAGCAGCGTCTGCTTGTTTAGTATTAACAGCACGGCCGCGGGCACTTTAAATCAGTCACCAGCAGCGTCACCTCCCAGCACTGTCACTTGTTTTCTCCCGCACTATTCACAGATACTGGTGTGGTAGGTGCGGGAGACGCTGATTAAAATGAGCCCTACCTTGGTCGGATCTGCGCTACCTTTTAATCAGCGTCTCCCGCACTATCCACCACACAGATGTTGCAAAACTACAACTCCCAGCATGCCCGGACAGCAGTTGGCTGTCCGGGCATGCTGGGAGATGTAGTTTTGCAACATCTTGAGGTCCGCAGGTTGAAAACCACTGGATGCCATAGGAGGAACATGATGGGGGGAGGATGAGACAGGGGAATGAGGGGGGAATGATGAGTGACATGATGAGACAGGGTGGGGGGGGATGATGAGACAGGGTGGGGGGACATGATGAGACAGGGTGGGGGGGGGGAACATGATGGTGGGGGAGGCACTAAATGCTTAATGTCTGTATGGCTAGTGGGGGTCTATGACAGGGGGAAATGATGAGACATGAGGGGTGGCGATGAGAGGGGTAAATGTGGAACAGGGACTGATAAAAGGGAAGGAATGATGTGGCACTGGAGGGGACGGGACCAAACTGAGGCGCAGAAGAAAACAAAGTTGGGGGGATGATGTGGCATTTAGTCCAAGTCATTTATTTTACATTAAAAATTTTTACTTACATTTCCCTGTTAAAATGAGCGTGCGTGTTATACACCAGTGCGTGTTATACGCCAATAAATACGGTAATTCACATTTATTAACTATTACATACAATCTTCTGATCACATACACTGTTCAATGCTAGAAAAGGATGGAAGTCCAGCGCAGCTCCCGTAAAAACTCAGCAACAGGTACATGGACAAGGTAGACAGGTGACACGTTTCGGTTCGTCAGAGAACCTTAGTCATACCTACTGTTCAATGCTATACCATAGCATAGCATTGATCAGTGTTATCGGCGCTCTGCTGCTCCAGCCTGCTGTGCACTTGATTGTCACTTTAGATGTGACAATCAACTTTGATTGCCGTGTCTAAGGGGTTAATGCTGGGCATCACAGCGATTAGACACCGGTCCTGGTGGCTGCTGGGACCACCCGGCTCAGACCCAGGGTCAGCCCATGACCCAGTGTCATAGAAGGGAAGAGGGACCAGGGCATACAGGTATGCCCTTGGTCCCCAAGGTGCTAATTTAAAAAAATTTAAACTTTTTAGAAAAGTTTTTTGTGCCATTTTCTAACCTCAAATGTTTTTTTTACCGTATACCGGGCTTTATGAGGGCTAATTTTTTGAGCCTTAGAGAGGAGCGAAGTTACAGGACTTCGATTCTTCACGGCTCGACGGTTGCTGACTTTAGCCTGCATAAATTAGTTCAGCTTTCAGGTGCTCTGGTGGGCTGGAAAAGGTGGACACAGTCCTAGAAGAGTCTCCTAGTACTATATTCACCTTTTCCAGCCCACCGGAGCACCTGAACGCTGAACTATTTTATGCAGGCTAAAGTAAGCCACCGCTGAGCCGTGAGGTTCGTGCAGAATCGAAGTACTGTAGCTTCGCTCATCTCTAGCCTTAGTATGTTGTTTTCGGTACCACCGTGGTGTTTATCAGACTTTCTGATCGCTTTTTACTTGATGTGATTTAAAAAAAAAAAAAACAATCTTTTTTTTTTACGTTTACCGCCATTATGTACGGGCAAAGTAGTGCAAATATGTTTTTATACTGTTTACATGTTTTTTTATATGGAAAAATGGGAAAAGGGGTTAGAGGATAACTTTGGCAAAAATTAACTTATCCCCCCTATCCATAGGATAGGGGATAAGTAGCTGATTGCTGGGGTCCGACTGCTGGGACCCCCAGCAATCACCAGGACGGGAGCCAGCGCTTAGTAAGCAGCACGTGCTGTAGGCAGCACCCACTCCATTAATTTCTATGGGAGCGCCGAAACGACCTGAGTCCAGCACGCGTGCATCATCGGCACACTTCTAGAAATGAATGGAGCGCGTACCATCTACTGATAGACTACACGTGCTCCTCACAGAGAGACAGGGCCCTGTCCCATAGATTGGGCCTGACGCAAACAGCTACTTATTCCCTGTGGGTAACAAATATTACCAAAAAAAATCTTAAATGTTTCACATAAAAACATGATTTAAACAGGTCATTTTCTGCCATCCTGATTCCCATTTCCCCTCTGATATTTTCTAGTACTGTCGATATTTCCCATTATGCCTTTAGCTTTGCAGAAGCAGAGAAGACAGAGTCACATCACTGCACTGCCTGTGGGTTCTATCCAAGTGCAGCATGTAACAGATCAGTGACATACTGTAGAACTTCTGTGCCCTCACAGGTGTACTGAGCTAAAAAGGTCCCTTATCCAGGGCTGCCATCCGGTGAAGGTCTGAGCTGGTTAGACCTTGTTCACACCTAGCGGCCACAGTGCCATGCAGGAAATAGGCGCTGCCTGTTGTAGAACATTAGTTCCTCTATTTACCCTGTGACTTATTAGGGCAGTAATAAAGTGAGGAGGATGTATACCTACTGTTCCTTCTTTGACCAAAATAATTAACTTTCGTTTTCCCCGTCCTGCCCACCCACAATAGGTGGGGCAGAACGGGGAAATGACAGAGGACCGGCGCCGAATATCCACTTACCCATCCGGAGGCAGCGGGCGACAGATCGGCGGGCGAAGGAGATCATGCGGCTGGATCCTACGGAAGCCGGTGAGTTGCCTAGCAACATCTGGAGGGTACAGTTTGAGACCACTATACAGTGGTCTCTAACTGTAGCCCTCCAGATGTTGCAAAACTACAACTCCCAGCATGCCCAGACAGCTGTTTGGGCATGCTGGAATATGTAGTTTTGCAACATCTGGAGGGTCACAGTTTGGAGATCACTGTGGCTTTCCAGATGTTGCAAAAGTGCAAATCCCAGCACGCCCAAACAGCTGTCTCGGCATGCCTGGAGTTGTAGTTGCATACCTCCAGCTGTTGCATAACTACATCTCCCAGCATGCTCTTTGGTGATCAGTACACTCTGGGAGTTGTAGTTTTGCAACAGCTGGAGGCACACTGGTTGGAAAATACTGAATTAGGTAACAGAACCTAACTGAAGGTTTTCCAACCAGTGTGCCTCCAGCTGTTCCAAAAGTACAACTCCCAGCATGCAGGGTCTGTCAGTACATGCTGGGAGTTGTAGTTTTGAAACAGCTGGAGGTTTGCCGCGCGGGAAACTCCTAGCGGGAAACTCACCGTAACACACCAGTGCGAATGTACCCTAAAAACACTACACTACCACATAATAAAAAGGGTAAAACACTACATATACACCCCTTTACACTGTCTCCCCCCCCCCCCCCCCCCCCCCAATAAAAATGTATTGTATGGCAGAGTTTCAAAAACGGAGCCTCCAGCTGTTGCAAAACAACAACTCCCAGCATTTCTGGACAGCCACTAACTGTAGAGGAATGCTGGGAATTTAGCAACAGCTGGAGGCACCCCGTTTGGGAATCACTGGCGTAGAATACCCCTATGTCCACCCCTTTGCAATCCCTAATTTAGTCCTCAAATGCGCATGGAGCTCTCTCACTTCGGAGCCCTGTCGTATTTCAAGGAAACAGTTTAGGGCCACATATGGGGTATTTCCGTACTCGGGAGAAATTGCACTACAAATTTTGGGGGGTATTTTTCTCCTTTTACCCCTTATGAAAAGGTGGGGGCTACACCAGCCTGTTAGTATAAAAAAAATAAAACATTTTACACTAACATGCTGGTGTTGCCTCATACTTTTTATTTTCACAAGCGTTAAAAGGAAAAAAAGACCCCCAAAATTTGTAACGCAATTTCTTTTGAATACGGAAATACCCCATATGTGGGCGTAAAATGCTCTGCGGGCGCACAAGGCTCAGGAGTGAGAGCGCACTATGTACATTTGAGGCCTAAATTGGTGATTTGCACAGGGGTGGCTGATTTTACAGCGGTTCTGACATAAATGCAAAAAAAAAAAAAAGAAATACCCACATGTGACCCTATTTTGGAAACTACACCCCTCACGGAATGTGACAAGGGGTATAGTGCGCCTTACCACCCCACAGGTGTTTAATGAAAATAAAAAAATGAAAAAATAAATAAATAAAATAAAAAATTATAAATGCTGGTGCTACCCTAAATTTTTCATTTTCACAAGGGAAAATAGGAAAAAAAGCCCCCCAAAATTTGTAACCCCATTTCTTCTGAGTAAGAACATACCCCATATGCGGATGTAAAGTGCTCTGCGGGCGAACTACAATGCTCAGAAGAGAAGGAGCGCCATTGGGCTATTGAAGAGAAAATTTGTCCAGAATTGAAGGCCACGTGTGTTTACAAAGCCCCCATGGTGCCAGAACAATGGACCCCCCCACGTGACCCCATTTTGGAAACTACACCCCTCACGTAATGTAATAAGGGGTACAGTGAGCATTTACACCCCACAGGTGTCAGAGATTTTTGGAACAGTGGTCCATGAAAATGAAAAATGTAATTTTTCATTTGCACAGCCCATTGTTCCATAGATCTGTCAAACGAAAGTGGGGTGTAAATACTCACTGCACCCCTTATTAAATTCTGTGAGGGGTATAGTTTCCAAACTAGGGTCACATGTGGGGGGGGGGGGGGGCGACTGTTCTGGCAGCACGGGGGACTTTGTAAACGCACATGGCCCCTGACTTCCATTCCAAACAATTTTTTTTTACCCAAAAGCTCAATGGCGCTCCTCTTCTGAGCATTGTAGTGTGCTAGCAGAGCACTTGATGTCCACACATGGGGTATTTCCATATTCAGAAGAGATGGGGTTAAACATTTTGGGGGGCATTTTGTCCTATTATCCCTTGTAAAAATTTAAAATTTGAGGGAAAACTAGCATTTTAGTGAAAAAATAAATAAAAATCATTTACACATCCAACTTTAACAAAAAGGACTGGACCCCTTGTTACGTTCCTTGAGGGGTGTAGTTTCCAAAATAGTATCCCATGTGTTTTTTTTTTTTTTTTTTTCGGGCACCATAGGGGCTTCCTAAAAGTGACATGCCCCCCCCCCCCCCCAAAAAAAAAACATTTCAGTAAAATTTGGTTTTCAAAAGCCAAATGTGACTCCTCCTCTTCTGAGCATTGTAGTTTGCCCGCACAGCATTTTACTTCCTAACATGGGGAATTTCCATACTCAGAAGAGATGGGGTTACAAATTTTGGGGGGCATCTTGTCCTATTATCCCTTGTAAAAAAAATTACATTTGAGGGAAAACTAGCATTTTAGTGAAAAAAATAAAAATAAAATCATTTACACATCAAAACTTAAGGAAAAGTCGTCAAACACCTGTGGGGTGTTAAGGCTCACTGGACCCCATGTTACGTGCCTTGAGGGGTGTAGTTTCCAAAATAGTAAGCCCTGTGGTTTTTTTTGTTGCTGTTCTGGCATCATAGGAGCTTCCTAAATGTAACATGGGCATTTCAGAAAAACTCACTCTCCAAAATCCCACTGTCGCTCCTTCCCTTCTGAGCCCTCTAGTGCACCCGCCGAACACTTGACATACACGAGGTATTTCCTTACTCGAGAGAGACATTTTAGGAAGATATCTCTCCTTTTACCCTGTCAAACACCTAAAGGGTTAACAAACCTTTTGAATGTCATTTTGAATACTTTGAGGGGTGCAGTTTTCATAATGGGGTCTTTTGTGGGGTATTTCTAATATGAAGGCCCTTCAAATCCACTTCTAAGCAGAACTGGTCCCTGAAAAATGTCGATTTTGAAAATTTTGGGAAAAATTGCTGCTATACTTTGAAGCCCTCTGATGTCTTCCAAAAATAAAAACATGTCAACTTTATGATGGAAACATAAAGTAGACATATTATATATGTGAATCAATGTATAATGTATTTGGAATATTCATTTTCCTTATAAGCAGAGAGCTTCAAAGTAAAAAAAAAAGCTACATTTTCAATTTTTTTCATCAAATTTTGCAAGAAATGATGCAAGTATCGACAAAATGTTACCACTAACTTAAAGTAGAATATGTCACGATAAAACAATCTCAGAATCAGAATGAAAGGTAAAAGCATTCCAGAGTTATTAATGTTTAAAGTGACAGTGGTCAGATGTGCAAAAAATGGCTGAGTCCTACACTGAAAATTCCTTAAGGGGTTAAACGCACTTATTTGGTTACAAAGTTTGCGATTTTTTAAGGCGGTATAATAATAGAAAAGTATGCAATCATGGTTATCATTTTAAATCACATTGACCCACAGAATAAAGAAAACAGGTCTATTTTACCGTAAAGTGGACAGCATGAAAACAAAACCTTCCAAAATTTGCTAAATAGAGGTTTTCTTATCAATTTCCCCACACAAACAGTATTTTTTTGGTCGCGCCATACATTTTATGGTAAAATGAGTGATGTCATTACAAAGGACAACTCTTCGCGCAAAAAAGAAAACCCTCATACTAGTAGGCGGATGAAAATATAAGAGTAATGAGGACCAAGGCCCAAATGGGCCGATTCCTTAAGGGGTTAATGGGGGGAATTTATCAAGCGGTTTGGGTGGGTTTATAGTATACTTTTGTCGCATTTGTATTGCAGTCACCTTTTGTGCTTTTTTCTGTGCAACAAACAAGATAGATCAAAATCCAAAGTCTTCTATTTCAGTTGATTTGTCAGGAAAGTGCAGTTGTAACGAATTTACTATATGCGACTTCTCTAAAAGATGCACATTTCGAGCACAAAAGGGCTTTCAAAAGTCACAAACCTAAGTAAGCCTGGACAATATTTATTGGTTATCTATCAAAGGCTATGCTCCACATTTATAATTTTGGCACAAAGATGCCAAAAACACACAAAAAGCTTTCAACAACGATAAATGATAAATACCTCCCAATGTATAGGTAAGTACTGTACAATAGGTTGATGTAACAAAGCTCAATTTGTATGCACAAAAAGTGTATTTGAAGCACTGTGCTCCATCTGTGTTTACACTTTCTGCTCTGCTATATCTTCTTGATAATATACTTGCATATTCCAGGTGCACATATATGGGACATCTGATGAACATTAGTTTTTTGTAATTGCGAAATATTATAAGCAAGGACTAAACAGAATGACTAACAGGCGCACATATATAAAGTAAATGTTTTTAGGCACTTTTTTCCACCTGTGATTATTTAAGCTCTGCTACAAATGTTTCATATATGTTCACATGTGAGGGATATTTGGCACTTAACAGATTTCAAGATAGGATTATTAGGGATTAGGGTCGGTCCCTGCTGCTAACAATAGCTGGGACCCTGGGCTAACAGCGTGCGGCACTGATCGTTGTGCCGCGCGCTGTTAACCCTACAGACGCAGTGATCAAACTTGACCGCCGTGTCTGAAAACGAGAGTAAATGCTTCCCGGCAGCTCAGTCGGGCTGATCGGGACATCACAATAAAATCGCGATGTTCCGATCAGCTGGGACTCAGGCGGAGGTCTCCTTACCTGAATCCGCAGCGTCCGATCGTCAATTGCTCCAAGCCTGAGCTACAGGCTTGAGCAATCAAGCCCCTATCTCACTGATCCCTGCAAAGCTATGGCTTTGCAGGGATCAGCATAGGAGATCAGTGTGTGCAGGGTTATAGGTCCCTATGGGAGCTATAGCACTGCAAAAAAAAAAAAAAAAGTTAAAAAAAAAGTAAAAAAAAAAAAACAAAAACAGTTAACCCCTTCCCTAATAAAAGTTTGAATCACCCCCCTTTTCCCATAAAAAAATAAAATAAAAAAACTGTGTAAATAAAAATTTACATAAGTGGTATCGCCGCGTGCGTAAATGTCCGAACTATAAAACTATATCATTAATTAAACCGCACGGTCAATGGCGTACGCGCCAAAAAAGTCCAAAATAGCGTATTTTTGGTCACTTTTTATATAAAACTTATAAAAAGCGATCAAAAAGTCTGAACAACACAAAAATGGTACCGATAAAAACTTCAGAACACGGCGCAAAAAATGAGCCCTCATACCAGCCCGTACGCGGAAAAATAACAAAGTTACAGGGGTCAGAACATGACAATTTTAAACGTATAAGTTTTCCTGCATGTAGTTATGATTTTTTTCAGAAGTGCGACAAAATCCAACCTATATAAGTAGGGTATCATTTTAACCGTATGGACCTACAGAATAAAGATAAGGTATCATTTTGACCAAAAAAATTTACTGCGTAGAAACGGAAGCCCCCAAAAGTTACAAAATGAAATTTTTTCTTCAATTTTGTAGCACAATTATTTTTTTTTCCGTTTCGCCGTGGATTTTTGGGTAAAATGACTAATGTCACTGCAAAGTAGAATTGGTGGCACAAAAAATAAGCCATCATATGGATTTTTAGGTGCAAAATTTTAAGCAGTATGATTTTTAGAAGGTGATGAGGAAAAAATGGAAATGCAAAAACGGAAAAAGTCCTTAAGGGGTTAAGAAACTGTAAATAATATCATATATGTGTACTACGTTGAATGGACATTCCCTTAAGTAGTTGTGATAGATTGCCAGCAAGAAATGTGCACGTATAGATGGCAGCCAGTACCAATTTTATAGTAGGCTCGCTATACTTGTCGCAAAGCGAACTCTCTTAGCTATGGTACAGCCTTCTAAGGAGCAGGGACTCTATACAATTATTAGTTTATATTCATATGTATTGTATATGCTGCAGATTTTTTGCTGTGTAAATCAATATAAAATAGGTGAAGACAGTATGTATGGATGGTAATTATTTACTTGGCTCAGACAACATTATCATATGATTCTTATTCATTCAAGTTATGGAAAATGTTGCACAAGATTTGTCAGAAACAAAGATTTACTCTAAAAGGTCAACATCAGTCCAGGATGAAGTGGGAGCCTGTTTTTTTTTCCCCCTCTTCCTATAATGTACTCTCAGTACGGCCAAAAATAACTAAAACCTGACCAACTAAGCCTTGCATGTGCAAACACTTGTGAATTGTGCAGAAAGGAGACAGTCAGGAGAGATTAACAGCCCATAAGTAAACAGAGAAACTAGAGAACGACCAGAACATTACAGCACAAATTGTTTGTGTTCTTTATGAAAAGTGCAAAAATATATAGGGTTGGTTTTTGCTTATTTTCTTTTTCTTTTAGTTAAACAGGAAACATTTAAAAATAGACATTAATTCGAGGAGCATACTCAATAGCCTGACTGCTTCTGGAATTAAAATGCCCATAGCAGCCAGGTTCAAAAGTTGGTTAAATGGGCAAAACTGACACTAGTCACACATTAAAGGAGAACTCCTACACAGGGTGGGGGACAGGGATCAGGCAGAGTTCCATGTGGACGAACTCCCTGCAAGCTGCTACTTAACCCCTATCCTGTCAATAGGGGATATGTAAATTTTTGCCAGAGTACTCCTTTAATTGGATGAATAGAACAACTTAATGGCATGCTTCATTATGGAACCTCGTGTGGTTTAACTCCTTAAGGACCGGGGTTTTTTCCGTTTTTGCATTTTTGTTTTTTGCTCCTTGCCTTTAAAAAATTATAACTCTTTCAATTTTGCACCTAAAAATCCATATGATGGCTTATTTTTTGCGCCACCAATTCTACTTTGTAATGACATCAGTCATTTTGCCCAAAAATCTACGGTGAAACGGAAAAAAAAATAATTGTGCGACAAAATTGAAGAAAAAAAACGTTGTTTGGCAACTTTTGGGGGCTTTCGTTTCTACGTAGTAAATTTTTCGGTAAAAATGACACCTTATCTTTATTCTGTAGGTCCATAAGATTAAAATGATACCCTACTTATATAGGTTTGATTTTGTCGTACTTCTGGAAAAAATCATAACTACATGCAGGAAAATTAATACGTTTAAAAATGTCATCTTCTGACCCCTATAACTTTTTATTTTTCCGTGTATGGGGCGGTATGAGGGCTCATTTTTTGCACCGTGATCTGAAGTTTTTAACGGTACCATTTTTGCATTGATAGGACTTATTGATCGCTTTTTATTCATTTTTAAATGATATAAAAAGTGACCAAAAATGCACTATTTTGGACTTTGGAATTTTTTTGCGCGTACGCCATTGACGGAGCGGTTTAATTAATTATATATTTTTATAATTCGGACATTTCCGCACGCGGTGATACCATATATGTTTATTTACACCGTTTTTTTGTTTTTTTTTTAATGGGAAAAGGGGGGTGATTCAAACTTTTAATAGGGGAGGGGTTAAATGATATTCATTCACTTTTTTTTTTGCAGTGTTATAGCTCACATGGGGACCTATAACACTGCACACACTGATCATCATTGATCACTGGTTTCTCATAAGAAACCAGTGATCGATGATTCTGCTGCTTGACTGCTCATATGCCTGGATCTCAGGCACTGAGCAGTCATTCGGCGATCGGACAGCGAGGAGGCAGGTAGGGGCCCTCCCGCTGTCCTGTAAGCTGTTCGGGATGCCGCAATTTCGCCGCGGCTATCCCGAACAGCCCACTGAGTTAACCGGCAGCTTTCACTTTCGGTTTTAGCCACGCGGCTCAGCTCTGAGCGCGCGGTAAAGGGTTAATAGCGCGCGGCGCTACACTGTTTAATCTGTAGGTCCATACGGTTAAAATGATACCCTACTTATATAGGTTTGATTTTGTATTACTTCTGAAAAAAAAAATCATAAATACAAGCAGGAAAATGTATACATTTAAAATTGTCATATTCTGACCCCTATAATTTTTTTTAACTTTTTGGCGTACTGGGCGGTATGAGGGCTCATTTTTTGCCCCATGATATGAAGTTTTTATTGGTACCCTTTTTCTTTTGATCTGACTTTTTGAGCGCCTTATGGTATAAAAAAAAAAAGTGACCAAAAATACGCTATTTTAGAATTTGAAACTTTTTTGCGTGTACGCAATTGACCACGCGGTTTAATTAACGATACATTTTTATAGTTTGGACATTTACACACGTGGCGATACCACATATCTTTATTTTTATTTACAGTTTTTTTTTTATTGGGAAAAAGGGAGTGATTCAAACTTTTATTAGGGGAGGGGTTAAATCATCTTTATTAACTTTTTTTGTTGCAATGTTATAGCTCCCATAGGGGACTATAACATGCAGTACATTGATTCAATACACTGATTACTGCCATTGCATTGCAATGGCAGGGATCAGTGTTATCTGCGGTTGATTGCTCAAGCCTGGATTTCAGGCTTGGAGCAATCAATCACCGATCGAACATGGAGGAGGCAGGTAAGGCACCCTCTTGTTGCATTCTAGCTGATCGGGACATCGCGATTTTACCACGATGGTCCTGATCAGCCTGACTGAGCTGCCAGGAAGCTTTTACTTTCACTTTAGGCGCGGCAATCAAGTTTGATCGCCGCGTCTAAAGAGTTAATGCCGGACATCAGTCCGATCGGCGATGTCTGGCATTAGCCACAGGTCCTGGTTGCTTATAGCAACCGGGACCCACCGGGTATGATGCGCACATCATACCTCAGGAGACACTTATGGACGTTTATTACCATAGAACCTCTGCCTTCTGGGCTTCAGCTACAAAACACATTAAAAACACTACATGGCAAATTAACCTAGAACCTAAAGATATAGGTGGAAGTGTATACTGAAATTGGTAGAAGTGTATAGTGTCCCATTCACTACAAAAAGACATAAGCCGTATGTGGCACTGACCAGTTTAGCAGCTACATTATTCTAAATAGGGTAAAAATCCAAAGTACAAAAAGGCACCACCACATAGGCCACACAGCTCTACATAGATTACCTGTAGATGATGCTGCTGAACCTGCTCATGTAGCGCAGTTTGCTGCTGAGGGTCCCATATGTGGACAGTCTGTGCTGTATTCTGATATGCCCCTGCCACAGCCTGGACAGCAACCGGAATGTGGATATTTCCATTCATAAACTGAGCCGGAAAAAGTGAGTTTGCCAGAGTCTGAACCACTTCCTCATGATTTTTTACCATTTTGTCCTTGTCATCCTCTAATTTTACAGCAGCCACAGTGGTAGGAGAGCCTGTTACATGGACGGCATTATAGGCCTCTTGAGGGATGGCAATGTGGGTTACATTTTGCTGTTGCAAATCACTGCGGGTATTTGCTGAATAAACTGGGATGGTCCAAGTCTCTCCTGTTGGGCTTGTAATGGTGCCTGTGGCCCCATATAAGTGAGCACTGTCCACCGTCAGCAAGTCTGGCCTTAGAGAAACATAACTTTGCTGTTGGCCTTGTGGAATTGCAAGTACAGCTGCAACTGGCTGCCCTGAAATTGCATATGACAAAGTAATGGGCATGTCCACCTTACGTTTCTTTACGGGCTGAAGGACGCTTGAAGTGCTAGATCGCCGCTCTCCTTCTCTTGGAGAGCCCTGCTGCGAAGGTGGAGGTGAAAGTGCACCTGCTGTTTGTATTTGAATTCCACTGCCTACTGACTGTCCTGCCACCAGCTGTGCCTGAATCTGCTGGTGCTGTATGTGTTCATCCTGGAGGTCTGTGGGCTGGATCTGTTGGCCAGGCTGAACATGCTGCACCTGGATCTGAGCCACCTGTAACTGGGAGTTTGAAAGTTGCTGTGAAGGGTTATTGGCCTGAAGGGACTGAGTCTGTATAGTCTGTGCATTTTGTGCAGTTTGAGACTGAGCTGATCCCTGGATCTGTACTTGTACTTGGATTGGATGCTCATTGGACTGGTGGACATTGAGCTGTGGTGAGAGCTGCTGGGGAGATTGCTGCACCTGAAAAACAAGTTACCAAGGCATAAAAATCATACTGGATACAAAAATGCAAGACATGGAAAGTACAGATTTGCATGCACGTAAAAAAACTAGTTAGATCTTGTAAGAACTTATTATGCTTTTGCAAAAGATTATGATCATTTTGTCTTAGGCTGTGAGGAATAATGCACATAAGACTTGCTGTTTTCTCTGTAACTTTTAATTCTTCAAGTTAGGTTCACACACAATCTGCTGCAAGCTGCCGGTGTAGTGCCATATTTTGTGTTTTGCTGTGGAATGTGTTACATGACTCAGCACTTTCCAGTGCTGGACTAAGACAACTCCATTGGCTGACACGAGCACACCCGCCCCCTACCACTGGTTCCGGGTGGGGGTGCGTGTGTCACAAGACCACAAATATGCTGTCTCAAACACTGTTCCCTTCAGTGTGAGTCCGTGTACCACAGCAAGAGGGTGTCTCCTGCTGCGATAGCCGAAGCGCTGCGGCTGCAATGTGAATGAATGTAATGTTGGCCGCAGTGCCGAGATCCTCCCCCCCCCCTTGCAGGCACATGGTCCCCATAGCGGGGAATCAATAACATTGCAGCCACAGCGCTTCAGCTATCACAGCAGGAGACACCCTCTTGCTGTGGTGGCCAAACTTACACTGAAGGGAACCGTGTTTGAGACAGCATATTTTTGGTCATGTGATACGCGCACACCCACCCATGTTAGAGGGCAGGTGTGCGCATGTCAGCCAATGGAGTTGTCTTAGTCCAGCACTGGAAAGTGCTGAGCCATGTAACACATTACACGGCAAAACACAAAATATGGCACTACATCGGCCGATGAAAAATATGCAGCAGATTTTGATACCATTTACTTCAATGGGTCTGCCAAAAGTTTGCAAAACGGCCGCTATTACAGATTTTTTCACTGACTCATTTAAAGGAAACCTGTTAGACATTTTCTCCCGCACCATCCACAGGTACTGATGGATAGTGAAGGAGACGCTGATTCCAACGAGCCCCACCTTGCCCGGATCCGCCTGGCCGTTAACCCGCAAATGTAGTTTTATTCTATGTGTATATCTTGCTGTAACTGGCATGGGCGGGGCTTCTGCAGCTAACTGGCACTGACGTCAGCGCCGCTTCTGAATATTCATCCCTCCTCCCTCCAGTTAGGAGCGGCGAAGAGAGGGAGAACTGGAGGGAGGGGGGATGAATATTCATAAGCGGTGCTGACGTCAGTGCCAGTTATCCTGCAGAATCCCCGCCCGTGCCAGTTACAGCAAGATTTCCACATATAATAAAACTACAATTGCGGGCGAACGGCCGGGCGGATCCGGGTAAGGTAGGGCTCATTGTAATCAGCGTCTCCCACACTATCCATCAGTACCTGTGGATAGTGCGGGAGAAAATGTCTGACAGTTTTCCTTTAAGTCAATGGTATCAGACATGTTTTATCAGCAATAAGAAATTGTGCTGTGTAATTCCAAAATCATAAAGTTACAGGCATGTCACCTTGGTCTGTTGCCTTTGGGCGTCATCATTTTCACAGCTGAAACATTACTATATGATGTCAAAACATTACTTCCACACAGCCATGACCTGAAGGTCTTTATCAACTTATACTGTGAACAGAGTAACCATACATTGAAACTTCTGCAAAAGACCAACTTTTAAAGAAGACCCCCTTGAATTGCTTGCAGAGATTATGTACCCCATCCTCTTTAAGGAGGGCATTGCTTTTACTGTATATGGAAGATCTAATTGCAGATTAAATGACTGTACAGTAAACCAAACACACCAAAGAGAAATGTGGCACCAGAGATGCGAAGGCCAACATGAAACCAGATCTATCTGCACATACTTATGATATTGCTCTAATTTCATATAGGAGACTTACACCTTTAAGGCTGGAGATGTACGAAGACAGGCAGGGTGGGTGTTGTACATGTTAATAATGGACATGCAATATCTTCAGGAGAAAACGTGCTGCTTTTCTAAGTCCTTTAAGAGGTTTCCAATTGAAAATATGTTTATAAACTTTCAATATGTTTTTGGCACATGTTTTGCGGCATCCACACTATAGATTAAACAGAGATGGAAGCAGTTGGCTCTGTACTCTATGTCTTGGCTGCACAAGGTTACTGCTGTCCATTTGCCATTCACTTCAATGGGAGCTGAGCTACAGGAACCCAGTGTAGCCACTACATAAAGTACAGAGCCAAATGCTTCCGGCTCTATTCCTGTATTGTGCAAGTGCTATGCAGAAAAGACAAGACAAGGGTGCTGGCTGGCTGCACCTTGCCAATTAAGATAGCCAGAAAAACCATGTAAGTACTCCTGTGCATTGCTTTTAAAATGTAGATGGTCGGAAATCTTATCTTGACACAAAAGAAATCCCCACTCAGTCCTTATGTTAACCCACTTCTGCTAGGGATTGCCTGAGTATTTCTTGTGTGCTTTGAAAGGACCAGTAAGTGGAGACGAGTGGTGAGCAGTGAGGTAAACCTTTTTTTCTTCCCAGCTACGCTGCTATATATTTTACCACTCACCATACCACTTTAAGGGCTGCGGCTTTAAGTTTTTTTTTATTGTGTTACATTCCGAACATGCTTTTTTCCTCACACTTTTGAGGTCC
The DNA here is from genome assembly GCF_029499605.1 of Hyla sarda. Taxonomy (NCBI): domain Eukaryota; kingdom Metazoa; phylum Chordata; class Amphibia; order Anura; family Hylidae; genus Hyla; species Hyla sarda. The sequence continues at coordinate 116,164,455 of NC_079194.1, read as the reverse complement.
TAAGAAGCAGCCTATTGTCATACCTAGAGAAAAAGCAAAACACCACAAACCAAGATGCTTTGTATGTATAGTTATCTATATATTTTACTACACACTTTAAAACTAACATCTGGCCATAGCGCGCACACACAAAAAAAAAAAAAAGTTAAAAACAGGCAAAAGAAAACACCATGAAAATGCAGGCAAACACTAACAGAAAACCCTAACCTAATCACCCTAAATGACCCCTAGGTTTGCAAATATATAAATATATATCTTTTATGCAGATCTTTCTTAAAGGGGTATTCCGCCCATAGCCATCTTATCCCCTATCCAAAGGGGATAGGGGATAAAATGTCTGGTTGTGGGGGCCCGCCGCTAGAATGCCACTGCGATCTTCGTGCAGCATTCGGAATTATGTGCTCCAATCTCAGAAACTTGAATTTTTGGGGGACTGAGAAGTGATATCACACCACACTAGGGATGTAAGAAAAAAAATCGATTCCCGCGATTTTTCACTTGCCAATACTGAATCGATTCAAAAATATTTTGAATCGATTCAGTATCGGCAAGTGAAAAATCGCTTTAGTGATGTGGAATTTGTATCTCCTGATGCACAGAAAGCATGTCCCGGGCATCAGGAGATACAAGTTGCACATTTTGTCAGCCGTATCTGACACGGCGGCGGCGGCGCTCTGGATGTATGGAGCGGGCTTCGACTCGTGCCCGCTCCATACTCTGCAGCCCCCGGCTGTTCTCAGTAGCTGGGGGCCGCCGCTAATAGCCAGCATGCGGCGATCGCCGCGGCTGGCTATTAACCCTTTAGATCGCCGCTGTCAAAGCTGACAGCGGCGTCTAAAGGGAGATGTGTATGCTCTCCGTGGCTCTGTCATTGATAGATTCTGGCTGGACCAGGCTCTATCAATGGATCGCAGATAAATGGAGTTCAATAGAACTCTATTCATCTGTCTGAGGAATCTAATGATTCCTAAAAGACTAATAAAGTGTACAAAAAAATAAATAAAATAAAAATAAAGTTTTAATAAAAGCGTAAAAGACATTGTTTTTTAAACAGAATCGGGATATATCGCGATGTATCGTCACCTAGACGGTATCACGATATATCGGGATATATCGAATCGCCACACTGGTATCGCGATTCGAATCGAAACGCCAAATTCTTGGCGATTCACACCGCTACACCATACCCACTCATAGTGCCACGCCCCCTCCATTCATGTCTAAGAGAAGGGGCGTGACGGCCGCTACATCCCTTCTATAGACATGAATGGAGGGGGCGTGATGTGACGGCGTCCCGTCTACAGTCCAGGAAACTCAGAGGTTTCAGAGACTGAAGCAGCAGCCCAACACTGAGTGCCAGATGCTGCAGGGAGATTGAGGAGGCGATAGGAAATAAGATGTCTATGGGCAGATTACCCCTTTAACCCCTTAAGGACTCAGCGTTTTTTCATTTTTTTCATCATCACCTTCTAAAAATCATAACGCTTGAAATTTTGCACATAAAATTCCATATTATGGCTTATTTTTTGCGCCACCAATTCTACTTTGCAGTGACAGTCATTTTACCGAAAAACCCACGGCAAAATAGAAAAAAAAAATTAATTGTGCGACAATTGGTGGCTTCCGTTTCTACCCAGTGCATTTTTCGGTAAGAATGACACCATCTTTATTCTGTAGGTTCATATGGTTAAAATGATGCCTTACTTATATAGGTTGGATATTGTCCTATTTCAGAAAAAAATCATAACTAAATGCAGGAAAATTTATACATTTAAAATTCTCATTTTCTGACCCCTATAACTTTATTTTTCCGCAAACGTGCCGGTATGAGGGATAACTTTTTGAGCCGTGTTCTTATTAGTTTTTATCGGTACCATTTTTGTATTGATCTGACTTTTTGATCGCTTTTTATAAATTTTTTCATGATATAAAAAGTGACCAAAAATACGCTATTTTTGACTTTGAAATTTTTTGTGTGTACACCATTGATCGTGCGTTTTAATTAACAATATATTTTTATAGTTCGGACACTTACGCACGCGGCGATACCACGTTTATTTTTATTTAAACAGTTTTTGTTTTAATGGGAAAAGGGGGGGGGGCGATTCAAACTTTTATTAGGGAAGGGGTTAAATGACTGATTTTTTTTTCTTCACTTTTTTTTTTTTTTTTTTTCAGTGTTACAGCTCCCATATGGGGCTATAACACTGCACACACTGATCTTTTACCCTGATCCCTGCAAAGCCATAGCTTTGCATGGATCAGCGTAACAGGGGTTGATTGCTCAAGCCTGTAGCTCAGGCTTGGAGCAATCAAATGCCGATTGGACGCGACGGAGCAAGGTAAGGGTACCTCCGCTCGCGTCCTAGCTGATCGGGACATCGAGATTTTATGGCGATCATCCCGATCAGCCCGACTGAGCTGCCGGGAAGCTTTTACTTTCATGTTAGACGCGGTGATCAACTTTGATCGCTGCGTCTGAAGGGTTAATAGCGCGTCTGAAGGGCTGTGCCGCGCGCTATTAGCCCAGGGTCCCGGCTATCATAAGCCGCTGGGACCGACCCGGTATGATGTGGAGTCACGGTGTGACCCCGTTTTAAATACCGGGACAGGGCACAGGGCGTACAGGTACGCCCTGCGTCCTTAAAGGGGTACTCCGCCCCTAGACATCTTATCCCCTATCCAAAGGATAGGGGATAAGATGTCAGATCGCCGCGGTGCCGCTGCTGGGGATCCCCGGGATCCCCGCTGCGGCACTGCGCTATCATTACAGCACAGAGCGAGTTCGCTCTGCACGTAATGACGCGCAATACAGGGGCCGGAGCATCGTTACGTCACAGCTCCGCCCCTCGTGACGTCACGGCCCGCCCCTTTCAATACAAGTCTATGGGAGGGGGCGCGGCGGTCGTCACACCCCCTGCCATAGACTTGCATTAAGGGGACAGGCCGTGATGTCACGAGGGGCGGAGCCATGACCTCACGCTGCTCCGTCCCCTGTATCGCCCGTCAATACGCACAGAGCAAACTCGCTCTGTGCTGTAATGATAGCGCAGTGCCGCAGCGGGGATCGCGGGGATCCCGGGGCTCCCCAGCAGCGGCACCGCGGCGAACAGACATCTTATCCCCTATCCTTTGGATAGGGGATAAGATGTCTAGGGGCGGAATACCCCTTTATGAGTTTAAAGGGAATGTGTCACCTAGATTTTTTCTTCTGATTAGGGAGATACTTTAACATGTTTTTTCCCCCCAGTATGCTTTATTTTCTGATAGTATCCCCCCCCATTTCATTGTTTGTGCATATTCCTGAACTGAGCTGTTTTTAACAGCATTTAGTGATATGCCTTATGGCAGGACTCAGACAACAAAAAACAGGGCCTGTCCTATTCAGATTATTGTGTTCCTACTCAGGGGTCATTATACATGGAGGGGGATGCTATTCTCTGCACAAAAGCTATTGTGTGCATCTATATACTGGTCTCCCCTTTCACTGTGCTCCTTGCCTGTGAGAAAGGCATTACTGGGAAATGATTTGTACAGAACAGGAGGTCTCAGCTTAGTTTTAGCCCTAGTGGCTTGAATTGCAACTGAAAGATGTCAGGATCATTATAAAACTATAATATATATATATACACATCTCAACCAAAAAAATTATATATGTTTGACATATAAACCCAATTTAAAACAATAGGTTATTTTCTAATGACACATTCTCTTTAATCAGGAAAAAGAAAAGTCACATTCACACCGCAACCCCTTTGCAGTTCTGTAAGTAAAGGGGAAGGGGATGTTCTCAGGTAAGAATAAACAAGTATTTCATTAGAGGTATCATTATACAATGTACACACAGATGCAAATTTAGAACTGTTAAAAGGTGTTCCTAGTCAATCAGTTTTGAGGAAATAACATTTAAAAAAATAAAAAATAATAATTTAACATTATCTTGAATATTCCATCTTCAAGTGATCTAGATGACTGGTACAATATTTTTTGTGCCCACTACCTTCAATGCAGGTGGGGGAAGAAGAATCTTATATAATTCATGAATCATTAAAAAAGACAAAAAAATGGGTTGCATTCAGCTACATTTGCATAAAGCACAAGCATATACGGACAGATGCAAAACAGCTAGTCTCTATGGGATCATAATTTTTCAATGAACTGAAAATGAATCTGTATTTGGAGACTTTGTCCAAAGTTTTGGAGGGAGAATATTTTGTTGCAGATTTGTATATAAATAGCCTGGCTTTGGGAAACTGACCAACAAGTCTTCAGAAATACCAGAGTCCTGTGACCCCTCGGGAGAGAGGTTGATTCGATTCAGCTGAGGGGCAGGGTGGTGGATCCAGGGTCTGATGAGTGCTTCGGGAATCTGAAATTAACAATGGAAACTCAGCCACTAACATCTCTCTGAAGTGAGCTAAAAAAAAAGAAGCGTCAGACATCTCAAGAATCTCCGGGCACATGAAAATATCTTGCCCCTGGCATTTAAGAGGTCAGGCATCCTTATTCTTAACAGCAAAAAAACATTGATTTTCGACAACATTGACAGAAATAAAATGGGGGTCTAAATGAGAGTTATAAAAGGGGTTCTATAGCTGCATATAGAACAAGTGTCAATTTAGTCCTAGAATGCTGCTCTATGGGATTCAGCTGCAGATAAAAGCATATCCTGGGCCATACAAACAGCTGTATGTACAATTTCTTAATTGTATAGCCTGTATAGGTATGTACGAAACTGTATTCACACAGGATTGATAACACTCCAGAACCCCTTTAAACAACCTCATGATGCCCAAACTTACGTCATTAGGTAATCCTATGCAGCAAGACAACACAAGATACATTCAATGAGTATAAGGAGGATCAGTCACCTGCACTTGATGGGACTGAACTTGGATTTGCTGTTCTTGCTGGCTCTGTTGTTGAACATTTGTGGTCACAGGACAAGCCAGTTCAAGCAGCGATCCTGCCACTTCCGTACTGTCTGTGTAGATACAGTTCGCTCCTTGCTGATACACCATGGTACTGGCAGGGGGCTGATGGAACTCTTGCAAGGCATCTGGCCCTTTAGCAGCCAAAGAGTCCAAGAATTCCTTCATCCTGTGTTGGGGGACTGTCCGAGCCTTCATACGGACATACTCTTCGAACGAAATGGCGTTTTCCAAAGAATTATTCATAGCGCAAACTCAAATCCTGCATTTAGAAGATACCGATACTTTCATCAATACAACAGAAATCGCAATTTCTTTGTCATTTACAAATCTTTTATTTCTCATTTGTGACAAACGCAAACATATTTTTGGTAATACGTGTCAAGAGGTGGGGAAGGTTATAGGACTTCACACATTTTGGATGTACAACCAAATAATACATGGCCACGTCTGACAGATTCCCCTGTGGAGAAAGTGTCTCTTCTTTATGATGTCTATATGGATACTGTTTTTTGCTAAAACCAAAACACCTGCAAACAGTTTGAGCTGTTTGGGCTATAACAAAGGATTCTTTTATCGGACACAGATTGTCAGTGCCTGCACTATACCACTCAGAGTTAGCGATCATTGACAACCATTGGCGTCAGCAGTCAGATCATTGAAGGTAATTGTTACCTCAATGAACACATTACCATCTGGTACCATGTGTTAAGTGTACTGCACCCTGACTAAAAATAATAAACAAAGAATATCTGCTGTCAGGAAGGGGTTAATGTCACACTCCATAGTGACCTGGGGACCGAGTGGCCTTCTGTTGAACCCAGCCGTGTTCACCCTCCCTTCTTGTTTCTGTCAGGGAATTCCCTTCCTACAAAAGCGTCTGTGCTGCTGGGAGCGAGCCTGTCTGTAATACAGGACTCCGCTACTACAATGGAGGCTCGTGCACAAAGCCAACGGGAGGGGAGGAAGCAAGATGAGCCAGGAACATGTGGAAGGGGCTGAGGCCCAGCATGGCACATCCTTCTTTCTATTCTCATATAGAACACTACTGCAAACAACCTCCATTATAATACACTAATGCCTATTAGCTAGGAAGATCATTCTGTGTGATCTGTGACTTCTACGTTTATGTTCCAGCCTCAACTCAGTCTAAATTTGTTTATGTAAACACAGATATCACCTGCGTGGCTTGAATAAGGCTGGGTTCACACTACGTTTTGTCCCATACGGGAGCGCATACGGCAGGAGGGAGCTAAAAGCTCGCGCTCCCGTATGTAACCGTATGCGCTCCCGTATGTCATTCATTTCAATGAGCCGACCGAAGTGAAACGTTCGGTCCGGTCGGCTCATTTTTGTGCCGTATGCGCTTTTACAACCGGACCTAAAACCGTGGTTGACCACGGTTTTAGGTCCGGTTGTAAAAGCGCATACGGCGCAAAAATGAGCCGACCGGACCGAACGTTTCACTCCGGTCGGCTCATTGAAATGAATTACATACGGGAGCGCATACGGTGACATACGGGAGCGCGAGCTTTTAGCTCCCCCCTGCCGTATGCGCTCCCGTATGGGACAAAACGTAGTGTGAACCCAGCCTAAGTCAGGCACGAAACTGCGCTGTCCCACCACGGGTACCCCCTGCCTCCCTCTCTCTCGATGTGTGCCATGAAGTAACCTTGGAATAAGGGCTTTGCTTTTGCAGCAATGGTGAGTTGGCTAGTCTCTTTACCTATACTCACATGCACAGTGATCAACAAAGCTGATGACATACATCTCATAACATCCTACTGCCGGAGACTCACTCAGCCGGCTTCAGCATGCCCCTTATGTAAATCACAGCCCCCACTGCTGCATCAGCACACATAGTATTGTAATAAAGAGTTTGTCCATGTGATGGATTTACCGACAGATGGGGTACAAAAATTCTCATATCTTGGGAATGGGGGGGGGGGGGGGGGGGGGGGGGGAGCAGGGGGTTATAAAATAAGAACACATTTAAACTCGCAGTCACGTGTGGCTGGCATTAAAGTCAATACTGGAAAATACCCATGCAAGTGCAACTTTCAACCAAAGAACGTACCCATTATGCCAGTTACTCCTATGTGTCAAGAGGAGAGATGAAAGCAAAAGGCTGCAGGTGATCAGTGCTAAATACACGTTCTTTTCCCTTTATCAACCCACAGCCCTATTGAGTATAAATTAATTCTCCAGACAACCCCTTAAATATTGTGCAATGGCATCTTACAGTTACAGTGCCTATTCTTCGGAGTCCACACTTAGACTGTGCATTTCTGAGCGCCAGCATGTTCTGATAGCACTCCGCTGTCGCTCAGATATGCACCGGTTTGGCCCCTCCCCCTCGGGAATGAATGAATGAATTAGCCCAGCGCTGCGCTGTCCCCTAATCATATGTTGCCTGCGAGCGCTGTTCTGCTCCTCCCCCAATTAATTATCAGCCCAGCGCTGTCCCCATCGGTGTAAATACTCAGATGTCACCCGCAAGCGCTGCCCTTCTCGTCCTCCTGTTTGTTGTGGCCGCCGGCGCTGACACTCTATACCAGTGGTCTTCAACCTGCGGACCTCCAGATGTTGCAAAACTACAACTGTCAGCATGCATGCTGGGAGTTGTAGTTTTGCAACATCTGGAGGTCCGCAGGTTGAAGACCACTGCTCTATACTGTGCAGTATCCCTATGCCCGGGCTGCAAAAAATAAAAAAATAAACTTTATCCTACCTCCCGTTAGTCCGATACCGGCCTTATGCTCTTCCTGGGGACGGGAACGTCGAACAGCCGTCAGCCTATCACCGGCCGCAGCGATGTTCCGCCTCGGCCGGTGATAGGCTGAGCCCACTGTCATGTAAGAAGCCGTCCAGAGCTCCTTACATGACAGTGGGCTCAGCCTATCACCGGCCGAGGCGGAATATCGCTGCGGCCGGTGATAGGTTGACGGCTGTCCGACGTTCCCGTCCCGAGCATAAGGACGACGTCGGAACATGCGTGAGTTTATTCTGTTTACCTTTTGCAGCCTGGGCAAAGGGATAACGCACAGTATAGAGTGTCAGCGTCGGCGGCCGCAACAAACAGGACGAGGAGGGCAGCGCTTGCGGGTGATGTAAGTATTGGGGGCAGCGCTGGGCTGATAATTTGGGGGGGGGGGAGGAAATACCGTTATATACCGCGGAACCGCCAAAAGGTACAAAAATACAGTGATACACACATTTGGTCATACCACCCAGCCCTAACCTAACACAGCTTTAAAAGGGGTTCACACAATATGCAAAGTTATCTCCTATTCACAGGATAACTAGCTGACCAGTGGAAGTCAACCATTGGTACACCCACTGGTACCTTGAATGGAAAACAATTGTTCCCCAAACATACAGAGCTGATCATGGTGGAGGTCCGACTGCTGACACAGTTTCTGATAAGAGTTATCCCATGGATAGGAGATAACTTTGCAATCTAAGAGTATGTTCACAAGTACAAAATGGTGAAATATTAGAGGATTAGCAGATTTGCTGTGGGCCCATTGAAGTCAACGGATGGCAAAATCCACAGCAGATTATGTACATACGTGCCAACGAACCCTTTAAGTATACCTCTAGTGATGTGGTCCCATGCACATCACTGGGGGGGGGGGGGGGGGGGTAGTCTGGTTGCCATGGCAATGCGGCCACCAAGCATGAGATATGTCTCTCCTTGCCAATATGTGAAGCACATGGGACCACATCACTAGAGGTACACTTTAAATACCACCTTTAATTGGACTTGATCTAGAATCTACATGTATTCACAGAGAGCGATGGCAGGCCTCACCACTGATTGGGGCAGCAGCCATTCCCACTCCTCTTGGGGACAAGGGACCCTCATTGCGCTTTAGGGGGGGGGGGGGAAATAGGTTTGAAGAAGTTTATTTTAGGAAACATCTTTTTGGGCCGGCGTCCGTCCTGGGATGTCACATCCAGCCATTTCTTCCCATGTTTCTCCCCCTCGTCTCCATCGCTCCTTTCTCCCTGGCCCCGCCCTCTATTGGCTCGCGGGAACGCGCAGGCGCCGAGAGCTCTACTGACGCGTTGACTCAGAAGTGGCGGAGGGCGCGCCCCCGGGGAAGGAGGACGGCGGCCGCGGTAACGCGCACCGAGCTCTTCACTACGTTGACGAGGGCCGCTATATAATAAACTATGATACACCCCTAATAAAACGCACACGCGCCACGTATAACGTTCCCAAGCCGTGGGTGAAGCGAACGATATTGATGCCACTTTAAGAGGGATGTGAGGGAAGAAAGGAGGCAGCGGGGAGCTCGTGAACGAAAGTGACGCGCGCCGGTAGAAAAAAAAACCGCGCTTTTTGCTGGCGCATTGTTGAAGACTTGATGGGGGAGGACGGCGGCGGAGGCGCGCACATACTGTGACAGGAGGGTGGCGGGGGCGCGCACAGCGCGGGCGTAGAGGTAACAGGAGATGCCCCTCACAACGCTGCCAGCCCCGGGGGAGCGCTGCCTTACACCGGGGACGACGCGCTGCGGAGTGTGCTGCTAGTCGTGCGGGCGCTGAGGCCCTGCGGTCCCGCCCGTATCACTCACCTCCCCTGCTGCTCGTTGTCTGGAGGCAGCTCGTCCCCCCGACACGGCCTTGGCTCCTTCCTTTGTCTCCACCGCCACCACGTCACCCCCGGCGGCTCCGCGCTCGGAACCCTTCTTCCTTCTTGACGCTTTCAGTTTTTTCCCTATTTTTTTTCCTCCGATAGATTATTTTCGCCTCACAGCTCCCTGGGCGCCATCTTACATTCAGAAGCCGTCAACCAATCGTGGCTCCGCTGCTCGTCGTCGCGAGAGCTGCCAGGAAAATCCCGCGATGTTTGGGGGCGGCCCCTGAGTCCACTTAAAGGAGACGTGCATCCATGAAACCAGAGGCTGAAGTCGGCCTGAAATAAAGCGGATCTGCCCCTGACCATCACCCCACAGGAGCACAATAATGTCACTATGCTACATGTATTTCCAGTATGAGGATATGTTCATAATGGACAGAAATATTGCAGATTTCCCCAACTGATTTTAATAGCGAAAAAAAGGCAAAATCTGCAGCAATTCTGGTCTGTGTGACATACAAAGGTTTTCTACCCAACCAGTGTTTTTTATCCAGCGGTCACAAAAGCACCACTCTCTTTTTGCTTAACATGATGGGAGTTGTAGTATTGTATCAACTGGAGAAATCCTGTCCGTGGAATCCCCAACGCTCATTCACGACAGCAGAAAGACTGTCCACACATGCTGGGAGTTGTAGTATTGTATCAGCTGGCGGTACACTGATTGGAAGACACTAATATAGCCTTGAGGACCCTGTTCATTATAAAGAGTCCTGTACATGTCATATGTAAGTGGCATAAACCATGTGATGCCCTTATTGCTGCTTTTCCCCTTCCAGGCTATGCTCATGCAGTGCCACTGCTGTGTCCCAGTTATACATTGGCATTGCGTAAAAAAAGGAAACCTATACTGAGGTGCAAATCAGCGGTTCTATTCACCATAATGTCAGCTGGTGACTATGTTTAGGCCACTATCTGCTAGTGCACATTTATATGCTGTACTCTATAGTGCAGGAGATCACACTAGTAATAAATGTGCATTGGTGGAATGTCACCGGGATGTACAGACATAATTCTGTGTGAGTATAATCTAATCAGGCAACTCATAAAGGCAAACAATACATCTGAAGATGAGTAGTGTTACTGCTCCCAAAACAAAAGCTCAGAGTCCTTACTATAAAAACAATAAGACTGGAACTCTGCCACACAGTGTTATAATGGTTGATTCACTGACCAAGTTGAAGAGGGGCCTGTGAGTCCTTCACCCCCTACCACTCCTAGTAAAAGCCTGTGAGTCCTGTGTCCCCCCCCCCCCCTACCACTTATAGAGTGCCTGTGAGTCCTGCCCCCTACAACTCTTAGAAAATCCTGTGAGTTCTGGTTCCCCTACAAATCTTAGAGAAGCCTGTGAGACATGCTTTCTGCCCACTCAGGGAAAGCCTGTGAGTCCTACTCTTCATGCCACTCATAAAAAATGCCTTTGAGCCCTGACCTTAACAACTCTTAGAGAAGCCTGTGAGACATACTCCCTGCCCACTCATATGGAAAGCCTGTGAGACATGCTCGCTGCCCACTCATATGGAAAGCCTGTGAGACATGCTCGCTGCCCACTCATATGGAAAGCCTGTGAGAGGTACCCCTGCCCACTCATATGGAAAGCCTGTGAGACATGCTGCCTGCCCACTCATATGGAAAGCTTGTGAGACATGCTGCCTGCCCACTCATATGGAAAGCCTGTGAGACATGCTCCCTGCCCACTCATATGGAAAGCCTGTGAGACATGCTACCTGCCCACTCATATGGAAAGCCTGTGAGACATGCTCCCTGCCCACTCATATGGAAAGCCCGTGAGACATGCTCCCTGCCCACTCATATGGAAAGCCCGTGAGACATGCTCCCTGCCCACTCATATGGAAAGCCCGTGAGACATGCTGCCTGCCCACTCATATGGAAAGCCTGTGAGACATGCTCCCTGCCCACTCATATGGAAAGCCTGTGAGACATGCTACCTGCCCACTCATATGGAAAGCCTGTGAGACATGCTACCTGCCCACTCATATGGAAAGCCCGTGAGACATGCTCCCTGCCCACTCATATGGAAAGCCCGTGAGACATGCTCCCTGCCCACTCATATGGAAAGCCTGTGAGACATGCTCCCTGCCCACTCATAGAGACAGCTTGTGAGTCCTGTTTCTCCTGCCTATTTTAGAGAGAGCCTGCAAGTTGTGCTCCCCAGCTACTCAGAGTGATTTACAGCCATGTATGTAACCACACTAACACAAAAGAAACACTTTACCTATGAGTATAAAAGGAGGCAGGACACCCTCTCTAAAGTAAATGGGGGCAACAGAACTATTGGGAAAGCAATCATAAGAAATTGGGCTAAGATGAGACGTAAGGGGTGACAAGAGACATTCACATTTGGTCCCCAGCCTCTGAAGTCTCTGACTCTGATAGCTGTGTACTGTTACACTGAGCCAAAGATTGGTGTCCTTCATAGAATAAAATCCTTAAATCTGGAATGATCCTACAGAATATAATCCTGGGGTGGACAATAGCTGCCAATAGCAGAGATGTTGCCCATGCCCATGTTGCTCATTATAGTAGACTCCTGACTTTGATCTTTGGTTTTCCTTCTTTACCTAAATGAGAGATACTATTCTTTGCAAGAAATATACAAATGTGACAAAGAAATAAGCTCTTAGCACTCACTTTTTAACATCTGAAAGTCTTATCATATGGAAAAGTTGGCGTCTGTCTTGTCTCTTTATAATTGCCACCTCTGTTTCCTTCCCTGATTGCCTAGTGCTTTAATAGTATTGTTTTGGAGTAGTGTCAGGTACTTGAAGGCATCGGTCTCTAATCTGTCAATCTATGGCTGTTGTGAAACTGCAACTCCCAGAATGCCCTGCTGCTTTTGAAACAATGAGTTTTAGCAACATCTACAGAGCCACAGGTTGGTGAACTTTGTGGTTCCACTTCATCAGTTTGCCACTACTTCAGGAATGGGTGAACTGATAATGTGATGTCCCAGTACGGGATATGCATCTCACAGTCCTATCAGCTTGAGTCCCTGCACGTCTCCAGGGCTCACCTGCATTGTACCCCTATAATCTGTATAATTGTATACCTTTGATATGGTCACATGCTTATTGATCACATGATAATGATTGTCACATGTTGAAGTCACATGTTTTGTTACCCAGAGAGCACTAGGTGACCAGATGACCTGCAGCTAGCCTTTGGGCTCGTTGCTCAGCCCCCCCCCTTTATAAGAGGGGGAGGTAGTACAATCTCTCTTTTGTGTTTCTCTTACTGCTGAGGTCTAGTCCAGACGTCTCAGAGCCAGTGTCCAGTACATCTGGAGGCCTTAAGCCTAAATTGCAGCCTCAAGTCAGTAAGTCGTCATCTTTGTCTGCTGTCACCATCTTCAGTCAAGTCTATTATAGTCAGCGTGGCTGTGCTAAAGTCTGTCAAAGTCACTACAAGTCCCAGCAAACTGCGAGGTCCCTGGTGTTAATGGTCACCTCTCTTAGATCCTGGCCTAGCTGTAAAGACTGTACCATCTGTCTACCTCAGTAAAGCTACTGTTAACCCTAACCTGGCCTTGGACTATTTCTTCCCCTGCCTAACTAGGACGAGCAATGCTACCGTTCGGGTGGTTCTCTGTTAAATGCCCTGGGGGTCATGAACATTTAGGGGTTAACAACATCTGCCCCATACACCTCACTTTACACCTTGACACCAAAATAAGGCTGGCAGAGCATGGTGGGAGTCTTGGTACAACAACATTTGTAGAGTAGTAGTCCCTACACCGGACTGGATAACTTTATTTGTTGATGACAAGACATGCTGATAATGATTGTTAGTTTCACAGCATCTGCATATACTTAGATTATGACTTCATAACGTATCACGGCCATCTATCTGCCAGGCATGATACATCGGGAATTGTAGTTCTGTTAGGACAATGCAGATTTAGTGCATCCCACTTAACCCTTGTGTGCCAGACAGAATCTGCTCTGCTGCTTCTACTATGCCAGGACCTAGGGGTCCCTGTTGGGACAGGATAGCTTTAACATATCCATGTGCTACTCTATAACCTCCCATTCTACAAGGCAACACTTTGCCTTAAGGAGGCACAACACTTCTCACAGCACTGTATACTAGGGGAAGTTGGCTTTCCACCTTAACTGGTAGATGGGCATGCAGACTGCTATGTTTCTTAAGGTGTGTTTACCATAAGGAGTGATCTGTCCCCGGACACAGCAGAGTTTATGAAGCAGGTGTAGTATCCCATCCGCTCCACCTTAAAAAAAAGGAGTAGACTTAGCTGGAATGCAGGGATTTTTTTTACTGTGTTTGTATACATGGGGAAAGGTGCACAACTTGCTACAGTGTCAGGAATTACAGAGGTAGCCGCTATACAGGGATGTCGGGGGCCTACATCTCATCTACACTGTATGAAATAGATAACTTGTGGCTCATCACAGGGGCATGTTGATGGTAGCCCTTTTCTGGATTTGAAGATCCTGAAGTTGCCTCACATTATGTTTGGTATGAGTTTTTGTATAAGATTATGATAAATGCTTTAAAGGAGATCTACCTATTTCCCATTCTAAAAGTTTCTTTTTTTTATTATTATTTTGTATTGACTTTTTCAGAAGAACACAGTTAAATTGAACTTACTTATCTATCGCCTGTATAGTTGGATGACATTTTTTTAAAATTTTAGGCAATAGTATCATTGCATGGTAGGTCTTCCAATCTCAATGATATTAGGTCTAGCTCCGAGTGCCAAATTGGGCGGTATTGTAGTATTTTAATAAATATTAAGATATTATCCCATAAACCATACCACCAATTGTGGAACAAAATGCCTGTTTATTACAACACCAACATATATTTGTTGTACCTGGGTACATTTTCAACAAATGATATGGAGCTAAATAAAATCTGTACATTAGTTTTTGGGAGGTTTCCAAATGATTTATACATCTACAGTAGGATTGGGTTAAATTTAGGGCTGCTTTCTATTGGTCTTTAGTTAAAACCCTATCCCATTTATCATTAAAAGGGTAGCGGTACTTTTTCAGACATTACAGCTATTTATACTTTAGAAATCCCGTTATAGTAACTTTCCACTTTATCAGAGTTTTGTAAGTAAGACCCTGTAACCAAACTAAGCCTTTATTATATTGTTCCCTATGTAATTAGAAGACACTTTGCTATTTGCTTGCTGTTAAAATTCACAACCTTTATATGTTTTTATTGTGATTGAAAAAATTGCCACTAGGTGGCTTATGTTGTGTTCCCCGTGCAAGTCAAATAGTTAGGAGACCAAACTCAGGAAGTGCGTGCAGGGCATGGTGAGGCACAGCTCTCACAGGCTTCAGTGACATTGTGCCTGCTGGGGAGCATCCACTCTCTCCTGCTGGGAGCTCACACAATATGAGCAAGGGGAAAGGTATGATACAGAGCTTTTTAAAGCTCAGAAAGGGCAGGAGGGGTGTTAAGATTAGTTAGGGAATATAAGTTAAGTTTAGAAAATATGGTTCGATTATACTTTTTAACGTTGATATTGGAAGGGTAGTGGCAAAATGTTGCATTTGTAAATATATGTAAAATTCTTTATGAGGAAGTCTATAGTTGCTAGTTATTTCAGAAAAGTGTCTGATCTGAGTGCCTTCATAAAAAATCCCCCTGCACCCAGATCTCTTAGGTTAGTGCATATAGACAGATGAGCAGTTTTGAAACCACCAGTGCTTTAACTGGTCCACCACACTATATTTATAGTAAGTTTTAAGACATGGACAACCTAAGCCCTCTTGCTCTAGGGAAGTACAATGTAAACGATGCCAAATATTTAGGGTAACATTTATGAGGATATATCATTTGGCATAAGAGAGTATCTTCAAGAGGAATTTATTATTGGTATTTACCTGGTTCTTGTGATGTTTATTGATCACACGATTTTTCTTCGTTGCTGTTTAGAGAGTTTTCATTGTGACTGTTTGTGGCTTTATCTTAAAATGTACCTGTTAGAAAAAACTTTTTATATAATGTAGATAATACCATTATATTTATAATACACATTGGTTAAAAATTGTGTATATATTTAGGTGAAAAAATGCTGCCTGTCCTCAGTGTACAGAGCCTTGCTTGTCCTGACTGTATAGAGCCCTGCTTGTCCTCAGTGTGCAGAGCCCTGCTTGTCCACCCACACTTCCTCTATTTGGTCATCTTACAGAGACACTCAGTCAATAGCTGCAGGGACAAAAATATACACTTTTTAAACAATGTATATTACAAATATGCATATGTTATTGTCTACATTGTATAAAAAGTTTTTTCTAATAACAGGTACACTTAAAACTGTGTAGCTATGCCATAGGCTGATTAACATTTTGCAGTGGTCACAAAATTATCAGATTTATACAATTTTTCGTAAATCTACAACAGCCCAGACCTGGTTTTCAAAACTGGCTGTGGACAGCATTTGTACTAAGATATTTTGTGCAATAGTTAAAAAGTCTAAGAAAAAGAGGAGGAAGAGATGGCAGCTGTGGTCCTGTGGGGGCATCGATGGACAGCTTACCTGTCGGCGGAGTCTGCCTGCTGCGGGCCACTGCAGGATGTGGCTGGTGAGTGATGCGGCTGTGGCCCTCTAGAAGATGCAAAACTACAACTCCCGGCATGCCCAGACACCCTTTGGCTGTCAGTGCATGCTGGGAGTTGTAGTTTTGCAACAGATGGAGGCATACTAGTCGGAAAACACTGAGTTATGGCCTGTTGCCTAACTGTTTCTCAACCCAGTTGCCTTATGCTGTTGCTAAACTACAACTCCCAGTGTGGTGCTCCGATACTGTACATGTACTGTACCTTGTGTTATAAGTCCCCAAAGTCAGAGTTCCTCTGTACTTATAGGATGCTCTTGGTGGGATAACCCCTAGTCACCTCTTCCTTCTTTAATTTTATGTGTTCGTAATATATATAATGTATAGTGTAAATATTGCTTCCAGGACCTTAGGTCACATGATTAATGATTATATTGTTCTGCTAAAGTTAAGGACCTTCCAGGTCAGGTGCTCATGTCACGTGATGTACCAGAATGCTTTGTATTAGGACTGACAGATCTAGGGGACCAAGCAGCTTGAAGCCCGCCCCTTTAGATATAAGGGCGCTATTTCCACTCATCGCTCTCTTGGTTCCTGTACTGCAAAACAGTAACCTCTCTCTTGTGTTCCGGACTAGCAGAGAGAGAGGAGCTCTGTGCAAATCTACAAGACAAATCTAGGCCTGCAGCCTGCTAACTTCAGCCGAATACAAAACAGTAAGCTCAATCTAACTTAATCCTAATCCTACGTGACTGCTGGACCTAAATAATTCCCCTAAATCCAGTGGAACAGCGTAAAGCAATTACTTCAAGTTGATTCCCTACAAGGTCCCAACCAAACCTGTGGGGAACCTAAAGTCCGGTCCTCTGTAAAGACTGTTACTGCGTTTAACCTGCATAAAATCTGCAATAAAAGTTATCTTCAGTTTACTTAAATTCCGGTTGTGGACAATCCTTTATTCCTCCCTATCGTTCCTGGGACGGGTGGCGGTAGGAGATATATATATCACACACACACACACAGGAACCCACACCCTGGCGTCACAACATTTAAGGGTTAATCCAACATCCTTTCATCACTGCACAGCTACACACTACCTACCCTACACCCCCAAGCTACCACATAGCTTTTTGGCATCACGAACAGCATTCGGGTGTGTGCCTACAGCTGTTGCCACCATTTAAAGTGTACTCCCCCAATATAAAGAACTGTGTTAATGTACTGTGAAAAGTCTTCGCATACTGCGAATAGGTGTGCGCACACAAGTGAACGGGACTGTGTTAGTATTACTGTGTGTAAAAAGTGCGCACAAAAAGTAAGGGGGGAGGCGAAAATGTATTTGCTGCGAAAATGTCTAAAGTACGTAACAAAGCCATGCCACGATCCTCTGGTCCATACAGTACTGCGAGAGTTAACCTGTTACCGGAAAAGCGAGCAAAGAAAGCCCGCGCTGCGCCACGACCCGCCCGGGGAACCGGAAGTCGGGGCTGCACCGATGACATCCTTCCGGTCGGCAGCCATTTTGGAGAAGCCCAAGATAAAAGGAGCACTGCACAGCGACCTCTTCAATCTGCACGAGGAAGCAGCGTTCAACGTGGTGAGAGTCCAAAGATGGTGCCGGAGCAGTGGAAACTGTGGCGGTCGCAGCCCAACTATTCCAAGAACTTGCCAAACGTCTGCAGCAGTTGTCGCTGAACACGGAGGGGGCCTGTGAACTACCCCCATTGCCCGATGGAGGCGACGACGACTGGCCGGCCACCCCTCCAAGGGAATCTTCAGGGACTTCCAGAACGGCATCACCGGTGAGACTGTCCCCTCACCATCGGACAGGGGGGTCCTGGGCCGAGATCCCAATGGGGGAAATCAACTGTGAGTACTCCGGTGGAAGCAGCCTTTTCCTCCTCCTCCAGCCCAGAGCCAGAGATCCCCTTGTCCCAAGTCACCCTGCTGCAGAACGCCAAGGCTCATTTTAAAGGGCCAGCGTACCAAAGTGTCAAGCTGCAAGACCACGCACTCAAACTGCATTTACAGGACCAGCGCACCCAACCAAGTCTACAAGACAGGCAACCACTGTGCTGAGGCCTACTTCTTGCCTGGAGGTTTGGCCTACCCAACCGGCACCAACAAAAACAGCAGCCATAAATTTCATGGTAAACGTAAACCCCACGGTGTCTCAGTCTACCCTGACCAATGTTGCTTGGGACACCACCATCAACCCCGTCAAGGGGTCTTCATCTCCTCCTGAGTCCCAGAGGTGCAAGAGTGTCACCAAGAGAAGAGGGCATATCAGGAGGGGGTTTATGTAAAGCCTGCCTTGATTTTCTTTTGTTGTTGTCCAACTATCTTTATAGACTCATGCAACGTTAAAGAAGGTGCCTAGCAGGACTATGCTACGACAGTTCCAGTTAATAATGTAACCACCAAGCTTGTGCCTGGCTTTTGGCCAAGAGATTCCTGGTCCTTAGGAGATTCGTAAGTGTGTACCCTGCTAAGTGGTAGTAGCCATGTTTTGTGGACTCCCAGCACAGGTGGACTGTTGATCCTTGTGAGCCTGTTCACATGTATATACCTATTTATCTATAAAGTAATATATTGTGGCCCTGCGTGGATAATTTGCACTTCTATCAGGTGAATTCACCTGTCAATTTGTGTACCCTCCAATAAATGTGTGTTTAAAGGTTAAATGAATGTAAATGGTTAATGTACAGGGATTTAAACTCTGTACACGTGTACACAAAATTTTCAGGGTGTTGTAGTAGCTGTATTCAGGTGGCTCTCTCAGCTCCACTGGAGAACACTCATGTCACCCCTCGCTGACACCTACTCAGGGTAATCTACCTCTCAGATACCAAGACTGACTTCCAAATAATTTCATGTACACATAGTGCATATCCTCACTTCTCTAGTGTACTTACCTCACAATAATTCCTGTACACAAAATATATATCTCACACTTCAAGTAACGTAACACAAAGCTTTAGGGACTAACGTGTCATTATTCAGTTCCATACCACTGTTTGCATACTAACTTATTATTTTTCTTTCTACGTGTTCAGGATGCTCTTCCTGACCAGAAGGCGCTCCTGTAAGCCTAAGTGTATACACATATTCAGTTAGATAACCTATGTCAGGTTTATCTAGAGAGAGTTCTAGGGATAAGTGGGTGTAGCCAATGGACCCTAGTAGCTAAGTATTGGTCAGATAGCCTCAGGCAAGCCAGTACACCACCAGTGTGCATAACAGGTAACTAATGTGATATAAACAAAAATATAAAGTGAGATTCAAATTTCTTAGTGTATATATATATATATATATATATATATATATATATATATACACACATTCCTAACAGTTTCGTCAAAGTAGAAAAAGGAAAAATAAATAATAAGTCAGTAGATGATATAATGTATCTCATGTATAATAATGGCATCCTGTTCGTGAATTCTTGGACAATACAATCCTGTTCATGAGTTTACTAGCTTTCCATGTTTGTATACTAAGGTAATATAGTATAATTTTGTTGGTATAAGAATATAAGGAAAAAAAAACTGTTTTAATATTTAGCGCCTGCAAGGACTTTTATCAAAAGCAAGGACTCTTGTTACGTGTTGATACAGCCTGACTAAAAGGACATTTCAAATTATGCCCAGGACTGTTTATAAACTTTCAGTACGTCGTCCCTCTGTCTCAGGGGACAGTCATTGAGGTCAACTCATTCCAAGTAAGGGGGTTTGTGGTGTCGCGGTACTGTAGACGTACTGTACCTTGTGTTATAAGTCCCCAAAGTCAGAGTTCCTTTGTACTTATAGGATGCTCTTGGTGGGATAACCCCTAGTCAACGCTTCCTTCTTTAATTTTATGTGTTTGTAATATATATAATGTATAGTGTAAATATTGCTTCCAGGACCTTAAGTCACATGATTAATGATTACATTGTTTGGTTAAGAACCTTCCAGGTCAGGTGCTCATGTCACGTGATGTACCAGAATGCTTTGTATTAGGACTGACAGGTCTGGGGGACCAAGCAGGTTGAGGCCCGCCCCTTTAGATACAAGGGCGCTGTTTCCACTCATCGATCTCTTGGTTCCTGTACTGCAAAGCAGTAACATCTCTCTTGGGTTCCGGACTAGCAGAGAGAGAGGAGCTCTGTGCAAAGCTACAAGACAAATCTAGGCCTGAAGCCTGCTAACTTCAGCTGAATACAAAACCGTAAATTCATTCTAACTCAATCCTAATCCTACGTGACTGCTGGACCTAAATAATTCCCCTAAATCCAGTGGAACAGCGTAAAGCAATTACTTCAAGCTTATTCCCTACAAGGTCCCAACCAAACCTATGAGGAACCTAAAGTCCGATCCTCTGTAAAGACTGTTACTACGTTTAACCTGCATAAAATCTGCAGTAAAGTTATCTTCAGTTTACTTAACCCCTTAACGACGCAGGACGTATATTTACGTCCTGCGCCGGCTCCCGCGATATGAAGCGGGATCGCGCCGCAATCCTGCATCATATCGCGTCGGTCCCGGCGCTCATCAACGGCCGGGACCCGCGGCTAATACCACACATCGCCGATGGCGGCGATGTGCGGTATTAACCCTTTAGAAGCGGCGGTCAAAGCTGACCGCCGCTTCTAAAGTGAAACAAAGTGACCCGGCTGCTCAGTCGGGCTGTTCAGGACCGCCGCGGTGAAATCGCGGCGTCCTGAACAGCTGATCGGACACCGGGAGGGCCCTTACCTGCCTCCTCGGTGTCCGATCGACGAATGACTGCTCCGTGCCTGAGATCCAGGTAGGAGCAGTCAAGCGCCGATAATGCTGATCACAGGCGTGTTAATACACGTCAGTGATCAGCATAGGAGATCAGTGTGTGCAGTGTTATAGGTCCCAGTGTGTGCAGTGTTAATAAAGGTCATTTAACCCTTTCTCTAATAAAAGTTTGAATCACCCCCCTTTTCCCATAAAAAAAAATAAAAGTGTAAAAAAATAAATAAATAAACATATGTGGTATCGCCGCGTGCGTAAATGTCCGAACTATAAAAATATATCATTATTTAAACCGCACGGACAATGGCGTACGCGCAAAAAAAATTCCAAAGTCCAAAAAAGTGTATTTTGGTCACTTTTTATACCATTAAAAAAATTAATAAAAAGTGATCAAAAAGTCCGATCAAAACAAAAATCATACTGATAAAAACTTCAGATCACGGCGCAAAAAATGAGTCCTCATACCGCCCTGTACGTGGAAAAATAAAAAAAAGTTATAGGGGTCAGAAGATGACATTTTTAAACGTATAAATTTTCCTGCATGTAGTTATGATTTTTTCCAGAAGTGCGACAAAATCAAACCTATATAAGTAGGGTATCATTTTAACCGTATGGACCTACAGAATAATAAGGTGTAATTTTTACCGAAATATGCACTGCGTAGAAACGGAAGCCCCCAAAAGTTACAAAATGGCGTTTTTTTTTCCCGATTTTGTCGCACAATGATTTTTTTTCCCGTTTCGCCGTGCATTTTTTGGGTAAAATGACTAATGTCACTGCAAAGTAGAATTGGCGACACAAAAAATAAGCCATAATATGGATTTTTAGGTGGAAAATTGAAAGGGTTATGATTTTTAAAAGGTAAGGAGGAAAAAACGAAAGTGCAAAAACGGAAAAACCCTGAGTCCTTAAGGGGTTAAATTCCAGTTGTGGACAATCCTTTATGCCTCCCTATCGTTCCTGGGACGGGTGGCGGTAGGATATATAGAGAGGAACCCAAACCCTGGTGTCACGACAGTTAAGGGTTAATCCAACACCCTTTCATCACTGCACAGCTACACACTACCAACCCCAAGCTACCACACTAGCATGCATGGTCAGTGTGACCATGTCCGTGTGAATGTACCCTGAAACACTACACTCACAAAATAAAGAATAAAACACTACATATACACACACCCTTACACAGTGCCACCCCCCCCCCCCAATAAAAAAACGTCACGTGTGGCACCGTTTCTAAAACGGAACCTCCAGCTGTAGCAAAATAATTCCCTGTATTGATGGACAGCCATTGACTGTCCGGTCATGATGGGAGTTTTGCAACAGCTGGAGGCACCCTGTTTGACAAACACTGCTGTACTCCGGGTCCGTCCCTATGTAAATCCCTAATTTAGGCCTCAAATGTGCATGGCGCTCTCTCACTCCAGAGCCCTGTCGTATTTCAAGGTAACAGTTTAGTGCCACATATGGGGCATTTCCATACTCGGAAGAAATTGTCTTACAAATTTTGGGGGCTTTTTCTCCTTTTACCCCTTTTGAAAAGTAAAAGTTGGGGTCTACACCAGCATGTTAGTGTAAATTCTTTACATGTTTTATGCTAACATGCTGGTGTTGCCCCATACTTCTCATTCTCACAAGAGGTAAAAGGACAAAAAGACCCCAAAAATTTGAAACACAATTTTCTGCTGAGTACAGAAATACCCCATATGTGGACGTAAAGTGCTCTGCAGGTGCAAAACAGGGCTCAGGAGTGAGAGGAAACCATGTATTTTAAGACCTAAATTGGTGACTTGCATAGGGGTGGCTGAAAGTTACGGGGAAAAAAAAAATATATCTATCTATCTATCTATATATATAAAACTCAACGTATGTATGTATGTGTGTATGTTCCAGCATCACATCCAAACGGCTAAAGATATTAACATGAAACTTGGCACACGTTACTTATATGTCAACAACAAACATAGGATAGGTGATTTAACCCTTACTTACCCCCATTTGCCAGGGGCGGGGTTTATGTTTAAAATATATATAACTGCATAACTATATATACATATGCAGTTATATATATATATATATATATATATATTACTGCATAACTTCCAAATGCTGGAGATATTTCGATAATACTTGGTCACATGTTACTGATATGTCCACTTAAAATATAGGATAGTTAATTTAACCCTTAACTACCCCCATTTGTGAGGGTTGGGGGTTTTGTTTAAAGTCCCATGCAAATCAATGGGAAATGTATGTTCTCGCATAACTTCTGTACGGCTGGAGATATTTCAATACCTGGTACACATATTACAGGTCGGAATATGAGGATGGGATGGGAGGTCAAGATAGGAGGACGGGATGGTCGGGATAGGAGGTCAAATTAGGACGTCGGGATATGAGGACCGGATATGAGGTGGAGATAGGAGGACGGGCTAGGAGGATGGGATAAGAGGTCGAGATAGGAGGTCGGGCTAGGAGGACGGGATAGGAGGTCGAGATAGGAGGACGGGATAGGAGGTCGAGATAAGAGTTCGGGATAGGAGGTCGGGATATGAGGACGAGATGTGAGGATGGGATATGAGGTTAGGATATGATGACGGGATAGGTAGTCAGGATATGAGGACAGGATATGGGGTTGGGATATGACAATATATGAGGACGGGATATGAAGTCAAAAGCTTCCTCCTTTGTTTATTTTCCTCCCCAACAAGGATTATGAAGGAAAAACCGGGCAACGCCGGTTATTCAGCTAGTATATAAATAAAACACCTTGTTCCATCTGTTTTCTGCCTGTTCATAAAGTTTAACACAACTGTGGGGCATTATTAGCCTGGACCTGTTTGAGCTGTCCATGGAGATGGTGGTTGAGGGCAGAATTCCCTGTGTCATTGAGGTAGGGAATGATTGCGATTTCGTATAAACGGAATGGAGATTGAGATGGCATTTAAACTGGCATCCCAAAACTAGTGGACTACAAGATCCTCGCCAAGGTACTAGCCGTCCAGCTGAAGGTAGTCATTGGACAGATCATCCACCCAGATCAGACCTGTGCTATTCCTGGATGGAGAATCGCTGACAGCCTCGCCCACATCAGAGACATCATGCAATATGTCAAAGACCACTGTGTGCCCATGGCTCTAGTCATTCTTGATCAGGAAAAGACTTAATCGTGTTTCACATATGTTAATGAACAAGGTGCTGCGGAGGTTCGGGCTGGGGGAAATGTTCTGCTCTCATGTTGACCTGATGTACCTTTATATTTTTTTAGTACTGTGTTGGTGAATGCCTGAAAAACAGACCCTTTTTTGGTCCTCTCTGGGGTTAATAACAGCTGCCCTCTTATACCTTTTTTTTTTGTGTTATAGAACTCCTTGCAGAGTGTATCTGGCAAAATCCGAGACATCACCATACCGAGACCAGACCATCAACTGGTCAAGTGTTTGCTGTACACGGCATGACCATCTTCTGTGCTGACCAGAAAAATTCAGCCATCTTCAGGCATGACCATCCAGACCTGTGAAAAATTCAGCCAAGCTTTAGGAGCAAAAGTCAACAGTCTGAGGCCATGCTCATTGGAGAGTGGGCTCAGCCCCCCAGCGTTACATTTCCCTTCCCCAACCAACCAAACTTGATCAATATCTTGAAAGTCTGGTTATGGAAGAGAGGAGCAACCGTAAAGTCTTGACAAGATTGTCTGGCCATGGTCAATGCCAAGATTGGACTGTGGAGCATCAGACAACTCACGATGGGAGGAAAGACTAGTGCTGCATAATTAGATTTTGCCCATGCTCCAATACATGGGGCAAGCCTGGCCCCCTCATTTCATTGGACGCCAGGCCATTATTAGGGCCGTCTTTAGCTTAGTTTAGGGTTACAAATTGGACAGAGTAAAACAGACAGTCATGTACAAAGAGCCACGCAAGGATATGAATGGCCATTCAGGAGGCCCTTACCCTTAGAACTTTCATGCATGACCACAGACATTGCAACACCAGGTACTGCCCACCAGGTGCCCATTCACTGAGGAAATAACTTTGCAACTATTTTGGCAGTGCCGTTTGCCTATGCCCTGTTAAATGCCTTGGAATATGAGACTCTTACCAGGACAAGCCTATGGCAATGCTCTGTGCTTTACTGACTATTTCTTTGAGACTGCACGACTCAGAAGGGCTGGCGCCTTATGAACTGTGAAAAGGACCATTTGTGGTTTGCCAGGAAGTGTCTTATTATAATCTTGAAGAGCTTAAATCATCTAATTTTTCATTTTTCTTCTTGTCAACTACTAGAGGGTGTAGTTAGTAGATGCACTGGAATTTTTCTGGCACAATTGTACTCTAATGACCAACTGGCATAGGAACAGGCTTTTCACCTTTTTATTGCACTAGGGGCTTCCTGTTTTTTGGCCAACACAATACATTTTAAGAAGCTACTGAAAAGACTGCACACTTACGCAGCAGGTTTCGCATTGCACAGTAATCTGCACTAATCATAAATTCCCCGTGTGTGAAACCAGTCTAAAGCTTATTTACTTTAAAAAAAAGATTTTATGGTGAGTACAAAAATCTCCTCTCTCGTAGCTCTAATTGGGGGACACCTAACTGATGGGTATATGCTCTTGCCACTAGGAGGCGCTGACACTAGGAAAAAAAAAGTCGGCTCCTCCCTGGCAGTATATACCCGCCCACCTACAGTGAGAAAATCAGTTTTGCCACAAGTAGGAGAAGCCAACAAGAAATTTGTCTGAAGGACCCTAGAAATGAATCCCGGAGAGACAACCAAAGAACCGGAAAGAACAGTCCGGAAAAAAGAAAAAGAAATGGGTGGGTGCGGTGTCCCCCAATGAGAGCTCCGAGAAAGATTTTACGGTGAGTACAAATATCTCCTTTTCTCTGGTGCTCTTCATTGGGGGGACACCTAACTGATGGGACGTACCAAAGCAGGTAGGTAGGGTGGGAAAAATACAACCACCCGTGGACGAGACCCCAAGGTCGGAGACAAAGTATAGCCGGAAATTGAGCTCCAGGAAGATGGACTAGGTTCAAATGTATTTATTAAATTTTTCAAGAATTTACAAACATAACACAGGCCATTACAACATCATGGCCTTACAAGAAACAATATAAGAACAATAGGGAAAATATACATATATCATATACAAATACGGAAATATCACTCAGTAAGATGAATTTGGTCAAAAAGTATATTGTCGTGTATTGACAGTCATACACAAGAGATGTACAATATAATACTAATCACTCACAAATAATAAGAGGAACGGAATAAGATCAACAGGTATTATTAGGCATACCTGGTTGTTTCATATGTCTTATTGAAAGCGCATCCGGCACACTTGTGAACCTTTTCCACATACCTACACACAATCACTTTCCAGGAAGATGGACTAGGACCCCAAGGAAAAAGGCAGACCACTGGGGGGACCAGAGAAGAAATTGAATATGTCAGGGTCACCTGGAAAACGAAAACCCCCGAAGAGCAAGGAAAAACAGACGACCGTGAAAAGTCACCGGACGACCACTTGCAGGTAAAAACATGAAGAAGAGAAGGAGTGCAGAAGAGAAAAGGCCGCCCTGCCAGATGGGCTAGCGGAGGAATCTGGGCCGAAACAGAACACATGCCCAAGATCGGAACCAGTACCAAAGGTTCAACTGAAAGAGCTGCCTGAAAGGAAGGCACTCTACAGCATCCAAGGACAGAGTCTAAGCTAAGGACAAACAGTTCATAGACCCAGTAGTCCTAGCGGACCCAAGCAAGACTTGGGTGTCAGTGCAGAACAACTGACAGACAAAAAAGGGAATGAAGAACTAACCCTTCCATGGAGATTGCACAAATTCCTCCAATCAAGGAGAAAGTGCAGGCTGCGTCAGCAGCAGTAGCTAACCAAAAAGGTGGAAGAGAGCTAGGCTGCCAAGGTGGCAGGCAAGCCCACAAGCCTAGGTAATAAAAAAACGATTGAGTGCCCTCGGTAAAAGACAAGGGCCCCGCCGATATCCCACCTGAAAAGGGGGAACAACAAGACGGCATCAGCCTGGCAGCAGAAAAAGCATAGTCTCTCTAGAGGAGGGAAAAACAAAGGTGATCAAATTTTGTGAAGAAAACACCAGTAAAGACCCATGCCAAGCACCTTGATCCCCACACCCTGTGGAAAAAGGGAAATGGCAAGTGCGCCAGGCACAGAAGCAAAAGGGAAATGCTGCCCCACGGCCATGGCAGCCCCCAGACCTCGGAGGCAGCCCAACGGTGTCTTGAGGAACCACCAGGAGACCCCAGAGGGATCGGAAGCCTGTACACTGGAGCTGGTCAAAAAAACACAAACGTGTTGAGAGCCAAACCAGATGGAGAAAAAAAAATAAAATAAAGTGTAGGTGCCTAAGGCACCCGGACAGAAAAAAAACCTGAGGAAAAAAAAAAGACACCTGTAGGCATAGGGAGAGACTGAACTGACTGTCGCCCCGCAGGCCCCATGACAGAACAAAAGTGGTGAATCGCCACCGGACCACGGAAGCAAAATCTCAGGAAAATCCGAGGCTTACCCCGCGAACAGAAGGAAAGGTGGGTTCCACGCCTACCAAGCTGCCCTAGTATACATATGGACACAGATATGGGGACCTCATGATAGTAGTGGGGTACCAGACTGCCACACAAAGAAAACCGCAGACATCCAATGAAGAAGGTATGTGGAACAGGAAACCTACAGACAGAGTGACTTACAGGTAGAAATGGTGTCAATAACCCACAAATACACACACTGCGGAACCATACCTTGAAATGGACAGCGGATTACAGCCGCAGCATCGATAGTAATGAGAAAGGTAACCAGGTGGAATAAAAAAGCATGCAGACACAGTCCGGCTATGTGGCATAGGGACCATGGACAGGCCCGGTCCCGCAGACAGACATTACCCAGAGAAGTGAGATACCAGCCTTCGAAAAGGGTTAACCCTGCAACTCAGTATGTGATGCTTGGAACAAAGTCCATAGAGCAACACGGGGTGATGCACTGAAAAACAACACCCTGGCAGCGGGGTACCAGAACTATCATCCACAGAGTGGGAAATGTATGGTAGATGACTGGATTTAGTAGTCAAACATGCGGAAAACCGACTGTCCGACAGGAATAGAATTCCAGAGCACCCAAGATGACTCCAGTCAGCCTCCCACATAAAGTGGGGTACTAGAGTGCGGTCCGACCAAACGGTTGACCAGGTGGAATAGAGAAACCAACAGCCGAAGGAATGTCCGACTGACATCAAGCCCGCATGCCTGTAGGGACCTTACACCAGTTCCCTCACCCAGCAATGAGTTACGGAAAAACTGACTGTGCTCGCGGCGGCCCTGAGGTCAGGGACCGATGGCAGCGGAAAACGACTAGACAACAGACTGGCTGAACAAGGACATCACCTGAAGTGTGGAGAGAAAGGGAACAGTCAGAAAGTCAGTAACTGTGCCACATAGGCATAGGTGAGAGGGCAGGGAGGCCAAGGAGCCATGGACAGAAACCCCGCCCCCTGGAGATAGAGGGAGGCAGAGGAGCCATGGAATGAATCTCTGTCATCCCTATAGGGTCTGTGGAACACGATGGGTCAGTTCCGTGCGTACCACTAACAGTAGTGGGGAACCGGAACTCCAGCCACGACAGGCGGCAAAGGAAAAATACAGACCACGGTGTGGCATAGTGGTACGGAACCATAGGAGAGAACAAGTCACTCAGGCGGGCACCTCGCACCTTAGTGAGGTACCAGAACTCCGGCCGCAGATACATCAGCCGTGTGATGTGTGACAGGTGTGACAGGTTCCAGTCGCAGATACAACAGCCGGTTGATCTATGCCAGGCGGTGTAGGTCATTACTGATATGGGTCCAGAGGAGACAGCGAGACACTCCAACAGACACCTGGCAGAGTAGTGAGGTACCAGAACTCCAACTGCAGGAACGTCAGCCATGTGATGGATGATGGGCGGATGTAGGAACCCACGCAGACAACTGTCTGGCTAACTGGTATGGTTCAATAGTAGATGACGAGTCATTCAGTCGGCACCACGCACAAAAGTGGGGTACCGAGACCCCCACTGTAGATACCTCAGCCGTTTGATGTATGACATGTGGAAATAATGGGACACCCTGTCTGACACCTCACAGGAGTGAGGTACCTGAATTCCAACCGCAGCTTCGTCAGCCATGTAATGGGTGACAGTAGGTGTAGGAAACCATGCAGAGAACTACTGGTATGGGTCCATAGTAGACAAGGAGTTGGTCCATCTGTACCTTGCACAGTAGAGAGGTACAAGAAATCCAACCGCAGATATGTCAGCCATGTGAGGGGTGACAGGTGGTTACTGGCATGGGTCCATAGTAGGCAAGGAGTCAGTCCGTCTGCACCTTGCACAGTGGAGAGGTACCAAAACTCCAACCGCAGTATATCAGCTGTGTGACGGCGAGAGGCGGTTGCAGGAAACCATGCAAACAACTGCCCGCCTTACTGGTATGGGTCCATAGTAGACAGCGAGTCAGTCAGTCGGTACCGCGCACCGCAGTGGGGTACTGGGATTCCAGCTGCAGATATATCAGCCGTTTGATATATGACAGGCAATGTAGGCAACCATGCAGAACCCTGTCCGGCTTACTGGTATGGGTCCAAAATAGATAACGGGACACTCAGTTGGACACCTCATACAGCAGAGAGGTACCGGAATCCCAGCTGCAGATACAGCCGCCGTTTGATGTATGACAGGTGGTGTAGGCAACCATCCAGACCACTGTCTGACTTACTGGTATTGGCCCCTAGGAGACAACGTGACACTCCATCGGACGCCTAACACAGTAGTGAGATACCGGGCTCTAGCCATAGAAACATCAACCCTGAGATGCGGCAGTGAAAAAATAACCATGCAGACTACAGTGTGGTTTACTTGTAAGGGTCCATAGTATGCTATGGAGCACACTCTCCGACACCTCGCATCGGCAGTGGGATACCGAGTGCGAGTCACGATAGGGGCAGATATGAACTGAGCAACAGGCGAGACTACTGTCGGGCAGAAAAAGATCAGGTCAACTCCATGCCCCCACAGGAGAATTCCCCTGCGGACCTTGTGCTGGATGAGGGGATCCGTAGAACTAGCCGCGTATGCAATAGCCTGTGGAGAAGGGAATGCCAAGAAAAGCACCCCTTGAAACCTGAGCGTCTGCAGGAACGCAATAGAACTTACTCATTGTATGGCACTCAGAGGAACAAGGGAACACATTGCTGGAATATGACCCCCGGTTCCAAGGGATCCGGAATCCCTGGAAAAAAAACCGCCACGGCGGTGTTCATATGCTCCAAGACAGGGAGCAACAATATCGGATTAGAATAGATCAGGCCGGCTAAGGCTGCAATAAAAATAAAACTGCAATACCAGTATTGGCCACAAAAGGGCGCCATACACCCACGAATGGTCTGAGGGACCAAGAATAATATACTTTTTTTTTTAAAACAAGAACTAAAATATGCTAAAGGAGGGGAACATTGGGCAGGGTACCCTGAAAGTGCTGCTCGCAGAGCTATATCGGCAGCCAGCAGCCCCTGGAGCGGCGACAGCTCAGAGCAGTGCACTATAAGAGCCTGCTAAGCCGCCACACCGGCAGGGGAGAATAACGTGTCGCACCTCAGCTCCCGACGAGCTGCTGCCCCTGAAGTTAAAAAAACTTTAGCCCATGCCGAACCCCGAAGGGGGGCGGAGCTTCGCGTCACAGTGTGGACGGCCCTTGAGCTGGAGAGGAATGAGCTATCTAAACCTCCCGGCTCACCCGCTGAGGTAGGGGAAGAAGAAAGGTGGAGCTACGGCCGCCATGAAAGATCCCCCCAAACTCCTGCTGGCTGCCTGAAGCGCACCCCCGAGGGGTCCGCACAGCAGACCCGGCGCAGCGGTGAGGAGGAGACTGCTCCAGCCGGCGGGACTGTACTGTACTCAGATAACCCCCCCACCAGCTAGGAGATGCAGCCGTAGTTGCATGACTGCATGAATAAAAGAGGGTTAGCCTCACGCTGCCCGGACCCAAAGGGGCAAATGGGGGACCCCAGGGCCGAATGGGGGACCCGGACCCAAGGTACATCACCAGGCGCTGGTTGTTGGCGATGAGGGTTAACGGCCCATCCATCAATACATTGTGCCCCTAGCGCGCATGTGGGGGATCAGTTGGCGGCATGCTCCTGTCGCCCCATGCTAGAAAAAAAAAAAAAGGAGAGAAAACTAAACTTTAAGCCTGAAACTAGGAAAATAACAAAGAGAAAAAAACGACAAGGTCTGGGGAGCCCCCAGACCTGTGTCTTTCCTCCTGCTGACACTAGCTAAAACTGATTTCCTCACTGTTGGTGGGCAGGTATATCCTGCCAGGGAGGAGCCAATTTTTTTCTTAGTGTCAGCGCCTCCTAATAGCATGAGCATATACCCATCAGTTAGGTGTCCCCCAATGAAGAGCGCCAGAGAAAAGGGCACTACAGCTGTTAACATCACCTAGCCAATGTTTTGTTAGTTCAGTGGTGAAAAGGGACAGTGGTCTACCATTCTAACAGTTGGTGTGGCTGTCAAATAGAGCATTGACAACCAATCTGATATTCATCATCTATTTAAAACCTAAAAAGCAGATGCAACTTGAGGTAACCCCAGCATAACCCTTTAAGTAGGCAAGATGTGTCCTGATGTTAAAATGCTATAGCTGTCTGCGACAGAGATCAGTGACGACTGTATGATACTGGAGGAAGGGATGGGATGTTGCACCTTAATGTTGTCATTTGGGTGGTTAAGCAAGTTTGTTACAGTGCAATGCATGTTATACATGAGTGACCATTTGGTTTATACTAAAATAGTTATCAAATTGTGATATTAAGGATTTTATTTAACATTCAAGTGCTAAACCCTCCTGCCTTTAAGGATTACCTAGAGGTTTCTGTCACATTTGCATTAAATTGAGAAACAACTAGACACCTGTGGCAATCACCCACGTGATGAGTGCTCCAATTCTTAAATATCATTGCATGATTATGGTTCGTAAGGATTTTCCCACATACAACAGTTTGCCAATGAAGCTCTGAATCAATCGTATGTTCATTGACAAACTTCAGACATGACTGTAGAGGTGCTTTCTTGAGAATAGGGACCTTGTGGGCACTGCAGAATTTCAGTCCTTCACCGAGTAGTGCATTAACAATTGTTTTCTTGTTGACTGTGGTCTCAGCTGCCTTGACATCACTGATATGATCCTCCAACGTAGTTCTGGGCTGATTCCTCACGATTATTAAAATGCCATGAGGTGAGACATTGCATGGAGCCTCCAACTGAGGGAGTTTGACATGCATCTTTCTTCTATTTGCGAATAATCGCACCAACTGTTGTAATATTCTCACTAAACTTCTTTACAATGGTCTTTTAGCCAATTCCAGCCTTGTGTAGGTGTACAATCTTGTCTCTGAAATCCTTGGACAGCTCTTTTGTCTTGGCCATGGTGGAGCGTTTGAAATTGGGTTGACTGATTGCTTCTGTGGATAGGTGTCTTTTAAACAGGTAACAAGCTGAGATTAATAGAACTCACTTGAGTGCAGCAGGCAAAACTGTTGGCAATTAATGCATATTTAGAGTCCACCTGAGAAAGCACGGCAGTGAGGGCACTATTAGGGAAAACACATGAATTCTAGGGGTGCTCAAATCCCATACAGTATGTAGATACCTACTTCACATCTGTGTTGTATAACATTCTAGCTATTCCCTGCTTGATGTGCCTTTTGCATACCGACCGATAAGGAAAAGCTTTTAACACCATTCCATGTTGAGTGTCTCCCAAACTTTTACTCATTGACTGTATAAAAGACAGAAAAAAGACAAGGCCATTTTTCCTGTATAAAAGACACCTGGGAGCCAGAAATATTGCTAATGGATAGGGGATCAAATAATATCACTGAATAAAATGCAAATCAATTCATAACTTATTTGAAAGAAGTTTTTCTGGATTTCTGGAATTTTTTCAGTCTCCCACTGTTCAAATAAACCTATCATAAAAATTGAATAATTTGTCAGTGGGCAAACGTACAAAATTAGCAGGGGATAAAATACTTTTTATCCCTTCACTGTATCAGATGGAATCCTTAAATATATGCCACTTGGGTTATAAAATTTATAATTATATATATATATATATATATATATATATATATATATATATATATATATATTTCTCCTGTGATGACGCTCTTGCAAATAGGTGCGGTTGCAGTATAGAGGCAAGGAAACAGTGCTTTTCAAATCAAAGTTCAATGTTTTATTCACACTTGGCACACAGCAAACAGTCTTTAAATGCAGAACCAAAGAAACGTAACAAAAGCCCACCTGTATTCCTTAGGTGTTTGTTCACACCTGGGGCCACGCCATGCGGCATCAAGCAAGCAGGGCTGTGGAGTCGGTAGATAAATGTTCCGACTCAGACTCCTCAGTTTTTTGTACTTCTGACTCCCCGACTCCTCTGTATTAATATGCGAATGTATTTTATACATTCCTTGAAGGAAAGAAAGGCAACATACATGTCATTACCACAGGACTACTGGCTGGGAAGCCAACAGTCTACTGTATTGAACAGTTTAAGCAAAAGACAAACACAATGAAAACATTTTTTTTTAATTAATTTTTTAAAATTAATATTATTAATCAAGTGGCTGGATAGTAGCAGCAGGCATAAACATCAGTAACAGGAACTTTACCAGTTCTAAAACAACCAAATAATGTGGTTTGTATTTTTGAACAAAAACAAAAAGGTTATCTATATGAACCAAAAACAAAATCTGTAAAACCTAGAAATGGTGTATATTAATCTTGAAATGTAGTTATAGGCTTAACAAATGCAAATCAATTCAATGTAGAGCTCAAAGGAAGAGAATTGCCTCTGCCAGATCCTCTTTCATAGAGGCTCTTAAGTCAGACTATTATTTTTAGGGCTGAAAAAAATCTTTCGACACTGACTTGGGTGGGTGGCATTGCAGTATCTATTCTGGCCACATCACTAACGATCTCTGGATAAACAAGGATGGCTTCTTCTTCAGTAAGTTTTGATGAGCGATCATACTTTTTAACTTCTTTTAGTGCTTTATAAAACTCCTGTTGGAATTTTTTTATTTGGACATTTACTGGTTCTGTAACGGTTATGCGATGTCGCTTTCCTTTAGCAACTTCCATTTTGTCTAAGAAGGAATCAAAGTCTAATTATTCGTTTGAAGAAGATGACCCTGAGTTACCACTATTGCTTAAAAGAACTTCATCCTCCTGTGGAGGTATTTCAGGTCGTAATCCCTTCATGCGAACTGCTACATCATAGAGGGCCTTTTTCCCAGTAGCAGTCTGTTCACTGTTCAACAAAAGTTGGCTCATTGGGTTGACATAAATAGCCGCTAACAGGATTTCATTTTCCAGCAAAAGACTCTTTTCATCATTGAAGATGCAATGCCCTCAGCTATTAACCCTCCATTTTTGTTCAGGCAATATAACAGGCTCTTCCATTCCAAGAGGAATTTACCCGGGGTTAGATCGTCACATTGCAACCTCTTGGTGACAGTGAAGGGGTGAGAAAGAAGGTTCTCCAGCTCTTTTGTTTGTGTCCACTGGCTTTCAGTTAAAGCAATATTTTCATTGTCCATTTCTTCTATGAAGTCTAAGTTCAAGCAAACGCTTCACCATTAAATAAGTGGTTCCCCAGCGAGATGTTTGATCCAAAATGGCTCTTTTCCTGCACGTCTTCAAAATTGCATCTGTTTTCGGGACCCTGGCTGCAACAGTTACTTGCCGTAATTTGCCAATTCGTGTAGCTGCATGGCGATCTTTTAATCCATCTCTTATGGCAAGTTGCAGTGTATGAACAGCACATCGCATATGATGAATAGTAGCAAGCTTCAATGCTTCTTCAACAAAGTTGTCTAAAAAAACGTCAGCATTCTCTTCAGTTTCTAAACTTTCTCCCATACTTGCAGAGATTTCTTCCACTAACTCTAATATCCGTTTGTTACTTTCATCTGCGTTCATCTTCTCAATTGTGCTCCACATGTTAGAAGCGTTATCTGTCACAACACATAAAATCTGTTCCTTTTTAATTTCAAAATCTTTTAGAATACCCTCCACTAACTTCTGAAGGTAATCACTGGTGTGATGTGCCTAAGTGCCTGTTATTGTATTGTTATTTTCATCCACAAATCTAACATTAATAGCAAAATAATTGACTCTGTGACGTGTCCATGCATCCATTTTTAAGGAAGACAAAACGTCCTTTCAGAACTTTCTGTAGTTCTTTTTTACATTTGGCCTCCTCAATTATAAGTTTCCTTCTACTTTCTCTTTCCAGAGAAACACCAAGTTTTTTTTGCCATTTCTCCATTTAGGCCTAAAAAGGCTGTCTGTGAAAAGAAGGATAGTGGTACACTATTCTTTACCACCATTTCAATAATGTGGTGTTTGAATTTTTCTGGTGTCATCCTTATGGTAACTGTCAGATATAAAGAATTTTCTTATTTGTGATGGTTCTCCAGTAGATTTCTGAACGTTTTTTTGTCACAGAAGTAGATGCAATGTTTTCATTGCTATCTTTCTCATTCATGGCTTCTAACACTTTGGGATGAAAACACTAAGTGTCTTTTCAAATTTGATGCTCTTGTAGGTGCATTTTTATCAGGCCCACTGAAACTGCTAATTTTTGCACCACATTGTTTTTCACCATCATCATCTTTTCTAATACATTGGCACACGTAATGTTTTCCATCACTTGATAATGCAAAGTGCTCATAAACTGTAGACTTTGTTGTGTTTGTTGTTAGAAGTCTTTTTGCCATTGTTTAGGATGCCTCTTTCCCTAAAATATAAAATATGTTATACTAACTGGCAGATAATTAGATTTTTAATATCAACATACACTGTCTTGTAAGTTGTACATACATGGCTTTATACAAACAAATAAGCTATATATCCCAGCACTAAACCTAGACATGATTTGTCCTATACAGAAAAACATGCACAGACATGTACTGAACACACACACACAGAGCCTACATTTTAGTACTCAGAGCATAAAAACAATCTGCACTATATATAAACATTCATACATCCCTGCACCACACTTACAAACCTAGGATAGACAGTTTCTTCCAGAAACATGTACACGTCTTCCCTCATACATACCAGCAGGGACAGCTATGCAGTTTCTTCAAGAAACAAGTCTTCCCTCATACAGACAAGCAGGTGTAATGAAGAATTGATCTGTGCAGGGAGCAGAGTGAGACTGCACACACCCTCCCATCAACCAATCACAGTGTCTGTGCTGGCAGCTCTGCTGACTCAGCACTTTCATCAGCTGATCAGGACACAGAACCCTTCAAGACACACAATTCTTCATTATACAGGCATGCAGGTTTTAAAATAAATCTAAACACTTACAGTTGAATCCAAGAAGCTGTTCCACCAAGTTCTTCTAAGCTCTTCTAGCAGAGAGAGGTAGTTGGGCAGAAGCTGCTGATCTTCTGCTGAGGATAGGGCAGTGGGAGGATCCAGAAAGGGGCCTTTACTATAAAACATGATTTCCCTAGTAGAATCCCATAGTCATGTTTATAGTTTAAGCTAACAATCGGAGTTTACAAGTATATATAGCCTTTTGCTGAATGACAGCAGTTTTCCAATGGTTTACAGCTTCAGTCTTGTATAAGTGAAGGGAATGGAGGATCAATAGTTCAAGTGTCTCTAGTCCTGCAAAAAACATATTTACTTAATCCCTTATCAGTGAGAGGCTAGGTTACCCATGGGTTCCCTGTAACAGCAGAACACAACACTATGGAAAGTATAAGTATTCCCGCTCCTAATTGTGCATTGCGTGCCATATAGTAAAGCACATGAAAAGCATGCTTCACGGTCACTTAACGTGTTGGTTTTGTGGTTACGTGAGGCACTGCATGCACTGGTCTTTATTCTCACAGTAGAGAAGTCATTAATTATAACTTTTTGTGAATTGGGACATTTAAACTTGCTTTTTTAAATTCCAATCAAAATTTAGTAGGAGTCGGAGCATTGTTGGCCGACTCAGACTCCGACTCCAGGTACCCAAAATTTCCTCCGACTTCACAGCACTTCAAGCAAGCCTTTTCCAGGCCTCCAGGGAGACTGTTCACAGCTTCCAACTGTGGAGCAAATGCAGGAAAGTTGTCCACATACAAGCAAATCCCTCTCAGCGGGTAAAACAGGTTGCCTTTAAGGCCAACAAAAGGCGGCCTGGATTGTGGGGAATGACCACCATCCTGCACTTCGTCATTCCCAGTAAGAGCAGTCCCGGATTGGCCTTCCAGCCATACTATGGCCACAGTGTCAGATTGCATTGCAAGACAAACACTGAATAAATACCGGCTCTTACTTCACCAAAGCCAGGAACACAGAGCCTTGGTAACACAGAGATGAGCGAACTTGCAGTAAATTCGATTCGGCGCGAACTTCTCGGCTCGGCAGTTGATGACTTATCCTGCATAAAATAGTTCAGCTTTCAGGTGCTCCGGTGGGCTGGAAAAGGTGGATACAGTCCTAGGAGACTCTTTCCTAAGAACATATCCACCTTTTCCAGCCCACCGGAGCACCTGAAAGCTGAACTAATTTATGCAGGATAAGTCATCAACTGCCGAGCCGAGAAGTTTGTGACGAATCAAATTTACTTTAAGTTCACTCATCTCTATTGACACATAATGCCCATCCACCACGTTGCCTTTCACCTTCTCACAATACATACATACACACACACACAGTCATGGTCTTAAATGTTGGCCCCTGAAATGATGAATATTTCTCACAGAAAAGGATTTCAGTAACACGTTTTGTAATACACATGTGTATTCCCTTTGTGTGTATTGGAACTAAACCAAAAAAGGGAGGAAAAAAAAGCAAATTGGACATAATGTCACACCAAATGCCAAAAATGGGCTGGACAAAAATGATTGGCACCCTTTCAAAATTGTGGAAAAATAAGATTGTTTCAAGCATGTGATGTTCCTTTAAACTCACCTGGGGCAAGTAACAGGCGTGGGCAATAAAAAAAAACAAAATAAAAAAATCACACCTGAAAGCACATAAAAAGGAGAGGAGTTCACTTAGTCTTTGCATGGTGTGTCTGTGTGCCACATTAAGGATGGACAACAGAAAGAGGAGAAGAGAACCAAAATTGTGGAAAAATATCAACAATCTCAAGGTTACAAGTCCATCTCCAGAGATCTAGATTTGCCTTTGTCCACAGTGCGCAACATTATCAAGAAGTTTGCAACCCATGGCAATGGAAGAGAAAAATTGATGAAAGGTATCAACGCAGGACACCTCTGGCACTCTGTGCCTTGAATGTGTGCAAGGCATCATAAAATTTGAGGATAACCAATGGGTTTTGGGTCGCACTGCAGAGACCAGTGTCCGAAAGCTGGGTTTGCTTCCAAGATCTTGGGTCTTCCAGCAGGACAAGGACCCCAAACCTAGGTCAAAAAGCACCCAGAAATGGATGGCAACAAAGCACTGGAGAGTTCTGAAGTGGCCAGCAATGAGTCCAGATCTAAATCCCATTTAACACCTGTGGAGAGATCTTAAAATTGCTGATTGGAAAAGGTGTCCTTTCAATAAGAGAGACCTGGAGCAGTTTGCAAAGCAAGAGTGGTCCAACATTCTGGCTGAGAGGTGTAAGAAGCTTATTGATGGTTACAGGAAGCGAATGACTTCAGTTATTTTTTCCAAAGGATGTGCAACCAAATATTAAGTTCAGGGTGCCAAGGATTTTGTCCAGCCCATTTTTGGAGTTTGGTGTGACATTATGTCCAATTTTCTTTTTTCCTCCTTTTGGTTTGGTTCCAATACACACAAAGGGAATAAACATGTGTATAGCAAAACATGTGTTACTTCATTTTCAAGAAAACTTTCAGGGGTGCCAACATGCATAGAACGGGATGCATAGAAATGTCGGCCAAAAACTGCCCTCTCGGCTAAGGGAATTACCCGCCAATAATCACGGCAGGCATGGCTTAAAGTAGAGGCGTGGCTTGATACTCCAACCATAGCATGTTCCCCTTCTAGTGTATGACAAGCTGGTGATTACGCAGACAGAGCGCAGCGGTTCTCAGAGTACACAGTCACAGGCCTTTAGGTCTTTTTGTAACTGCTCTTACAATGGTCATGACATCATTTGATCACTTGACCCTTACGTCTAACCCGCAGTCCAAGTGCGAGATGTTAATGGAAACAAGAGTAAAAGGGGCATTTACCAATGACATCCCTGACGTGTACACCAATCAGAGAGGAAATGTTTAAGCCCCGCCTGCAAACCTGGCTGGGAAAAGGAGATTTTTTAGACTTACCGTAAAATCTCTCTCGAAGGATCCATTGGGGGACACAGACTCTGGGTATATGCTTATGTCTCTAGGAAGTTGACACTATGGTAACCAAAAAGTCAGCTCCTCGCAGAAGGATATACCTGCCTCCAGGCCACTGAGCAATTCAGTTTAGTCTCAGAGCAATAGGA
The DNA here is from genome assembly GCF_029499605.1 of Hyla sarda. NCBI lineage: Eukaryota > Metazoa > Chordata > Amphibia > Anura > Hylidae > Hyla > Hyla sarda. The sequence goes on along the minus strand of NC_079194.1, from coordinate 116,125,008 downwards.
GGAGACCGACAGGTCAAAGGAAAAAAAAACATGAACTGTCTGAGAACCCGAAGAAACAATAACTGAACTCTCCCTCGGACAGATAACCGAAAAGGAACCCCAGAAAAGGGGCGGGAGCTGTGTCCCCCAATGGATCCTTCGAGAAAGATTTTACGGTAAGTCTAAAAAATCTCCTTTTCTCTATCGGCTCCATTGGGGGACACAGACTCTGGGACGTATCAAAGCCGTCCCTTGGGTGGGCAGAGAATGAAAAGGTCAGGCAGTCGGCTGTACCACCGCCGCCTGCAACACCTTACGGCCCTGACTAGCATCAGCCGATGCAAAGGTATGAACCTGATAGAATTTCGAAAAAGTGTGCAAAGACGACCAAGTGGCCGCTTTACAGATCTGCGAGGCCGAGGCCTTGTTTCGGAGAGCCCAGGATGCTCCCACAGAGCGGGTGTAATGAGCCAAAACCCTGAAAAGGTGGGGTCCTCCCCTTGCAGCGGTAAGCTTCCAAATGAGTACATCGGATCCACCAAGAAATGGTGGCCTTAGAAGCAGGCTGTCCCTTCCGACGGCCTTCCGTAAGGACGAAAAAAAAAAATCGCACGAAAGGAAGAGGTTACGGAAAGATAAGTCCGAACCGCTCGAACCACATCCGATTTGTGAAGCAGGTGTTCCCTGGGATGAGAAGGAGCGGGACGAAAGGACGGAAGGATGATGTCCTCGTTGAGAACGGCAGGAGAGAGCTGCCAGTTCAGAAACTCTCCTAATGGAGGTAATGGTTATAAGAAAAACCACTTTCCAGGAAAGGAGGCGAAGGAGAACCTCCCTAAGGGGCTCAAAGGGTGCGCCCTGGAGAGCGCCTAGAACGAAGTTCAAGTCCCAAGGGGGAGAAGGGGACCGGTAAGGAGGGGCCGCATGTGCCACACCTTGGAGGAAGGTCCGGACATGAGAATTGGAAGCCAGAGGACGCTGAAAAAGAATTGAAAGGGCCAAAACCTGACCCTTAAGGGAACAGAGCCAGCCCTAGTTCCAACCCCAACTGTAAAAAGGAAAGGAGACGGGGCACGGAAAAGGTAACTGGAGAAAAAGACTGAGCTCGTAAGACCCCCAGGTACGGTGGTAAATTTTCGCAGAGGAGGGCTTGCGAGCCCTAAGCATGGTGCGAATTACCTGGGAAGAGAAGCCTCGGGCCTTTAGAACCGCAGTCTCAACCGCCACGCCGTCAAATGCAGCGACTGTAAATTGGGGTGGCAAAGGGGACCCTGTGACAATAGGTCTGGACGAAGAGGAAGGCGGAATGGAACGTCGTCCAGAAGCCAGACCACGTCGGCGTACCATGCCTTTCGAGGCCAGTCTGGAGCTACCAGAATGGCGGGGACTCCTTCCGCCTTGAGCTTCCTCAGAACCCTGGGAAGGAGAGGGAGAGGAGGGAACAGGTAGGGCAGGACAAAGCCCGACCACTGAATTACTAAGGCATCCGCGGCTAGAGCCAGGGGGTCCCTGGACTTTGACACAAACTTCGGAACTTTCCGGTTGTGTCGAGATGCGAAGAGATCCACGTCCGGGGTCCCCCAGAGGTCGCAGATTTGCGCGAACACCTGCGGAAGAAGAGACCACTCTCCGGGGTCGGCTGAGGACCGACTGAGGAAATCCGCTTCCCAATTGAGAACTCCCGTAATGTGAATCGACGAAATGGCTGGAACCACTTGTTCCGCCCAGAGGAGGATCTTTGACACCTCGGACATGGCTGCTGAGCTGCGAGTGCCGCCCTGCCGATTGATGTATGCCACAGCTGTGGCATTGTCCGACTGGACACGGACAGGGTGACCCAGAAGCAGGGACTCCCAATGCTTCAGAAAAAGATAAATCGCCCTCAGTTCCAGAATGTTTATGGAAATAAGGGCTTCTTGGGGAGGCCAGAGGCCCTGAACCGTCTGATCCCTGAAAACACCCCCCAGCCCGACAGGCTGGCGTCCATTGTGACCACCTGCCAGTGGAGGGGGAGGAACGAACGCCCCTGAAGAAGAGGGGAGCGGAGCCACCAGCGCAGAGACTGCCGAGTCCGGAGCGGGAGAACAATTTTGCGATCGAGAGAGAGAGGGGACCTGTCCCATCGTGCAAGAATCGCCAGCTGAAGAGGACGGTAATGAAACTGGGCAAAGGGTATGGCCTCCATGGCTGCCACCATCCGACCCAGGACTTCCATGCAAGCACGGATGGAGACCGGGGATGGTGTCCGGAGGGAGCGGACTCCCGACAAGAGGGCCAGGCGTTTGTCTGGCGAAAGGCGAATCCGAGCCGAGGCAGAGTCGAACTGAAGCCCCAAGAAGACCAGAGACTGGGTGGGGGAGAGAACTGACTTGTCTCGGTTGACCATCCACCCGAAGCGACATAAGGTCTGAAGAGTGAGGCTCACATTCTCCAGAGCCGGGGCTCTGGTCGGGGCTTTGATGCGAAGGTTGTCCAAGTTGGGTATCACCGAGACCGCTCTTGACCGTAAAAGAGCTACCACAGGCGCCAGAATCTTGGTAAAGACTCGTGGCGCTGTGGCCAGACCGAAGGGGAGAGCCACAAATTGATAATGACCTTCCGGAACCGCAAAGCGGAGGTACCGCTGGTGTACGGGAAAAATTGGAACGTGGAGGTAGGCATCCTTGATGTCCACTGAGGAAAGAAACTCCCCTTGATCCATAGATGCCACCACCAAACGGTGAGATTCCATTCAGAAATTGCAGATAAGAAGATGGTGGTTAAAATGTTTGAGATCCAGGATTGGCCGCACAGAACCGTTTTTCTTGGGAACCACGAAAAGATTGGAATAAAAACTCAGAAAGCGTTCTGTGAGGAGAACTCTGCACCGTGCTGAGGGAGAGAGAAAAGAAGCCGGCCAATAGGAGGAAGAGGCCGGGTCAGGGCAAGGAGCTCTGCGATTGGCCCCTGCACGGCCCCAACGCGCGCACGCACTGGTGGCCCTTTTCGCGCTGCTGAGGCACTTATGCGGCCAGGTGGGCGGAGCTAACGTCCGCCGGGCCGTTGAATATATACAGCGGGACTCCTCTGTAATGGCGCCTGCTCCGAACCCCGAGCGCACATGCCACCTGTAGTGAGTCCTGTGCACCCGGAAACGGAGCGGGTGAAGTGCTGTCGGCAGCCGCGGCTGCCGTAAGTGAAAGTAAAAAAGGCGCAAGCCGCTCGCTGGGAGAAGCCTGCGGCGTTTACAGTAAAACACACGCTTCTAATAAAGTGCCCTTACAGACAAACACTGCCCCATAGCTCCACATATAATAAAAAATACTGCCCCTGCAGGGAATAAGTATCCCCCAGCCAGTCCAATCTTCTGTAGGATAGGGCCAAAAAACAAAGGGTCTCCAGCTGTTGTAAGACCTAGGGAGAAAAAGATACTCATCTATGCTGAAGAACTTACCTAAAGAAGTCTTCAGACTGTAGTCTTAAGTCAGCATTTTCACCTGCGGCAAGCCAAGCTCATAGCGAGGTGAACAGGGAGGTAGGGGGACCCGGACCCATGAGGTACAATCCCAAGCGCTGACCGTTGGCGAGAGGGGGTTAGCAGTACATCCAAGATGCCTGCCACCTCTCGCAATGGGGAAACAGTGAACATTGCGTTCCTGAGTCCCCACCTGAAAACAGAAATAAAAAGGAATAAAGAACTAACACATTCCCTAAACCTAAAAAAATAATTAAAAAAAAAAGATATGAGACTTGGTCTGGAGAAAACCATACCATGTCCACCTCCTTAAGACACTAAGCAAAAACTGAATTGCTCAGTGGCCTGGAGGCGGGTATATCCTGCTGGGAGGAGCCGACTTTTTGGTTATCATAGTGTCAACCTCCTAGAGATAGCAGCATATACCCAGAGTCTGTGTCCCCCAATGGAGCCGATAGAGAAAGCATAATATGGCAGCGCTGTGCTAGGAACAGTAACCAGAGGAGATTATCTGGGATAGACAGTGTAGCTGCGCGGCTTGTACATCGCTGTGTCCACCAACGACTAATGCTAAGGCTACATGTCACTGACAGGTGAGTGTCATGGCTGCACACAGGAGGGGAGCAGCAGTTATGATGTCTCCCCTGTCCCTAATGCTTACTCAGTGAGCTGATGGCGATGGAGCACCTCCTGGCATTGTGTGGTCACCGCCAGCAGCTAGGGAATTGTCCCCAGTCATGGTGGAGGCCTGACACTGTGCAGGAACAAGCAGAGCTGAGCTTATTACAAAAACCTCTCATCGCAGCAGTATGAGGAATTATAGGAGAGTCTGTATCTATGGGTGATCAATACGGAATCTCAGGATTATTCACACTGGCATCATGGCAATGTTTCAAGTAACAGAACAGATCACAGCATACCCATGAATCCTGTAAAAACGGAACCTGTGATGCCAGTGTGAACTGAGGCTTAGTAGCATCATACAGGAGAAGCCCTGGTTCACACACAATGGGCATACGTATCAAGTAAGTGTTTACAATATGTCTACAGCACTGCAGAATGTGTTGGTGCTATATTATTTTTAGCATGGAGTTTTTAATCCCAGATTACTTACATTCACAAATTTATTTTACTAAAACATTTTGATACATATTTTCAAAAACTATTAAAAAATGGGCAGGGCAATGCATTTTCGCTTTCAGTTTTCAGCCAAACTCAGCCTAAATTTTCAGTATCCCTAGTAAATACAAACAATATCCCTTGTAAATACAAATAATACCGAATATCTTTCCTATAATGGTTGTATGGCTCCTCCTACAGGCATAAAATTGAATAGCAACATATTGACTGGCCAGAAGCATATAGATTGAGACTGGATTAAATAAGAGCATTTTTATTATTTTTCAATTGCATACAGTTATAAAAACCAACTGGTCTTTGGATGAAGCCTCCTCCCCATCTCAGTTAAGGCAAGCGGTTGTTCTGGGTTGTTGTGCAAAGCCTTCTTGAGCATCTTGTTTAGTATTGGCAAGACTGGTTACATAGGCTTTACACCTTCCCTGGATCTTCCTTCAGTGTGACAGTCCTATTAAATACAATCTATAAGAGAAGAGGAACCAGAACAGGTTATTAGAGAACCAACTGGACCAAAGAGTTACTTTTATGTATGTCCCTATGAAGTTATCAGCCACTGAGATGGCTTTGGACCTGGTTGACAAACTGTTTTAATATGTTAGCTCTATACTAAGAATTAACCGAATTTATAGACCAAAAAGCCAGAGGCTGCACTACTGATGGCCTAAAGAGTGGCACTGCCTATACATGAGACTAACGATATAAAAGAGGAGCCAAACAAAGTCTTCATGAGAAAAGTGAACCCATACAGATCAGCACAGGACATGTAATGAACGCTATCAGTAGTGCAGCCTTAAGCTTTGGTCTGGTACATTTCTATTTCTGACTATTTCTTATACATTGAAATATTTTTTCCACGTACACTCCAGGACCATTTTTTCTTCTGTCAGATTGCGTAGTGTGCGAGAGGTGAAATAGCAGGGAGACACAATATCCCCCACATTGGAAATCCCACTGGTCTATAATCTAGCATCACTTCTTGTCCCAGCATATACCATCTATGTGCGGGGGGGTTTTAGTGATGCTTGAAACCTCTACAATGAGAACATTAAGATAACATGCAGACTGACCTTGACTTGAGTGGTGTCTGGATCCACAGAAAAATACCCCAATCTTTCAAACTGGAATTTATCCAGGGCTTTGCAGCTCTTAACAGACTGATCCACCAGGGCATCAGAGATCACGGTCAGGGAGTCCTGTTAATAGGAAGTTATGAATACAGGAAATATACAGAAAGGAGCATTGCGATAAAAAGACTCTACACTAGTAGGCATCCTATATTTGAACAGTCTTTCAAAATAGGATGCACACCACATACATCAGATATGTACAGAAAAGCTTAAATTAGCAAATATCCTCATGGTTTGGGATAACCATGTATTTATTATCCCTTAAATGGAATCTGTCACCTGGAAATTACCTATAACTGCAGACAATTTGATATTAGTGCAATTTATTTATGTTCATGGTGCAAGCTGGCCATAGTGAAGTGACAAAAATCCCTGGCCAAAGCACTGATGCACTGTTCTGGTTTGATGACAGACAGGGCTCAGCTTTCAACACTCTAATAAAACCTTGCACATGTACCATACTTTTGTATTGAAGTGCCACAGTCCAGAAGCAGAGTGCATATGCATGATTTCAACAGGGCTTGACACAACGCACATCTATAAAAAGTTTGTGTCTTTCTTATTGCACTAATACTATAATAATTGTGACAGCAGGTATATAGGCGATTTTCAATTTTTTATTTTTACCATTCTATTTTTGCAATACAAAATATATTTTTAAAGCATCATATTGGAGTACATATATCTGTGATTTAAGCTTTTAGAGTTTGTTTTTGCAACAGTATTGTATGGGGTTTATTGGCAGGGATCATTGAGAAGACACCCTCTATTTATTTTGATAACTTCTTTACCGCAGTCATAACAGATTGAGGCATGCAAGGGGTAAATAGCCAAGAACTGAATTATCTCTGATCTCAGCTGTTGCCAGGGATGGTTAGCTCTGGGTGATGGCGCTGGCACAGCTTCTGTGCCTGTAAGGCTTATAGACACAGGTAATAGAGCTGGGCAGTATGACCCAATGTGTGTATCATGGTATTTTTGTAACTTATGGCGGTTCCACGGTATATAACTGTATTTCTTTCACACCCCCCCCCCCCCCAAATCATGTGACCCGCTAGCGCTGTTCTGCTCCCCCCCACCAAATCATGTGACCCGCTAGCGCTGTTCTGCTCCCCCCAAATTAATTATCAGCCCAGCGGGGTACTACTCACATATGTCACCCGCAAGCACTGCCCTCCTCCTCTTTGTTGGGGGCCGCCTGCGCTGGAACTCTATACTGTACGCCAGTGGTCTCCAACCTGCGGACCTCCAGATGTTGCCAATGGCTGGAAGTTGTAGCTTTGCAATAGCAGGAGGTCCACAGGTTTGAGACCACTGCTGTACGCTGTATCCCTATGCCCGGGCTGCAAAAGATAAAGAAAATAAACTTTAACTTACCTACGGCGGCCTTACGCTGTTCCTTGGGACTGGAACGTCGGACAGCCGTCAGCCTATCACCGGCCGGAGCGATGTCCCGCCCCGGGCAGTGATAGGCTGAGCCCACTGTCATGTAAGAAGCCGGCCAGAGCTCCTTACATGACAGTGGGCTCAGCCTATCACTGGCCGGGGAGGACATCGCTGCGGTCGGCGTTAAGCTGACGGCTGTCCGACGTACCTGTCCCCAGCGTAAGGCCGACGTAGGAAAGTTAAAGTTTATCTTCTTTATCTTTTGCAGCCCGGGCATAGGTATACAGCGTACAGCAGTGGTCTCAAACCTGCGGACCTCCTGCTGTTGTAAAGCTACAACTTCCAGCCGTTGGCTGTCCGGGCATGCTGGGAGTTGGTAGTTTTGCAACATCTGGAGGCCCGCAGGTTGGCGACCACTGGCGTACAGTATATAGAGTTCCAGCGCAGGCGGCTCCCAACAAAGAGGAGGGCAGTGCTTGCGGGTGACATGTGAGTAGTACCCCGCTGGGCTGATTTGGGGGGGGGAGCAGAACAGCGCTGGCGGGTAACATATGATTAGTTCCCTGATGTGGGGACAGCGCTGCGCTGGGCTGATAATTCATTTCCGAGGGGGAGGGGCCCAACCGATATTACGGTATGGGAAAAATTCATATCGTGCAGCCCAAAAATTTCGGTATTCGGTATGAACCGGTATACCACCCAGCCCTAACAGGTAAAAAAGAAAAATGTTTTAGATACATGTCAAAAGTTTTGATCAGTCATAATCTAAGTGTTCAGACCTCAAGTGATCACTAGAACAAGCAAAGGGAAGTACGTGCTAAGCACATTCTCAAATGGCTCCTTACCGTGTGACCAAGACAGACTCTCAGTGTCTCACACACACACACACACACACACACACACACACACACACACACACACACACACACACACACACACACATATAGGGAAAAGAAGTGCTCAGCTGCACACATCTCACCACGCTTGTCCTGAACATCATGTCCAAGTTTTTCAAAGAGACAGATACACTTTAAAACTTTACAAAAAAAAATAAAACATTTGGTAGAGGGTAACAAACAAACACAACCTATACTCACCTTTTCCTTCACTCTCAGTCCTGCTATTTTCCACCTCCAGAGTCCCCAGCAGAATTGTTCCAGTGACATCACTCTTGCATGTGACTGCTGATGCCATTGATTGGCTGCAATGGTCCTGTGCAGGTTACAGAAGGTCATCAGGGCACTCCTGCTTGGGACTCCAGAGTGGCAGCAGAATAGGACTGGGGGTGAGAGGAGAGGTCAGTCTTTTTCTCCCTTTCAATCCCTGACCCATTTTTTCTTCCATCTCCTACAGCATTATGGAACAGAGAACCATGATTGGCTTCTGGTTTTATTCTAGTGTGTTACAGTAGATAGACCTTTCACTTGTCCAGAAACGTACAGTGTTTAAATCACTTAAAAATCCACCAGGAACTTCAGAAGGATCTTCAGGACTCTTGTGCAGGAAGCTGAAAAAATATAAAAAGTAGTCCACATTTGTTCTTGCTTCATAAATGCAGATACAATATGTTCCTTTCATATTAACCCAGGAGTACAGCCACCGATACTATTTCTGCTATTTTTATTTTTTCTAATTAAAGATTTTATTTAATCATTTTCAAATTACAAAAAGATTTACGTTCTCTCATCCAACTTCTATGTTATACATACAAAAACACCCCCTTGTCCTACAAACATTGCCAAATATAGGGGCACGGAATCAGGAGGCCAGAAAACAACCATATAACTTCCCCCACCCCATATGTATCCCCTTTATATAAACTACTATGTGAAGGTCACTTTTAATATTTCATCTCAGTTGTCCAGTATCTCCCTTTCAATTGTTCCACTCCAACCTGTCCTCCTAGCTCCGTGCCCCCCTCACATCTCTCAAATTTACATAAAAACTAAAAAATAAAATAAAACTTCTCATAAAAAACATAAAAACTTCTCTAGCTCTTCCCCCTCCCTCCTTACAATATAACCTTCTATCCTCCTCACATTTTTATACCACTCAGCACAACTAGGGCTTCTAGGGGAAATCCAATTTTTAACAATCAAAAAACGGGCATAGAATAACATTCTTAAGCATATATTTTTTTCCTTTTACTGGTTTTAACCCTTTAACGACAATGGACGTAACTGTACGTCATGGTGCCGTGGTACTTAACGCACCATGACATACATTTACGCTCCGCCATGACAGCCATGCACCAGGGACCCGCCGGTAATAGCGGACATCCGCTATCGCGCGGATGTCCGCCATTAACCCCTCAGATGCCGTGATCAATTACCGCCCTGTAGTCGCCTGTAATCAGTCCCGGAGCGAACACGCTCCGAGGACCGATAAACGGGGTGCTGCGTGCAAGATCACGGGGGTCCCCAGCGGCGGGACTCCCGCGATCAGGCATTTTATCCCCTATCCTTTGGATAGGGGATAAGATGTCTAAGCGCCGGAGTACCCCTTTAAAGTAAAATAAAAAAAGTAAAAAAAATTAGAAAAATCCTCTCCCCCAATATGGTGAACAGCATAAACATTAAAAAAAAAGTCCAAAATTGCTGCTTTTTTTTATCACATTTTCTTTAAAAAAAAAAAAAATGGTACTGATAAAACTACAGATCACGGCGCAAAAAATGAACCCTCATACCGCTCCTTATACGAAAAAATTTGAAAGTTATAGGTGGTTAAAATAGGGCAATTTCAAACATACTAATTTTGTTAAAATAGTTTGAGATTTTTTTTTTTTTAAGCGGTACAATAATAGAAAAGCATATAACATGGGTATCATTTTAATTGTATTGACCCACAGAATAAAGACGACATCATTTTTACCATAAAGTGTACAACATGAAAACAAAACCTTCCAAAATGTGTTAAATTTCGGTTTTCTTTTTAATTTTCCCACATAAAAAAATATTTGACTGGTTGCGCCGTACATTTTATGGTAAAATAAGTGATGTCATTACAAAGTACAATTGGTGACGCAAAAAACAAGTCCTCATATGGGTCTGTGGATGGATGATTTTTAGAAGGCGAGGAAGAAAATACAAAAATAAAATTTGTCTGGTCCTTAACCCGATAATGACCATGGAGGTCTATACTCGTCCAATGGCTGTTAACGTGGTATGACGCGGGCTCCCAACTCAAGCCTGCGTCATACCAGCCGGCCCCCAGCTGATTCCTTTAGCTGGGGGCCGGCATTAATAGCCAACATGCAGCGATTACAGCTGCCGGCTATTAACCCTTTAGATTGCCGCTGTCAAAGTTGACAGCGCCGTCTAAAGGTGACTGTATTCTATCCCTGGTGGTCCAATGGGGTGGATCGCATTGATCTGTATGAGGAATCAAATGATTCCTCCTAAAAAGTACCCTAAGGGAACTAAAAGTGTAAAAAGAAAAAAAAAAAAGTTTAAAAACACATACATTAACCCCTTCCTTATTAAAAGTTTAAATCCCCCCCCTTTCCCCCACATTCCATATAAAAAGAAAATTGTCATTTTTACCGAAAAATGTACGCCGTAGAAACGACAGCCCCCAAAATTTACAAAATGTTTTTTTTTCTTCAATTTTGTGGCACAATGATTTTTTATTTCCGTTTCGCTGTAGATTTTTGGGTAAAATGACTGATTTCATTACAAAGTAGAATTGGTGGCGCAAAAAATAAGCCCTCATATGGATTTTTAGGTGCAAAATTGAAAGGGTTATGATTTTTAAAAGGTAAGGAGGAAAAAACAGAAAAAAGCTTTGTGGTTAAGGCCAAAATGGTCCTGGTCCTTAAGGGGTTAATACCTGAATCCTCACCCAAAAGTGCTATTAGGGGGGAAAACTTTCTGCTATTCAAAGTGTTACTGTCAATGTTATTTAAATTAACTTTTAATATGTTGCACAAACAAGCCAAAAGTTAAAGCTCAACTGTTGTCTATGGAAGCACCCAGGCCCAATGTGTCATACTGCAGCTCAGTGAATTGTTGGCCAAAGTGATGTCATGCCTCGGCCAGCGATTCACTTAGTTGCGATTGTACACACAATGGGCTGGGGTGCTTCCGTAGACAGTCACGCTGCAGGTCAGGAAGACTATCACTGCCAGTGCCTGGAGCAGAACACCAAAAGGCACCACAGGAACGTTTTTTTTTTGTTTTTTTTAACCCACGCAATGGCCATAATTTAACCCCTTAAGGACTCAGCCCATTTTGGCCTTAAGGACTCAGACAATTTAATTTTTACGTTTTCATTTTTTCCTCCTCGCCTTCTAAAAATCATAACTTTTATATTTTCATCCACAGACTAGTATGAGGGCTTGTTTTTTGCGCGACCAGTTGTCCTTTGTAATGACATCACTCATTATATCATAAAATGTATGGCGCAACCAAAAAAACACTTTTTGTGGGGAAATTAAAACAAAAAACGCAATTTTGCTAATTTTGGAAGGTTTTGTTTTCACGCCGTACAATTTATGGTAATAATGACGTGTTCTTTATTCTGAGGGTCAATACGATTAAAATGATACCCATTATTACATACTTTTATATTATTGTTGCGCTTAAAAAAAAATCACAAACTTTTTAACCAAATTAGTACGTTTATAATCCCTTTATTTTGATGACCTATAACTTTTATTTTTAAGTATAAGCGGCGGTATGGGGGCTCATTTTTTGCGCCATCATCTGTACTTTTTTTGATACCACATTTGCATATAAAAAACTTTTAATTAATTTTTTATAATTTTTTTTAAAATAAAATGTATTAAAAAAGTAGGAATTTTGGACTTTTTTTTTTCGTTCACGCCGTTCACCGTACGGGATCATTAACATTTTATTTTAATAGTTCGGACATTTACGCACGCGGCGATACCAAATATGTCTATAAAAAAAAAATTTACGCTTTTTGGGGGTAAAATAGGAAAAAATGGACGTTTTACTTTTTTATTGGGGGAGGGGATTTTTCACTTTTTTTTTACTTTTACTTTTAAATTTTTTTACTTTTTTTTTTTTTTACACTTGAATAGTCCCCATAGGGGACTATTCATAGCAATACCATGATTGCTAATACTGATCTGTTCTATGTATAGGACATAGAACAGATCAGTGTTATCGGCGATCTTCTGCTCTGGTCTGCTCGATCACAGACCAGAGCAGGAGACGCCGGGAGCCGCACGGAGGAAGGAGAGGGGACCTCCGTGCGGCGTTATGAATGATCGGATACCCGCAGCAGCGCTGCGGGCGATCCGATCATTCATTCAAATCGCGCACTGCCGCAGATGCCGGGATCTGTATTGATCCCGGCACCTGAGGGGTTAATGGCGGACGCCCGCGAGATCGCGGGCGTCGGCCATTGCTGGCGGGTCCCTGGCTGCGATCAGCAGCCGGGATCAGCCGCGCATGACACGGGCATCGCTCCGATGCCCGCGGTTATGCACAGGACGTAAATGTACGTCCTGGTGCGTTAAGTACCACCTCACCAGGACGTACATTTACATCCTGCGTCCTTAAGGGGTTAAAGAAAAATAAACTTCCTGACTGAATTCTCCTGACCCATGTTACCAGACCCATGTTAACTTTTGACATATCTATGCAACATGTCAAAATTCAAATGACAGTAATGCTTTAATATTAAGTTTTTACAACTTTCTAATAGTCTTTCAATTACATATCTTTACAGACAGAGGCTGTTTAGATTACTGTTTAGATTACAGATGATTGTCTAAAGTGGATGTAACTGTTAATACAAGTCTCAGCTTCAGGGTGCTTTAGGTCCCTACAGGTTTTTAACCCCTTAATGACGGAGTCCATTTTCACATGAAGGACCAGGCCAATTTTATTTTTGAGTTTTCATTTTTTCCTCCTCGCCTTCTAAAATCCATAACTCTTTCATATTTCCATCTACAGACCCATGTAAGGGCTTCTTTTTTACATGACCAATTGTACTTTGTAGTGAAACCTCAAATTTTACCATAAAATGTACGTCGAACCCAAGAAAAAATTTTTTTTAGGGAGGAAATTTAAATGAGAACCCAAATTTTGCACATTTTGGAGGGTTTTGTTTTCACACTGTACACTTTATGGTAAAAATGACATGTGTTCTTTATTCTGTGGGTCAATACGATTAAAATGATACCCATGGCTAGATACTTTTATACCGCTTAAAAAAATAAAAATAAAATCGAAAACTTTTTGTACAAAATCAGTAATCATAAATCGCCCTATTTTGACCACCTATAACTTTTTCATTTTTCCGTATATAGGGCGGTATGAGGGCTCATTTTTTGTGCCTTCATCTGTACTTTTTTTTAGATACCACATTTGCATATATAAAACTTTTAGATAATTTTTTTTTTATAAAATGTGACAAAAATGCAGCATCTTTGGAATTTTTTAATTTTTTTACATTTACACCATTCACCATACAGGATCATTATTATATATTTTGATAGTTCGGACATTTACGCATGCGGCGATACCAAATATGTTTATTAAAAAAAATGTTTATGCTTTTTTTTACTTTTTATTTTTAAATTTTTCGACTTATTTTTTTTACACTTATGTCCCCATAGGGGACTATCTATAGCAGTCATTTGATTTCTAATACTGTGCAGTGCTATGCATAGGACACAGCACTGCTCAGTATTATCGGTGATCTTCTGCTCTGGTCTGCTCGATCGCAGACCAGAGCAGAAGACCCCGGGAGACGGCCGGAGCCAGGTGAGGGGACCTCCGGCTGTCATGCTGGATGATCGGATCCCCGCGGCAGTGCTGCGGGCGATATGATCATCCAATCAAAGTGACGCAATGCCACAGATGCCGTGATCTGTATTGATCACGGCATTGGAGCGGTTAATGGCGGACATCCGTGGGATCGCGGATGTCGGCCATTACGGGCGGGTCCCCTGCTGCTGCTAGCAGCCGGAACGTGCCGTGTGTGACGCGAGCACCCTTCCGATGCTCGCGGTCATACACAGGACGCAAATGTACGTCCTGGTGCGGGAAGTCCTGCCAAACCAGGACGTACATTTACATCCGTGGTCGTTAGGGGGTTAAGGATCTGTACACAGGGATAATTGTCTATTCCCCATGCAGAAGAGCTCATATAACTAAAGGTACACATGAACTCTTAAGATAGAAAGAACCAAGTTTTTACAGACACTGACTACACTCTGCATTTTACGTTGACATTGCAGTGTCAACATCCAATGTAACTGACATATCTGTACATTTGATTTGCTTCTGAAACATACACGTGTGAAAGGTGAAATAGCAGGGAGACCGTATCCTCCCCACTATCTCACTGGTCTTTAATCTAGCATCACTTCTTGTCCCAGCGAGTACCATCACTCTGTTGGGGGGGGGGTTAGCAATGCATAATAAAGAACAAATGAACTTTAAAACCACTGCTAGTTATTATGTAGCCACACACTGATACAGTTGGAGGATACTTACAGTCTGTCATAGAGACGTACTTCACACATGAGTGGTTTTGACACCCAGTGGATAAAAGCTTTGGGCTTTTCAGCCACATCTGATTTTGTGCAGGTGACCTCCAGTTCTACCACTTCACCATTTCTATCCTGTTTGGGGGGGAAACAAAAATCCATGATATACATTGATCATCAATTTACTTACACATGTACCACCCAATGCAAACATTGCTACAGACAACCCTTTATGGCAACTGTATTCCATACTGTCAATGGCCTCTTTCAGCAGGACAAAGTCACACCACTGCAAACATTTTTCTAGTTGTGGTTTGAGGAATATGACAAGTTAAAAGGTGGATATAGTTTCATAACTTTGGCATTAAGTCATGTAAATATTGGATTAGTGCTGTCCATTTGACTACTTAGTCAAGAATGAGCAGTGATGGACAACTAGCTGTCAATCACAGTTTTGGTAACTTCCACATGACTACTTGGCTAGAATTAGCAGATATATACGTGAATAAGTAATACTGAAACGTTTCCCATAAAACTATATATGAGCCAGCTCAGCTCCTTGTGCTCTATAGCATTCTACCTGTAGATTTAATAACCAGTGAAAGATTGAATAAGCAGGCTATGGACACCTTCAAATGCATTTATTTATTATTGCATTGTATTATCTAATTTATGAACAGATAAAAAGGTCAACTTTCATTTGTTTCTAAAGAAGCTTAAAAGCTTGTTCAGAAAAGTAGTTATTAAAGCTGGAAACTGATTTTACTGAAGACACACCAGCCTTCAATATATGCAAAAACATGCAGCCTATAGAAGAGAAACTAAGCAATATTTTTTATTACAGACTTAATGGAAAACAGTTTTTACAATAAATAAATAAAAAAACATTTGAATGGTATTGATAACCTTTGATCTAATCAAGCATTTGTGTGCTGTGCCGGAAAAACAAGTCTGAGCCATGGAGGCTGCACCTTTCAACATTAAGGACTTGAAGGATCTGCTACTAATGTGTTTGTGCCAGATACACCAGCAATCCAAAACTCAACAAGGCATTGATATATTGATGGCATGAGGGTGACCTACTTAGTATAAAGTCAGGTGGCTTTGTTGTGAGGATTAATCTGTATACACTCTACAAGCAACCACATATTTAAATCCCCTTTTGGGGTCATAAAATTGCATTTCTGAAGGACTGAACCAAGACCCCTACAAAGAGCTCCTCTCATTTGTGTGCCATGATCCTTTAGGGGGCTGTAATGCAACATCAGACTTTGTACTTATATCATATTCCAAAGTAGTAGAAGCTGCCCTCCAAAATAGCAAAAAGCTGTGTCTTTATTCAACCAAAGTTACAAATGGTGCAATGTTTCAGCCAAACAATGAAGCTTGAGAAAGGCCTCATTGTGAGGCTGAAACATTGCATCTTTTGTAACTTTGATGGGTAAATAAAGACACAGCTTTTTGCTATTTTGGAGTGCCGCTTCTTCTACTTTGGAATATGCTGAATGTACTTAGTCAGGACCTGAGGAGCAGAGCACCCACTTAGGACTACAAGCCCTATTTTTTCATTGTTCGTACTTATTCCTATCTGTGTGAGAGCATCTCTTCTTGTCCCAGCTGTCATCAATACAGACAGGTGGGGGGTTTCAGAGGTGCACACCCTTAAAGAGGTACTCCGTTGGAAACATCTTTTCTTAGATGTTGGATCGAAGGGGGCCCGCCGCCGGGGACCCCCGCAATCTCCATGCCAGCAGCGGCGGCATCCGGAACGCGGAAGCTTGCAGCTTCCACGTTCATGACGTCACACCACGCAGACTCCATTCATGTCTATGAGAGGGGGGGGGGGGGATGGCTAGTGCACAGCCGTCATACCTCCTCCCATAGACATGAATGGAGGGGGCATGGGGGCTCGCATTGGCAGTCATCAGGCATGGAGTGGAGTTTGCTCCGTGCACCGAATGACAGGAGTGCCTTGCCGAAGATTGTGGGGTCCCCAGCAGTGGGACCCCTGCGAACTAACAATCCTTTGGATATAGGATAAGATGTTTTCAACGGAGTACCCCTTTAATACTATATAATCATGAGTGGCTGGGAGGTGAGGCTGAATGAAACAGGCTGTTGCACTTGAGCAGATGAGCCCCACCTCTTTGACACTTGACTGATATAAAATTGCCTTTTTTGTTTAATTTTGGCAACCACCAGTAGAGGTACACTTTGCTTTTATATTCTTCTAACAGCTATTCAATGGTGTCTGCAGTTCTTAGCAGCAAATACAGCTGACATGTTTTCAATACACAGCATGTTCTACTGGATCTATCTGTATTGGTACTGTTTGTAGCCCCATAGAAGCCAATGGGTTGGTTTTTATGGAAAATCTGAAAAAGCGTGTCATATCAGTGAAGCTTAAAAAAATAAAAAAAATTAAAATACCAAAAATGAAAAAAATAAAAAAACAAACAAACAAACACAGAATCAGGTGTAGTGAACTGGAGTAGCAGGAGAAAGCTGGCCTATTTACAACACAAGCTGTATGCTAGGCTACAAGCACATTAGAGGCCCCTGTGAACACAAAGCAGCTCCTAGCGTTCCATACGCCATAGTTACAGTATTACATTCTCATTTGTGATTACAGCATTATTCCTCATAGGAACGTATGATCTAAACCTAGTTAGTACAAGCCCAGTCTACCAACAAGCTGCAGAAATTGACATATGTAACATACATAAGGAGAATACAGCATCAAACACTCACCTTTATGATGTTCTGTACAGAGATGACATACCCGGCGTGTCTAAGGCCAACTGACTGGTCTGGGGTCAGTCGCTTATATCCTTTCTCCATCACCTATGAAAATAACACATTAAATAGAAAGTTCATATATGGACATGGATTATATTGATCTTTAGTTATCTGTTGCCAGCGGTATAGCAGCTATATATTAGGAAATACTGAGCAGATTCATTTACATATTTGTTGAAACAGATTCCAAATAGCCAATCTTTTATTCATCCAAATCTCTTTTTGTTCTTGGCTTAAGAGTCCAGAGAGTGGTCCTACTCAGTGATTGACAACCTTAACCTGTATGAGTATACTTAGAGATAACTGGGTCAACTTTAGAAATATCTACCTACTTACCTTACAGCTCCCGCACTGGTTCACCTCCATACCACAAGAATTCCTGCTTGTGTAAGCCTTATCGGAATATTATTGTTCACATTAAAAGTAGCTGTCAATCTCTCCTTAGGGTTGCTCACTGGCTACTAAGCCCAGTAGAGCTTCAGATGAATACATAACTAGTTATATTGAATATTTTTTCACAAATCTATATAAATCTGCTCAGCTTCTAGAACATACTCCCAACAGATTCGATTGCTTAGTGACAATGAGGGGAATTCATCAAGCTGTTTAAATTGTTTTTTTTAAACCTAAAATTGTCTCAAAAAAAAGTCTGTCACTTCCCCTGCGACTTTTGCTATAGATCATATCTGACAGTGAACTACAACGTGCAGTGCTTTAGACTAGTTTTATGCAGTGAGCACTGATTCATTATCTGCAGCTTTTCTTTGAAAGTCTAAAAAAAAAAAAAAAAAAAAGTCTTAAAAAAAAGTATTGTGATGTACACAAGAACTCACACCATGTCACTGCAGCCCTGAAAAGCAAGCTAAACAAGTAGCATGGGCATAGGAGCTAATTAAATCATCAAGTGGCGTGCCACCTTTGGTGAATTTGGAGCAGTAAGGTACATTCTTAGGTGACTTTTCACATCTATAATAGCACATATACTAGTAAAATATTAATTCCTTCGCAACCCTGGCTTTCATGGGGTAGTCTGCCCCTATATTCCGCCTCTGGCAGACAGGAGGTCTATACAATGTCGCCTCCTTTGTGGATAGGTCCAGACGTCACCTTTACACCTACAATGAACTGACACAGAAATATGACATATTGGGCCCTCATGCATTCCATTACTTAAAAGCCTTTAGTTACCTCCGTAGTGTCACACAGCACTTCACCAACAAGGATTGGGACGACCCCTTCCTCTTGCTGACTAACTCAACTCAGCTCAGCTCTGCTCAGAACATATAACCAAGTACTACCATATATTGACACGCAAATTTAACTACTCGAGTGTCATGACTGGCATGTCCTACTGGACGATGGTACTGGATGACATCACAACTGAAGATCTCCTACAGGCCTTGACGAACGCAGCTAAACACCTTGCCTTCTGCGCTCTAATGGGAGATTGCCTACAAAATCACACATAGGGTGTACATCTCCCCCATAGGGTTTATCCCATTGGCAACAAAGTGGACCACACGTGCTCAAAATGTGGAGCCCCTCACACGGACCTCTTCCATTGTTCTTGGTCCTGCCCTTCTATTAAAACCTTCTGGGAGCAAGTTCGGGTGTACATGGCCTCTCTTCTCTGCCTCGATTGTCCTCTTACACCCTACTGGTGTATATTTGGCATTCCTCCTGACTCCTCCTTGGCGAGAATAGTCCATGACAAAAGGCTGCTGTTCTATATCTCTGCTCGGAAGTCTATAATTCATTGTTGGATTTCTAGCTCACCCCCCTCCATCCGTCTTCTCCTTGAAAAACTTGTCTTCCTATTCCGTATGGACTGGATAGAATCTTCCTTACTCAAGGAGAAGCGGGTAAAATGCTTTTTCCTTACCTGGATCAGATTCTACACCTATTTCCTACACACATTAGACAAAAGCTGAAGGACTGCTTTGGGCACACTACTTTGTACCTGGACCATGATATAGGTGGTGTAGACCCACTAGATCTCTACTAGTATCACTCATCCCTCACCAGCAAGTTCTGGAATCGGACTCTTACTTCTCTGTGTGTCCAGATCCATCTCCCTCCCTCTCCCTCCCCCTCAGTTTTCTCTGGTTATTTTGGGTTCAGCCTCTGGATATATTACCCGTACAGATGTCTGTGTTATATGCTTTTCTTTTACTTCCCTAGATTGCAAGCCATGGCAGACTAAGAGGCTGGATATCCCCCGCTATGTGCCTTCTAACATCCGTGGGTCACCTCCACTGCACTACTCAGGCTGAACCCTCCCATCCCCCGGCTGGCTGAACCCTCCCCTGTCCCAGTTTCCCTCCCCTCACTGTTTTGTTATATTGATTGTACAATGATTACAAGTCAAGTCATAGTCAACCATAAATTAACTGTCACTAAAGGCACAAAAGTGGCCTCATCTTGACCTGTTATGGTGTATCCTATAATCATGCCCTAAATTGACTCCTTAACAACATTGGAAGTCCTGGTGCCCTGGTACTTAACAAATCAGGACGTATATTTACGTCCTGAGTAACGTTTAGACTATGAAGAGCGCAGGAGCTGCGATCGCTTCATAGACAGCGAATCTTTGAAGCTAATGGCGGACAATTGCCAATGCCTGGCATTAACCCTTTAGTACCTTACTATCACTATTAGTGATGGTCACCTTCACATGTCTCATCTAAATACCTCAGAAATGGATGGATTACAAAACTGGACTTTCCACATAGACCATGAGAAGCTAAAAGTACAAACAAGCAAAACTTTATGTTCCATTGTAAGCTGTTAAAGACTGGTCATAGACACAGATCAATTTAATCGCTTACCTCTCTGAAATCTGTCGTCTCAATGTAGATCGTGGAGGAGAATGGCACACTGTGGAAACCTTTAGACTCGTCTGCTGGGAAGTTTGGGACTCTGACATCAATTGCCTGTCAGAATACAGAGGTCACATTACAGGAAGACAAACCAAAAATTGACATAATCAAAGAACATTAATCATCCAGTAACCTCATCTCCAGGGAAGTTGGTGATTGTAACTTTCAGGGGTTCTAGCACAGCCATAATCCTGGGTGCTGTATCATTCAGGACCTCACGGACACACGATTCCAGCAGATGAGGCTCCATTGTTGTCTGAGCAACTGTAACACCAACCTGTATATAGAAGCATATTAACATACACAGAACATAAAAACGCATAAACAATACTAAATACGTATTAAAGTTGTATACTTGTTCATAGGGGGCAGTATTACAATAGTCATACTTTTATATGAAGGCAGTATTATAGAAGTTATTTAATTGTACAAGGGGTAGTATAACAAACATATACAGTATACCCCTGACATACTATCGTAAGTTAAAAACAATGACCTCTCAGGGAGGCCATCATAAGTTAAATACAGCATCAACTTACGATGCTTCTGTATGTTGGGTGCAGTAACAAAAGCAGCTATCTGGTAGAGCTGGCTGATATAGCTGCTGCCGCTCTACTTTATGTGCACCATCCCACTGCTGCTGAACACACCATAATGTACTGCATGCTGTAATAGGACACAGTGAGTCCCCAATACTCACTGTGTCTCTGTACAGCCTTTGGTTCCTGGATTCCCCCTCTATAGGACTGCACCCTCAGTAAAGTGCATCGATATCTACTTAGCCTGCAGCTCCTTGCTGCAGATGCTCAATCACCTGCTGAGCCGCCATCCCTCTTCCCACAAGGAGGGTCCCAGTGAAGTGTGACACTCAGCGTAAAGTGCAGTTATTTATGAGTACATATGTCAAACATCACATACACTACCTTACACGAAGAAGAATAGAATATCGGCACTTACCGGTTCGGCTTGAAAGTCTTTGTTTATTCAAACATACTCACATGAGGAATACAAAGGAAGAGGGTGGTGGGGGGATAGTGAACGGCGACCGAGCTCCTGTTTCGCACGCTTTGGCGTGCTTTGTCCGGCCATGACTCTAATTACCTGTGACTGCTATTTATATAAGTGAACCTAGTGCTCCACCTATTATATCCCTGCACACCTCTCACATGTGCAGGCGACGTGAAAGGTTCGGGGGGGGGGTATGGGGTTGAGTGTGTTAAAACCAAGGCTAGAAGCACGCTGATAGCTCTGATCTATCATTTAACCCTATATTGCCTGTAGCATTTGCTTTTATGATCCATAGAGTTTCTGTACATAGGAGTTTCTGATCTATACGTTCATATTTATTGCTAACAATTTTCTCTATGCCCAAAAAGCGTACGACTTCATGATTATTGTCGTGGGCCTCTTTTACATGGGCTTGGAGACGTGATGCACCTGGTCTCCCAGTGCGTATGGTATAAAAATGTTCCCTGATACGCATCTGGAGCTGGCGTTTTGTCTGCCCTATGTAAAAGAAGCCACACCGGCATATAATGGCATATACAACGTTCTTAGTCCGGCAAGTAATTAGACCCTGTATAGTATGAAATACTGATCCAAGTCTGACATGTTTGGTTTCCCAATTAAATCTACACCAATTACAGTTTTTACATGGAAAATTGCCCTTAGGTGCTACGTTACTCAGCCAGGTCTCTTTCTGTTTATTATTTTTATTATTTCTTTTCCTCAATGTGTCGCCTATAGTGATATTTTTCCTATAAGTGATACGAGGCTTGAACTTGGCTCTTTTTTGCAAATCCTCATCGGCCTCTAGCAGGAACCAATTCCTCCTGATCGCTCTCTCTATTGCGGAATTCATCGGAGAGTTCTGAAAGACAAAGGTGAACCTTTCTCTCTGTCCATCCGTGTCTTTAATTCTACTTTTTTCTTTCAGTAGATCTATCCTTTTTTATTTCTCGTCTCTTTCTCTACTGTTTCTTATTATCTCTTCTGGGTATGCACGTTCTCTCAATCTATTCTCCAACTCCTCTGCCTGTTTCTTATAGGTTGTGTCATTGCTATTGTTACGCTTTAAGCGGACATATTGTCCATAGGGAATGTTCTTTTTAGTAATAAACCTGTGTAAACTGTTAAAATGCAACAATGTGTTTTTCACCACTGATTTCCTGTAATTCTCAGTTACTATGTGTCCTTTTTCATTAATGAGTTTCAAATCCAGAAATTCTAAGCTGCTGCCACCGAAGTGGCTAGTAAAATGCATATTAACCGTATTCTCATTTAAATATGCTATGAACTTACTGAACAATGCTTCTGACCATGTCCACACTACTATGATGTCATCTACATAACGATGATACATTTTTATGTAGGAAATGTAAGGATTTTTACTATTGTATACATAAGCGTTTTCAAAGATGCCTAGAAACAAAGAACTAAGTTCAAATGTCATTAACCTTACTGATGACCCGTTTGATATGGCTACCATATCTCTCCTTTCAAAAGGACTGAACTATGGTCTTACAGAAAGCTTTAACGATGTGACTTTTGAAATTGACTTGGCACGAGCAGTTTGTGAAATTAGTTTACATAAGTTTTTCATTAATAAACCCATGTATAGTCAGCAGTATAGTGAAAGAAAAAACAAGAGACCAGCAGCACACAGAAAAATTGGTGCAAAAAAGGTGGAGGTTTATTGCATTATCCCAGTGTACAAAAGAAGCGAAGTTTCAGCGACCTCTCGTCGCCGTTCTCAAGCTCCAGCAGTATAGTGAGAGTAACAATCCAGTTAATATAGGCCCCCTCGATTTTTTCCCTCCTGATACTAATAACACAGATCGAGAATGTATTATGATGTTGGCCACAGGGTTCGAATACAGCGGAGAGTTGAACACTAGCCCAGTAGATAATAAGTGGTTTAATAAGGGGAAAAAAATCTAAAAATTTACCCCACCAACTACACAGGGCAGTAGTATAGAATCTTTTACAAAAGCAGTTAAAAGACATAAAGGCTATGATTTACCCTAGTCCAACTTAAAATCTCACTAATTTAGAAGCACAGGCATTGAAAAAACTAGAAAAAAAGAGAGGACCTCACTATCATACGTGCCGACAATGGGGGTAGCATAGTGGTGCAGTACATGGCTGAATATGAAGAAGAAGCCGCAAGGCAGCTTGCAGACACAGATACCTACACCCCCTTGTCGACCGATCCAACTCATAAGATCCTCACAAATCTGAAATCTTTCTTACATGGGTATGTCAGGAAAAACGTACAGTCGGAAAAAAATGCTGAAAAGCTTCTGCCTGACATTGCGAAACCTGCACGTTGGTACCACTTACCTAAGGTTCATAAGTTGCTGAGCCGACCACTAGGAAGGCCAATTGTGGCCGGGATCGGCTCAGCGACCGAATTCTTGTCTCAGTACCTAGATTGGATGCTGAGTCCTTTGCAAACCTCAATCTTGTCATATGTCAAGGACAGTAAGCACCTCCTCCAAATGATGAACGATGTTCATCTGGAAGAGGGACATAGTCTCTGCTCTATAGATGTCACCAGCCTGTATACCCGTATCCCACATTGTGCGGGTATATAGGCTGTTAAGGAGTCCCTCGTATATGCTAATGCATCAGAAAATATGGTGGAATTCATCACAGAGGGTCTGTCATTTGTCCTTAACAATAACACTTTCCTGCACGGAGAACAATGGTATAAACAGGAGACCGGTACCCCGATGGGTAGACCGGTCGACTGTACATATGCAAATTTGTTTCTAGGCATCTTTGAAAAAACTTATGTATACAACAGTAAAAATCCTTACATTTCCTACATAAAAACGTATCATTGTTATGTAGATGACATCATAGTAGTGTGGACTGGGTCAGAAGCATTGTTCAGTAAGTTCATAGCATATTTAAATGAGAATACGGTTAATATGCATTTTACTAGCCACTTCGGTGGCAGCAACTTAGAATTTCTGGATTTGAAACTCATTAGTGAAAAAGGACACATAGTAACTGAGAATTACAGGAAATCAGTGGCGAAAAACCCATTGTTGCATTTTAACAGTTCACACAGGTTTATTACTAAAAAGAACATTCCCTATGGACAATATGTCCGCTTAAAGCGTAACAATAGCAATGACACAACCTATAAGAAACAGGCAGAGGAGTTGGAGAATAGATTGAGAGAACGTGCATACCCAGAAGAGATAATAAGAAAAAGTAGAAAAAGAGCCGAAAAATAAAAAAGGATAGATCTACTGAAAGAAAAAAGTAGAATTAAAGACACGGATGGACAGAGAGAAAGGTTCACCTTTGTCTCTCAGAACTCTCCGATGAATTCCGCAATAGAGAGAGCGATCAGGAGGAATTGGTTCCTGCTAGAGGCCGATGAGGATTTGCAAAAAAGAGCCAAGTTCAAGCCTCGTATCACTTATAGGAAAAATATCACTATAGGCGACACATTGAGGAAAAGAAATAATAAAAATAATAAACAGAAAAAGAGACCTGGCTGAGTGACGTAGCACCTAAGGGCAATTTTCCATGTAAAAACTGTAATTGGTGTAGATTTAATTGGGAAACCAAACATGTCAGACTTGGATCAGTATTTCATACTATACAGGGTCTAATTACTTGCCGGACTAAGAACGTTGTATATGCCATTATATGCCGGTGTGGCTTCTTTTACATAGGGCAGACAAAACGCCAGCTCCAGATGCGTATCAGGGAACATTTTTATACCATACGCACTGGGAGACCAGGTGCATCACGTCTCCAAGCCCATGTAAAAGAGGCCCACGACAATAATCATGAAGTCTTACGCTTTTTGGGCATAGAGAAAATTGTTAGCAATAAATATGAACGTATAGATCAGAAACTCCTACGTACAGAAACTCTATGGATCATAAAAACAAATGCTACAGGCAACATAGGGTTAAATGATAGATCAGAGCTATCAGCGTGCTTCTAGCCTTGGTTTTAACACACTCCCCCACCTTTCGCGTCACCTGCACACGTGAGAGGTGTGCATGGATGCAATAGGTGGAGCACTAGGTTCACTTATATAAATAGCAGTCACAGGTAATTAGAGTCCTGGCCGGACGAAGCACGCCAAAGCGTGCGAAACAGGAGCTCGGTCGCCATTCACTATCCCCCCCACCACCCTCTTCCTTTGTATTCCTCATGTGAGTATGTTTGAATAAACAAAGACTTTCAAGCCGAACCGGTGAGTGCCAATATTCTATTCTTCTTCATGTAAGATTTATGAACACTGCCTACTACATCAGAGCACCACCGAAGGCACCTTACGCTACATTAGCATCCACCCGACATCCGGAGTTCCACTAAGAAACACAGTGCTGCACTATCTTCTATGTGAACTGATCAGAAGCATTGTTCAGTAAGTTCATAGCATATTTAAATGAGAATACGGTTAATATGCATTTTACTAGCCACTTCGGTGGCAGCAACTTAGAATTTCTGGATTTGAAACTCATTAGTGAAAAAGGACACATAGTAACTGAGAATTACAGGAAATCAGTGGCGAAAAACCCATTGTTGCATTTTAACAGTTCACACAGGTTTATTACTAAAAAGAACATTCCCTATGGACAATATGTCCGCTTAAAGCGTAACAATAGCAATGACACAACCTATAAGAAACAGGCAGAGGAGTTGGAGAATAGATTGAGAGAACGTGCATACCCAGAAGAGATAATAAGAAAAAGTAGAAAAAGAGCCGAAAAATAAAAAAGGATAGATCTACTGAAAGAAAAAAGTAGAATTAAAGACACGGATGGACAGAGAGAAAGGTTCACCTTTGTCTCTCAGAACTCTCCGATGAATTCCGCAATAGAGAGAGCGATCAGGAGGAATTGGTTCCTGCTAGAGGCCGATGAGGATTTGCAAAAAAGAGCCAAGTTCAAGCCTCGTATCACTTATAGGAAAAATATCACTATAGGCGACACATTGAGGAAAAGAAATAATAAAAATAATAAACAGAAAAAGAGACCTGGCTGAGTGACGTAGCACCTAAGGGCAATTTTCCATGTAAAAACTGTAATTGGTGTAGATTTAATTGGGAAACCAAACATGTCAGACTTGGATCAGTATTTCATACTATACAGGGTCTAATTACTTGCCGGACTAAGAACGTTGTATATGCCATTATATGCCGGTGTGGCTTCTTTTACATAGGGCAGACAAAACGCCAGCTCCAGATGCGTATCAGGGAACATTTTTATACCATACGCACTGGGAGACCAGGTGCATCACGTCTCCAAGCCCATGTAAAAGAGGCCCACGACAATAATCATGAAGTCTTACGCTTTTTGGGCATAGAGAAAATTGTTAGCAATAAATATGAACGTATAGATCAGAAACTCCTACGTACAGAAACTCTATGGATCATAAAAACAAATGCTACAGGCAACATAGGGTTAAATGATAGATCAGAGCTATCAGCGTGCTTCTAGCCTTGGTTTTAACACACTCCCCCACCTTTCGCGTCACCTGCACACGTGAGAGGTGTGCATGGATGCAATAGGTGGAGCACTAGGTTCACTTATATAAATAGCAGTCACAGGTAATTAGAGTCCTGGCCGGACGAAGCACGCCAAAGCGTGCGAAACAGGAGCTCGGTCGCCATTCACTATCCCCCCCACCACCCTCTTCCTTTGTATTCCTCATGTGAGTATGTTTGAATAAACAAAGACTTTCAAGCCGAACCGGTGAGTGCCAATATTCTATTCTTCTTCATGTAAGATTTATGAACACTGCCTACTACATCAGAGCACCACCGAAGGCACCTTACGCTACATTAGCATCCACCCGACATCCGGAGTTCCACTAAGAAACACAGTGCTGCACTATCTTCTATGTGAACTGATCACATACACTACACTGTACAGTACATAAAATACATCCCATACCGTTTTCCTGTACCCCTGTATTGGAGAACTAAAAGTCACAGTATACCCTGACTTCTGCAGCTCTTTAAGACCTGCTGAGATCTGTAGTTCTCCTTGCAGCTGTGAAGCTGTCCTTCTTAAAGAGGTATTCCAATTCAAAACATCCCCTATCGCAGGAGGGGGAGTGCTCAGGTCCAACCTTTATAGCAGTTATATTTCTATACATGTGGAGTATTACAGTAATTCAGTACAGTTGTACACTGTATTCTTTTGCATAAGTAAAATAATTGTCAATTTCCATGTACTGCTACTGAATCGGCTTTAAAAGAAAGCAATCCTATTTGTGCTCGTTTGGCAATAACTTCTTCAAAGATATAATTATAATTGACCATATAGATAATTTCAGACATGGATGGGACATCTTGGGTTCTCCATTTTCTAGCAATTAGCAATCTATAATTATGAAGGACATGACAGATAGGCGTGCGGACTGCGACAGGAAAAATCCTCTATGCCTATCACTAAGAGGGACAGTTCGGCTGGAATGTCCCAGAATGAAGGTATGAGGGGCTGTATAAGAAGTAGTAAGTAATGTCTGGATTTGGATAGTTTCGGGCATTTCCAAAAACATGGGAGAGAGAACCTATCATACTGCAATTCCTCCAGCAAGTCGGGTCTTGATTATCATACATACTAGCCAATCGTTTAGTAGTATAATACCATCTATAGTATACACAACACTGGTCGAGAGCAATGCAGGACACTTATTTCTACTTCAATATATCCACATAATATTGTCGAGTTTTTGGAAACAATCATTCTCTCCTTGTTCTCTTTGTCATGTATTTTGATCAAAATACTGTCTCAAAATGTATATTGACATGTTTTCCTTACCTGTTAAATTTTCAATAAAAATAAATTGAAAAGAAAGAAAAGAAAGCAATCATGTAAGAAAGAATCAGTCCGTACCCTTGCACAGAAATTGTTAATGGCTTCGGGTGGGAATCCTCTTCGTCTCAGGGCGGTTAGTGTGAATAGGCGAGGATCATCCCAGTCCCTATAATACCAAAAGAAAAGCTGACAATCCTGACAGGATGGTTAACAACAACAACAAGTCACATCTGTGACAAAGCAAACATCTCACTTACCTGACGGCTCCCGTTTCTACCAATTTAATTATCTTCCTTTTTGACACCACTGTATAGTGCAGGTTCAGACGGCCGTATTCCCACTGCACAGGGCAGTAAACGTCCAGGGCATTACATAGCCAGAAGTATGATGACCGCCTTGGGAGATTGGTACAAAAAAAAGGTCACACGGGAGTCAGCACAGTTTGTGAGGAAAACAAAATGGCCCTCATTTACTAAGAGTGGAGTGTAGGTTTCTACAATATATTTTCCACTGTATTTACTAAGGTTTCCCTACATTTTCCACTTTCCCTACATTTTACTTTTTTTTATTTTTACACATGCTCTCATCGGTCTCGTTTTCCTCAGCTCATATCCACCATATTTTATGTGGAAACCTTAGTAAATATGTTGTTTTTTGTGAAAATGTCAGGAACATGCCCCTTTTCGGAGACCACACCCCTTTCCCCCACAGTCACGCCCCTGTTTTCGGGATTTTTTCAATTCTGGCGCAAAACAGAATTTCTGGCGCAATGCAACAGAATCTGGCGCACAAACTGACAAAACATGTCGGGTTTGCAATAGTAAATGAGGGCCAATGTATTTATTGGTCTCAAATAAAGTTTTTATTGAAGAGAGCATTGTATATATATTCTCAATTTATAACATTATTTTAGTAATACAATAAGAAACATATGGTTAGGCCTATATCCACCATTGGCTGAAAGAGTATAGCTCAGGGATGGAATCCATTAGATAACACAACAGAAAAAAATAAAATGTTGCCCCCATGCACCAAAACTTCACTTGCCAAGGGCAAAGCCCTTATGTGTTAATTTTAACACAGTCACATGACCAGAAAAAGTACTCAAAGAAGTACCGTATATACTCGAGTATAGGCCGAGTTTTTCAGCACGATTTTTCGTGCTGAAAACACCCCCCTCGGCTTATACTCGAGTGAACTCCCCCACCCGCAGTGGTCTTCAACCTGCGGACCTCCAGAGGTTTCAAAACTACAACTCCCAGCAAGCCCGGGCAGCCATCGGCTGTCCGGGCTTGCTGGGAGTTGTAGTTTTGAAACCTCCGGAGGTCCGCAGGTTGAAGACCACTGCGGCCTTCAACATCATCCAGCCCCCTCTCACCCCCTTTAGTTCTGAGTACTCACCTCCGCTCGGCGCTGGTCCGGTGCTGCAGGACTGTCCGGTGAGGAGGTGGTCCGGTGAGGAGGTGGTCCGGGCTGCTATCTTCACCGGGGAGGCCTCTTCTAAGCGCTTCGGGCCCGGCCTCAGAATAGTCACGTTGCCTTGACAACGACGCAGATACGTCGTTGTCAAGGCAACGGCTCTATTCCGGGCCGGAAGCGCGGAGAAGAGGCGCCCCCGGTGAAGATAGCAGCCCGGACCACCTCCTCACCGGACCACCTCCTTACCGGACAGCCCTGCAGGACCGGACCAGCGCCGAGCGGAGGTGAGTACTCAGAACTAAAGGGGGTGAGAGGGGGCTGGATGATGTTGAAGGCCGCAGTGGTCTTCAACCTGCGGACCTCCGGAGGTTTCAAAACTACAACTCCCAGCAAGCCCGGACAGCCGATGGCTGCCCGGGCTTGCTGGGAGTTGTAGTTTTGAAACCTCTGGAGGTCCGCATGTTGAAGGCCGCAGTGGTCTTCAACCTGCGGACCTCCGGAGGTTTCAAAACTACAACTCCCAGAAAGCCCGGACAGCCGATGGCTGCCCGGGCTTGCTGGGAGTTGTAGTTTTGAAACCTCTGGAGGTCCGCAGGTTGAAGGCCGCAGTGGTCTTCAACCTGCGGACCTCCGGAGGTTTCAAAACTACAACTCCCAGCAAGCCCGGACAGCCGATGGCTGCCCGGGCTTGCTGGGAGTTGTAGTTTTGAAACCTCTGGAGGTCCGCAGGTTGAAGACCACTGAGGGCGAATGATGAGAAGAGGATGATGAAGGGGGGGGGGGGGTGTGGGGGATGATGAAGGGGGGGGTGTGGGATGATTACAAGGGGATGATGAAGGGGGGATGTGTGGGATGATAAGGGGATGTGTGGGATGATGACAAGGGGATGATGAAGGGGGGGATGTGTGGGATGATGACAAGGGGATGATGAAGGGGGGATGTGTGGGATAAGGGGATGTGTGGGATGATGACAAGGGGATGATGAAGGGGGGATGTGTGGGATGATGACAAGGGGATGATGAAGGGGGGATGTGTGGGATAAGGGGATGTGTGGGATGATGACAAGGGGATGATGAAGGGGGGATGTGTGGGATGATGACAAGGGGATGATGAAGGGGGGATGTGTGGGATGATAAGGGGATGTGTGGGATGATGACAAGGGGATGATGAAGGGGGGATGTGTGGGATGATGACAAGGGGATGATGAGGATGTTAATGACGGGTCTGGATGATGACAGGGGGGGATGAGGTATTTCCCACCCTAGGCTTATACTCGAGTCAATAACTTTTCCTGGGATTTTGGGTTGAAATTAGGGGTCTCGGCTTATACTCGGGTCGGCTTATACTCGAGTATATACGGTACCTCAAAAAAGGTACTTAACATAGATACAATGCTTTTCCAGCCTTCACATGACCCTTCTGTTCCTCACAATGTCTAACACTAGCAGGACAAATAAACCATGACTGATATGTGCGAGGAACGAAATATGACCACAGGACAAAATCTCTGCCATTTGGATCCCTCACTGTTTGGCATTGGCATCACTTTTTGTTCTAATATTAACCCCCTAAGGACGAAGCCCATTTTCACCTCAAGGACCGGGCCCGATTTAGAAATAGTTTTTTCGTTACATATTCTATATTTCATAAAAATTTTGCATTTTTCCAACTTTGAAACTCTCTGCTTGTAAGGCCAATTGACATGCCAAATACAATATCCATTGACTCACACATAATATGTTGGCATCATAAGGTTAACAAGTTTTTACTTTTTGAAGACATAAGATTGCCTCAAAGTATAGCAGGAATTTTTCTAATTTTCATGAAAAATTCTATGACCAGTTCAGTTTAAAGTGGATTTGAGGGGTCTTTCTGTGAGAAACCCCCCATAAATGACCCCATTATAGAAACTGAACCCCCTCAAAGTATTAAAAATGACATTTAGAACGTTTGTTAACATTCACAGGAATAGCAGCAAAGTGGAGGAGAAAGGGGAAAAAAAAAAATTTGTAACCCAATGTCTCTCAAGTATAGAAATACCTCAATATGTGGATGTAAAGTGTTCTGTGGGCACGCAACATGGATCAGGAGGGAACAAGAAAGTTTGGGATTTGGGGAGAGAACTTTGCTGAAATGGGTTTTTGGGGGGCACTTCGCATTTAGGAGGCCCCCTATGATGCCAGAACAGCAAAAAAAAAAAAAACCCTCACCATAGCACACAATTTGGAAAACTACACCCCTCAAGAAAGGTAACAAGGGGTATGGTGAGCTTTAACACCCCACAGGTGTTTGACAAACTTTCATTGAAGTTAGATGAGAAAATGACATTTTTATTTTTAACACTAAAATGCTTGTGTAACCCCAAATTTTTCATTTTCAAAAGGGGTAATAGAAGAAATGGTGTTACAAATTTTGAGGGACATTTTCTCCTATGATCCCTTGTGAAAATGAAACATTTGGGGTAACACTAGCATTTTAGTGAAAAAAAATAACATTTTTCATTTTCATGGCCCACTATGGAAGGGTGGAGTTTCCAAAATGATGGTACAAGTGGGGGTTCCGCTGTTCTGGCACCATGGGCACTTTGTAAACGCACATGTCCCGTCGTCACTGAAAAAATAACTGAAAGAGTCAATTTCAGTGAATCGGACAGTCAATCTCGATTCCTGGGTTGCCAACAAACCCAAGTATCATGGGCTGATAGTTCTCTGGAGCACTCCAGACAAGTTCACAGGTAAAGGGTACAGGTAAACTTGTCTGGGGAGTTAGACAATTAGTATAAGTGCAATGGTCGCTCGTACTAGTGTGGGTCACTGGGTCACTTGTATGGAGGGTTTGTGGCCTTGCACTGCGGCGTCACGCCACCTTCTATGGGGCTCATCACTAGATGATGAGGAGAACGAGGTAGACAACAGAAAAGGGGTCTTCCTCGCCTTTACTGGCACTTTTGGTGTCTGATGGCATCATAGCATATGACTCCTCCACCGAAAAAAGGTTGGGGCAGACCACAGCACCCTGAAAAAGGGCCCGGGTAACACATCTAAAGATGCTGCATACCCTCAGACAGATTTTGGGAGCGCTGTGCCAAAAATAAAAAAAATTGTCTTTTTATTTAAATTTTTTTTGTTTACACACCCACACTATTCCTTCCTGCACTAAATTTGACTAAACTAATCCAGTGCCTGATGGCACAGATATTGCCCAGATGGGCAAGGGGGGGGGGGGGTACGCTGGCACCAGGCTCCACTCTGCTCACTCACTTCCTAGTGTGGGTGGCAAAGTGGGGCAACGGGAGTTTACCCCTCCCACCGATGCCCGTGATTGGTCAGTCGTACTGACCGACCAATCACAGCAATCTTGGGGGGTGCCACCTACATGTCTTACACCACCCATTGCCCTCCTCTTCTGGTGAATCGCAGCAACCGCTGTTATGGGGGAGTCTCAAGACTCCCCTAGGCTTTGTCCGGGGATGCCTGCTGAATGATTTTAACAGGCATCCTGTTCCGATTACCGCCAGATTATACAGCGGTGAATGGAAACGCTGAGGGCGTACAGGTACGTCCTCGGTCCTCAAGTACCAAAGACCAAAGGCGTACCCATACACCCTTAGTCTTTAAAGGCGTTAATTTGAGACCACCTAGGGGTTTAGCAATGCAGACAGTCAACGCGACAGCTTGTTTTCATTGTTTTAGAAATGATATCTTGGATCATAGTGGATCTCGGGCAGCAGTTCTATTTCTTACACTTACCTGGCCTGGAACTCTTTGGTGCAGAGAGAATGCGTGATATGCTCTATGGAATCACAAAGGCAATGAGTATAATCGTATGTGGGATAAATGCACCTACAAATGGGAAAACAAAAAAAGATTAATAACCGGTACTTATTACAAGAATCTTCATAGTGGTGAATGGACAATGCCTGGGAGCCATGAAATGCCTGACCATAAACAAAAAATAATTTATCCAGAGGAAACCATAGCAACAAGTTCAATTCTAACTTGTCTGACTGCGGTTTCCATCTCAGGCAGTCCAACTGTTCATAAAATACATAAAACTATCCACTAACAAAAATGTATTATCTAGCTCTGAATGCAAACAGGTTTGATTAAGCAGTGATAATGTTCATAATGTGCAAGAGGTGAAATAAGGAAAAGACAAGGATAAGTCTTTGCCTTTTGGAAATCTCTTGTTTTTTTTTGTAGCATTCCTTCTTGTCCTGTAGTCTACACATTAGACACCAGGGGGTTTTAGAAATGCAGATACCTCAACATGAGCCCAATCATACCTGTAACAAAAGTGGAGTAGTCCTGTACTGGAAAATGTATACCCTATCCTAAGTATAGGGGATAAGTTTCATATCATGGGGGACCCCCCTGCACTCTCCCGTACAGGGCCCCGGCAGTTCGCTGGAAGGGGGCGTCTAGACCACCGCACAAAGCAGCGGCCAACACGCCCCCTCAATACATCTCTATGGGAGAGCCGGAGCACTGCCTTCGGCAATCTCCAGCTCTGCCGTGGTGCTGTATTGAGGGGGCGTGTCAGCCATCGCTTCGTGAGGTGGTCGACACACGCTATCTGGCCGGAGAGCCGGGGCCCAAACGGGAGATCGCAGGGGTCCCCGCAGGATAGTATAGGGGATAAGTTTTCCAGTACTGGACTACTCCTTTAAAGCCTCTCTCTGCATATAGACAGGTAAATGCTTCGGTCTCCCTAGGGATATAACCTACTTGTAAAGGGAATACAGATGATGTGGATAGCACTGCTCCCTATACAGATCTAGAAGTAACTGCATAGAGTATATTCGGGGAGTCCCTTATTTACTCTGCACTGCAAAACAAATATGTTACAGTGTCTGATAGACTCCCTGAACAAGCCTGTGTTATGTGTAGCTTGGAACATACCATTTGTCTCCTGTTCGGTGATGAGGTGTGTACTTTATCCGATATGCAACTGGATCCATTTTCCCATCCTCCATTACCAACTTCATTCTGAGTGTGACTTCTCCTTCAGCAAATTTTCCCTTTTTCATTCCCTTGGATTACAAAACATTTAAAGTATTGGCAAAGCGAAAATTACCAGTAACACTGCAGTGAGGGTAACAACATTTTTTACTTTGTTCCTTAACCCCTTCCGAACAAAGCAAATCTTCCTTTTTGCATTAAAGGGGTACTCCGGTGGAAAACTTTTTTTTTTTTAAATGAACTGGTGCCAGAAAGTTAAACATGCAGTCATTCTTTGTGGTTCCCTTCTACAGAAATAAAGTTATTCTGATTATTAATAATAATATTAATGCATATTTATTTATAAATTTTCTGTACTTATATATTTTGTATACTTTTTTCTGTTGAAGGCATCTTCAATTGTACTATGCTTTAGAACTACTTGCTGCACAGCCGCATGACAGTATTTGCTATTGATCTAAACAAATGATTTTTTATAGATAATATTTCTTATATTTCTTAGCACTGTCATGTGTCTGTTCAACAAATTGCATGTTTTCTTTATTACATTTAGAATTGTTTTTCTTAATAAATATTATTAATTCACTTTGATATTTAATTTTATGTATGTGTTCACATTTGTATATAAAGTTAAAACGCAGTAGCGTTCTTTGTAAACGGAGTTGGGAGAAGAGGTGCAGCAGGAGTTAATCCATCCTTTTCACCTGTTACCGCATCTCATTTTCTCCCACTCCGTATATAAGTATCCTTTGAGTTTGTTATCATTGTATGACTAAGGCCAGCACCTGGCCGAAACGCGTCATTTCCGACTTGTACCTGTTGCTTTGGGCGTGATGTTGAAATAAAGCTGCGCATATTTCATCTGCATTTGAGCTGGATTTTTCAATTTTTCATTGTGCTTAAATGCAAGTCCGCACTTTTCCGTGCTCAATATCCGGACCAGGGGTGAGCTGGCTTTGCCTTAAAGTTTCTTCAGAAAGTGAAAGAGATTTGTTTAAAAATCTTAATCCTTTCAGTACTTATTAGCAGCTGTATACTAAAGAGGAAATTCTTTTCTTTTTTAATACATTTTTTTTTTGTCTTGTCCACAGTGATCTCCGCTGACACCTCTGTCCATCTCAGGAACTGTCCAGAGCAGCATAGGATTGCGATGGGGATTTTCTCCTGCTCTGTACAGTCCCTGATACAGGCATCAGGTGTCAGCAGAGAGCACTGTGGACAAGACAAAAAAGAAATTCACAAAGAAAAGAATTTCCTCTGTAGTATAGTACAGGCAGGGTAAAAATTTTTTAATAGAAGTACCGTAACTTGCAAATCTGTTTAACTTTCTGGCACCTGTTCATTAAAAAAAAAAAAAAGAAGTTTTCCACCGGAGTAGCCCTTTTTTTCCTCTTTGCCTTTTAATAGCCATACTTTTTTTTTTTTTTTTTTTAAATAAATGCTCCAAAACAGGAAGAAAAAAAAAAGGACGTCCTACCAGCAGCACAAGTGTGAGTATTCTGCCCCTGTGGAGATGGAAGGACAGATGCAATTCTTAATATTTATAATAATAACAATAATTCTTAAATCAATTAAACAATTAACCTTGCCCTCAAAAAAGGGGAGAACCTACCCAACACTAGGTGTGTTTTTTCTGTTCTCTTCTAAGGGGGCTTTGAAGTCTTAGATTCTGTTAATTTTTATCAGACAGTGCTCTGCGCTGTTTTTTTTTTTTTTTTTTTCACTCTTTACTGCTGTTCCTGCATGTGCAACAGGTCCAAGAGCTGCAGGCTCTCCTATCTTTTATGGAGCCTATGTTTCCTCCTGCTGGTCCTCAACTGCTCTGTTCGTGGTGCCTTCGTGCACACAGGACACCGCCATGTCCGTGGTTTTTTTCTTGATTAAAAAAAAATAAACAAAAAAAAGAATACTGCTTTCTGGCGGTCTATTCTAAATTCCCAATAGGTGATACGTGGTATTAAGCAAAAAGTTGTGTTGCTGGAAGGACGCAAGTTAAGTGCTAATTTTGAACAATTTGTTTTCCCTTAGACCTACAGCAGCACACAAATATCCCTTTTTTTTTTAGTTCATATAATTTTTTGCTTGTTACTACACACTTAGCCCATCCTTTATTGGGAAGGGGGCAGGGGGGGGGTTCAGCCTACTTGTGCTGCTGTAAGATTTTTTTTTATTTTCTTTAAACTTACACCATTCACCATGCTATTTAAATAACATTATTGTAATAGTTTGGACATTTTTTGCCCACAGCAATATCAAATGTTTTTTTTCCCCCACTTTAATTTAAAAATGATTAAAACTTTTTTTTTTTTTTTTTTATGTAAGGGGATAATTTATATAGATCCAGATCAATGCAGTACCTATGTACTGTATTGATCCATGAAACCTGTGTATTATTGGTAAAGCCTGCTACAGAAAGGCTTTATCAAACAGACGATCCCCCGGCAGTGAGTGGCATTCAGGAAAGCTCTCTGGCTTCCAGAACAATGGATCTCCTGGCCACAATCGCTTTGTGGCCAGGAGATCCAACTCACTGCATCACCAAGGATGACAAACATGCACATTAATGCCTGTTAACTTGGACAGTGCCATCTAAAGTGTGAATATACGGCTGAGGTGATCGGCTATTAGTGGCATCCCCCAGCTACTGAAATAAGCTGGAGGAAGAGTGTAGCTGGATATGGAGTAGGCTCCACGATGGATTAGAACCACCATGGGTCGCAAAGGCGTTCTAAGGGTTGTGCCATCACAGAAAAACACATTTGCTGAAGGGTTAACTGATTATTGGCAATCCCTGCATGCCCAGAGTGAGATCTGCTCCACAATAACTCATTAGTCTTACACAAGGATGTCCTGAACAGGGGATCCGGTCCACCCTCTATGAGGTTTATATGCTCTAATAGGGCATAAAAGTCTAGCCTTATGGGCCAACACCTTTAAGAAAATCTGAAAAGTTACCTCAAAGAGCAGCAAAGATTCCTCAATTGGTCGATCTCTCCAAGGTGATGGAGGGGGATTGTGCCCTTTAATTTCATCGACTTTTTGATGACAGACATATGCATGGCCCCTAGAAAATAGACAAGAACTTTAAGGCTAGGTTTCTATGACAGCAGAGTCACCTAGTATTTGTACCAAAATCAGGCATCCCCATGACAAACATAGAAACAATGAGGAGCATTTATCAAATCAGTACTTACTTCTTGTTCACTTTAGAGTGAAAGTAGCGGCCATGCGCCAAATTTATCAAATGGCGCACAGACATTGATGAATGCCGAAATAATTGCTCTGGTTAAATGTCGCAGAGCAGTGAAGGCTGTGCAACAATTGTATTAAAAGTCGCACGGTATTGCCTCAAAGAGTTATATAGGGCAGGGTTGAATTGTCCTGTGATAACTTATAAATCTGACCCGTGCTACTTTTTTGTGACAATTTGTAGAAAAGTCACAGAAGATACATTAGTGACCACTGCACAAAGTGATCTAAATCAGATCACTTCATTGTGAGAAAAACTAAACTTTCTAAATGAAGTGTCGCAGAAAGTTCTACAGGACCAGCCTGCAACTTTCCCAGTGCCAAAATTAGACAAAAAAATTCTCCTCACAAAATCAGTCGGTAACAGTCCATCTGGTTTGCCCAATATTTTGAATACTGTAAATAGTCACTGGCCCTCTCTTATATGAAGGATATCCTTATGCTTATCCTATGCCTGCTTAAACTGTATTTGCAGCTTCCACTTCAGCAGGAAGGCTATTCCATGCATCCACCACTCTCTCAGTAAAGTAATACTTCCTGATATTAGTGCATAAACCTTTGCCCCTCTTATTTAAAATGATGTCCTCTTGTGGTAGTTTTTCTTTTAAATATAATCTCCTCCTTTACAGTGTTAACTCACTGTATGAATTTAGAAGTTTATCATATCCCCTCTGTCTCTTCTATCTTCCAAGCTATACATGTTATGGTCCTTTAACCTTTCCTGGTAAGTTTTAACCTGCAATCCATGTACTAGTTTAGTATCTTCTCTGAACTCTCTCTAGAGTATCTATATCCTTTTGGAGATACAGCCTCCAGTACTGCGTACAATAATCCAAGTGAGACCTCATCAGTGTTCTGTACAGCAGCATGAGCACTTCCCTCTTTCTACTGCTTATACCTCTACCTATACATCTAAGCATTCTGCTAGCGTTTCCTGCTGCTCTATTACATTTTCATCCTACCTTTAAGTCTTCTGAAATAATGACCCCTAAATCCTGAAATACTGAAGCTAGGACTCTAAGCATATACTACATTCTGCCCTTGGGTTTTTACACCCCAGGTGCATTATCTTACATTTAACCACATTAAATGTCAGTTGCTATAATTCTGACCATTCCTCTATTTTATCTAAATTCTTTTCAATTTGGTGCATCCCTCCAGGAACATTAAACTTGTTATAAATCACTGAAAAGACCCACACCTTACCATCAAAAACTTCGGCAATATCACTAGCAAAAATAGGAATCCAAGAAGGAAAAGGAAATCCAGCTCCCCCGAAAAATATGGAATAACTGTATAAAAAACACAAAAAATGTATTCCATCCTTTAAAAATCAATGAGATGGTGAGAATTAAAAGCATAGATGAAACGCTAATGTGTTTCTAACCGTATGGTTCTTAGTCATGGCACAGGTGCCATGACTAAGAACCATATGGTTCGAAACACGTCGGCGTTTCATCTATGCTTTTAATTCTCACCATCTCATTGATTTTTAAAGGATGGAATACATTTTTTGTGTTTTTATATCGTTATTCCATATTTTTCGGGGGAGCTGGATTTCCTTTTCCTTCTTGGATTCCATTGTAACTGGCTACAAGGCTTTACCTGCATCCATGCTCCTCCACCAACTACCCTTCCAGTGGCTACTTCTACAGGGCGGTGAGCTGGTCTATTTTTTACTAGCAAAAATAGTAAACAGAATGTGTCCAAGTACAGATCCCAGAGGTACCCCACTGGTAACAACACCTTGATCTGAGTGTACTCCATTGACAACAACCCTCTGTTTTTCATCTTGCAATCCATGTGATTTTTTATGTTAAACAATGCTATCCTTTAGTATGGGTTCCCCATATGCCCTTGCAAGGGACCAAAAGGGCAAGGTTTTTTTCAGAACATATTTTCCATTACTCTCATTGAAAAAACAACAGTAAGCCTCTCCCAGCCCGAAATGCCTGATAAAACAGAATAGTGAATTGTTTTGCTGAACCCCCTATTTTTACCTCCCACCTGCCCACTGCATCATGCCGCATCCTTCCTAACGAAAGAGAAAAGGTTTCTGTTGCTCTCAGTATTCACCTTTTTATCAGCTCCACCGCCCACTCATACAGCTGGTCAAAGTTATCGGAGGCGTGTGTCACAGCATAGGGCTTGTAGCCTATAACAGGAAATAAAGATAAGCCAAACGTACAATTCAGATCCCTTTCTGCATTTTCCAGACGTATATGGTTACAATAAGAGAAGCTCCTCGTGCCTTCAGAATGTTATGAATGAAAAGCTTTCCTATCTCATGTAAATCCATGATCTGTATCACCATTCTATGTACCCCCCAGATTATACAGATTATTACACACTGCTTTATACAAAATGACATTTATCAATGTCTAGAAAAAAGAAGCGGGAAATAGGGGAATATAAAAGGAAAGCTCTCCCATACTGCTAACAACTCTCCTGAGGTTATTGGGATAACTGTGTGGGAGGTGTAAAGAACACCATATTTATTCTCATAAAACTTTCCTAGACACAGAAATAACATATGTAGTTTTCATAGACTAAAATAAATCTTTCTAGTTCTGTATGAATAATGCCTGGATGTCATGTGGCTCCATAAATTGGCAGATTTAGCATGCAAGAACATGGGAAACAGCAGCATCATGTGGTAGATTTAAGGTACTACATACATAGACTCATACATACCTAGCCATTCCACCATATCTCTGATCGCTGTAAAATACTTCTCTTCCTCTTTTTCTGGGTTGGTATCATCATATCGAAGGAAACAGATGCCACCATTTGCCTGTGTGCATATATCAGAAATAATATTAGCAACAAAACCTGGTCCCAAACTTCATGACCAAGAAAAAGTATGTTTTAAATGCTTTTACTTGACTTGTATAAAGAAAGCATTGGGCACAATTAAGGTCTAGTTTAGTTCTACTCTGTAAATGACATGGTATTGAGCTTGTATATAAACATTTACTCAGGCCATGCTGCATCAGAACAATAAGACACAGATAGGGTCCTGCACGTGAATGACTTCGAGCCCTATTACACAGGGTGTTTATCAACTTAACAAGCAGATATCGTTCTGTATATATATAAAAAAAAAAAAAAAAAAGGGCAACGATCAGCTGGCATTTGCCTATTTGTCATAACATCATGCGCACGTCTCCCAATGTTATAGGGATGTATGGCAGACAGCTAGTTACTGCAATGGGCTGCACAATTCAGCAAGTTATAGGCTTTGTAAACCAGCACGGATCAACAAGATCGGAGCTCACTTACAGAGCAGCTCAGACACGACAAGAATCTGTGGGATCATTAGCTCACCTTTGCGTAGCCAAAGTTGAAATTGATGGCTTTTGCGTGACCAATATGTAGAATGCCGTTTGGTTCTGGAGGAAACCTTGTTCTCACCTGTAAACGATAACACAGGGGAAGGAGTTGTAAATATAGAAACATAGAAGATTGCCAACAGAAAAAGACCACCCGGTTCACCTAATCTACCCTTCTCATTTCATTTTTTTAGGATAGATAGATATATATATATATATATATATATATATATATATATATATATATATATATATATATTTACCTGAGGAGTGTTTTTCAAGTATCTAATACTCTGAGTAAAATAAAATTGCTTCCGACCCTTTCCCCCAGCTAACCTTAGATTTTGCCCTTTGTTCTTAGGTCTAGTTTCTTATTACCCTTACCTGATGGATCTTTGGATCTTATTTAAACCTTTAATATAAGATTTTGATAATGTCTCCTAGTTCTCTTCTTTCCTACAGAGAATAAATATTTAGCTCTTTACATTTTTTTGAAATTATCTTTTATTTATTTTTTAAAGGTGTTATCCAGTGGGAGATTTTTTTTTACAACTTTGCCCACTTAACATATACCTCCAGCGGTGCCTCCGGTGTCCTGGGCCTGGAATGGCGTTAAGGGCCCAGAGTGTCACACTGCCACTCAGCCAATTACTGGCCAAGGTGGGACTTTGTTGCAATCAGTAATTGGCTGAGGGGCAGTGTGACACACTGGGCCCTGATGTCACTCCAAGAATCACGATTTCTAAGCGAAATAGGACAGGAGCCAGACACCAGCACCACTGGAGTAAATTTTTTTTTTATTTTAACCCCTTTGGGACAGAGCCCATTATGACCCTAAGGACGGGAGCATTTTTTGCAAATCTGACCTCTATCACTTTATGCATTTTTACTTATAAATTTGATTCCGAGACAGTTTTTTCGTGACATTCTACTTTATGATAGTGGTAATTTTTTGTCGATACTTAAATCATTTAAATTTAGCATTTTTCTAACTTTGAAGCTCTCTGCTTGTAAGGAAAATAGACATTCCAAATAAATTATAAAATGATTCACAAATACAATATATCTTTTTTTTTTTTATTTTTTTATTTTTTTATTTTGCAACATAATAAACTACAGAACAATAAGTATATGCAATATTAAATAAGAATACAATAACAGTATATAAAGAAACAAAATTATTCGAAAAAAGAAAATTTATCAAGGGTATTTAGGTACTACTTACAATATCCAATGGCCTTAAAAAAAATAAAAAAAATAAAAAGGGGGGGGGGGAAGGAAAAGAGAAGAGAAGAAACCCTCTTGTACAAAAACGTAATTACATTAGTGTCTTATAATCCACCTATTGCAAATCGCACTAAATTTGTCTGCTAGTCCTCTCTTTAAGTAAATCGCTTTCTCCCAAGCGACCACCTGCTCCATCTTTTTAAGAAATTGTTTTTTGCTGGGAGGAGATGAATCTTTCCACAATTTTGCTATTAGTTTCCTAGCATTGTACAAAAGTCTCCCAATAGCCACCTTTATATGAGCTGGTATGTTTAAGTTATCTAGGTACCCTAGTATACAAGTTTTAAGATCCAGAGGCAGGTCAATATCCCATACAGCACCTATATATCCAATAATTTCTTCCCAATACCGCCTGATATCTAAGCAGCTCCAAAACATATGTATAATGTCCGAGAAATCTTGGAGACACCGAGGTCATTTTGAATCTTTACGGTAACCTATTTTATGAAGAAGGGCCGGGGTTCTATATGCTCTATACACAATATATAATTGAGATAGTCTCGCCCCTTCTCCAAGAGCCTGACTGGGAATATTATTGAGTACCGTTTTCCACTGTTCTTTACCGATATCTGCATCCCTCTGCCATTTCATAAAAGCTGGTACCGACTGCATCGGCCTGCCACTCGCCATAAGAAATTTATATATTTTCGAGATAAAACCCTTCTGTTTCTTCTCTTTTAGTATTACATCTAGAACAAATACAATATATCTACTTTATGTTGACATGTTTTTACTTTTTGAAGACGTCAGAGGGCTTCAAAGTTTAGCAGCAATTTTCCAATTTTTCAAGTAAATTTCAAAATCTGAATTTTTCAGGGACCAGTTCAGTTTTGAAGTGAATTTCAGGGTCTTTATGTTAGAAATACCCCATAAATTACCCTATTATGAAAACTGCCCCCCTCAAAGTATTCAAAATGACATTCAGAAAGTTTGGTAACCCTTTAAGTGTTTCACAGAAATAGCAGAAGGGAAGGAGCGACAA
Organism: Hyla sarda; assembly: GCF_029499605.1. Lineage (NCBI taxonomy): Eukaryota > Metazoa > Chordata > Amphibia > Anura > Hylidae > Hyla > Hyla sarda. The sequence continues at coordinate 116,081,750 of NC_079194.1, read as the reverse complement.
TGAGATTTGAAAGAGCAAATTAACAATTAGCCTTAACACCCCACAGGTGTTTGACAAATTTTCATTAAAGTTGGACAAGAAAATGAAAAAGTGCAAAAGTGCAAAAATGCAAAAGTGTTTTGCTGATGTTACCCCAAATTTTTCATTTTTACAAGGGGTAATAGGTGAAATATCCCCCAAAATTTGAAACCCCATTTCTCTCGAGTAAGGAAATATATCATATGTGGGTGTAAGGTGCTCTGTAAGTGCACTAGAGGGCTCAAAAGGGAAGGAGCGACATTGGGCTTTTGGAAAGCGAATTTTGCGGAAATTGTTTTTGCAGGGCATGTCTCATTTAGGAAGCCCCCATGGTGCCAGAACAGCAAAAAAAACACCCCACATGGCATACAATTTGGGAAACTACACCCCTCAAGGAACATAAGGGTGTTTGACGACTTTGCGTTGAAGTTGGACGTGAAAATGAAAATTTTTTTTTTTTACTAAAATGCTAATGTTACTCCAAATTTTTTATTTTCACAAGGGGTAATAGGTGAAAATGTCCTACAAAACTTGAAACCCCATTTCCCTCCAGTAAGGAAATTCCTCATATGTGGCTGTTAAGTGATCCGCAGGTGCACTAAAGGGCTCAGAAGAGAAGGAGCGACATTGGGCTTTTGGAAAGCAAATTTTGCTGAAATGGCTTTTGGGGGGCATTTCGCATTTAGGAAGCCTCCATGGTGCCAGAACTGCAAGAAAAACCCCACATGGCATACTATTTGGGAAACTACACCCCTCAAGGAACGTAGCAAAGAGGGCAGTGAGCATTTACACTCCACAGGAGTCTGACAGATCTTTGTAACAGTGGGCTGGCCAAATGAAAAATTAAATTTTTCATTTTAACGGTGTTAAGGCTCACTATACCCTTTGTTATGTTCCGTGAGGGGTGTAGTTTCTAAAATGGGGTAACATGTGGGTATTTTTTCCCGTTTATGTCAGAACCACTGTAACCAGCAGCCACCCCTGTGCAAATCACCAGTTTAGGCCTCAAATGTACATAGTGCACTCTCACTCCTGAACCTTGTTGTGCGCCCGCAGAGTTATGCCCTCTGTCCTTAAGTAATATGACGCAAGGACGCCCCCCGTCCCCAACAAGTTAAATATGCTGTTAAGTGGGCAAAGTTGTAAAGAACTAACAAAACCCTCCGGCTGCATAACCCATTTACGATCTTTTGTAGCCTGTCTTTGGACCTATTCAATGTTATCAGTATCTATTTATGAGGTCTGCAGAACTGAACACAGTATTCCAGATGTGGCACCACATTATTATTATTATTTTTTTTTTTTTTTTAGTTCTTAATCAGACTAAATAGCCTCCCAGAAGTCTGCACTTTGGACCTCTCTAAGTTTAAATAAGACTGGGATATTTTAGGTTCTGAGAGGAGATAGTCATAAAAATCGAACTCTATTTCTCCAAGTTGGCCAAGCAGCCACTCGTATTGATGTAGAGGCTTTGGACCTACTCTGCCCACGTCTATCTTTTTACCTGCCCACCAGTGATCTCCAAATGTTTCTTCAGCAGATCCATTGTTTTGGGGGTTACAACATATCCTTCTGACTTGTAATTTTCCCCTAAGAAGGTGACAGAAACAAAGGAGTAAACATCGTGTTATATAACTTGGTCACTTTTCCAAAAGCAAATAACAGATAACTACTACCAGTGCAGAGAGGCCATACCATCCACAGTGGTAAACTGATCCGCACTGTAACGTCAGGATTGAAGTGGTCTTTATTCCTAGTTACTCAACTCTCCAGATACAATAGTCAATACTGACAGCAGTGCCTAAGTTTTACGGTAGGGTCACGTGTAGCTTGAAGCAGCAATCTGCCGCTACGAGCTGGGCGTATCCTCAGTGTACTACATATGTCGCGGCCGCTCTCACCTGACTAGTGATGTCATGTCTCGGCCACACTGCAACCTGGGTAAACCTGAGACCTGAGTAATTTTGTATGCTGTCAAAAAGAAATATTGGGGCAAAAATCACAGAAGAATTGTGAGACCACCATCACACACACACAGGTATATTACACTATATTATGAACTACACTAACTTTACAGCCCCTGTAGTATAGTCAAATAACAAATTCCTGGAAAACCCTTTTAAATGGGGGTGACTAGGTGATGTGTGGGATTATACAGTCAGGGGGTTGTGGATGTTTTACACTGAGGGGACGTAACACCTGATAGTCACACTCCTTATTAAAATCACATTCATGCCCATCTGAACGATTCACATACTTAGACAAATCTATAAACCCACATACAGTCATGGCCGTAAATGTTGACACCCCTGAAATTTTTTCTAGAAAATGAAGTATTTCTCACAGAAAAGGATTGCAGTAACACATGTTTTGCTATACACATGTTTATTCACTTTGTGTGTATTGGAACTAAACAAAAAATTGGGAGGAAAAAAAAAAGGCAAAATTGGGCAAACTCCAAAAATGGGCTGGACAAGATTATTGGCACCCTTAACTTAATATTTGGTTGATCACCCTTTGGAAAAAATAACTGAAATCAGTTGCTTCCTATAACCATCAATAAGCTTCTTACACCACTCAGCCGGAATGTTGGACCACTCTTCCTTTGCAAACTGCTCCAGGTCTCTCTTATTGGAAGGGAGCCTTTTCCCAACAGCAATTTTAAGATCTCTCCACAGGTGTTCAATGGGATTTAGATCTGGACTCATTGCTGGGCACTTCAGAACTCTCCAGCACTTTGTTGCCATCCATTTCTGGGTGCTTTTTTGACATATGTTTGGGGTCATTGTCCTGCTGGAAGACCCAAGATCTCGGACGCAAACCCAGCTTTCTTACACTGTGCTATACAGTGCGACCCAAAATCTGTTGGTAATCCTCAGATTTCATGATGCCTTGCACACATTCAAGGCACCCAGTGCCAGAGGCAGCAAAACAACCCCAAAACTAGGGCTGGGTGGTATACCGGTTCATACCGAATCCCTCCACGATATGAATTTTTCCCATTCCGCAATACTGGTTGGGCCCCTCCCCCCTCGAATGAATGAATTATCAGCCGCAGATGAGTTGCGGCGGTGCTTTAAAGTACAACTGTAGTGGTCAAAATGTTTTGCAACATCTGGAGGCACCCTGGTTGGGAAACACTGGTGTATGAACTACAACTCCCAGGAGACTACAGAGATACAATAGAGGTGTTGGTGAACTACAACTCCCAGGAGACTACTGAGATACAATAGAGGTGTTGGTGAACTACAACTCCCAGGAGACTACTGATACAATAGAGTTAGTGAACTACAACTCCCAGGAGACTACTGAGATACAATAGAGGTGTTGGTGAACTACAACTCCCAGGAGACTACTGAGATACAATAAAGGTGTTGGTGAACTACAACCCCCAGGAAACTACAGAGATACAATAGAGGTGTTGGTAAACTACAACTCCCAGGAGACTACTTGTGTGATTGAGTGTATACAGGAGAGCCGAGTGTGATTGTGTGCATACAGCAGAGCAGAGTGTGTGATCGTGTGTATACAGCAGAGCCAAGTGTGTGATCCAGTGTATACAGCAGAGCCTCTGCTCTGCTGTATACACTCACACACTCAGCTCTGCTGTATACACACGATCACACACTCGGCTCTGCTGCATACATATGATCACACACTCGACTCTGCTGTAAACACTCGATCACACACCCAGATCTGCTGTATACACTGGATCACACATGCTGAGATTTGTAGTCTTGCAACAGCTGGAGGCACCGCTGCAAATCCAAGCATGCACTAACAGCAGAAAGCTGACAGGGCATGCTGGGATGTGTAGTCTTGCAACAGCTGGAGTCACCCCTGGAATTCCCAGCATGCCCAAACAGCATAAAAAATAACTGGGCATGCTTGGAGTTGTAGTTGTGAAAAAGATGGAGGGACCCCTATCAGGACAGTTTTATAGACAAACAATTATGTTTTTTTTACCATTTTTACTTTCACTATCCACTTTCCAGTGCCGACACTGCCTATTCTAGCTATGCAGGCTGTCTGTCTACAGTGAGCACGGAGGTAGCTGCTTCATCACTGGACAGGAGCCAGCATGGGGAGGGGGAGATGAGCAGAAGGGGAGAGTATATGCATAGGGGAGGTAGATGTGGGCGTTACAATATAATAATTTGCTCGGGGGATAGAACAGGGGGAGGGCAGCAGCTTACAGGAAGTAAGCACAAGGCATGATGGGAGATGTAGTTTTACTTACACTTCTCCTCAGTAAGAACGGCTGGGCCAATTTTGACTGGGGAGACCTCGTTGGAAAGGTCTTTCAAAGACCTATTAAATGAGGTCAAAAAAGTTTTTTTGCCCAGCACTGCAGATGTCCTTTAAATGAAAGAGTTGTGGACGCCGGGCTTTATATGAATGACTTGCCAGCCACGGCGTTTAAATTAATGAGATGTGAGCTGCAGCAAGCTGTCACCTCCCTCTGCAAGCGCTAAAAGCCTGGCTTTTAGTGCTTGCATGAGGAACTGACAGCTTTCCGCTCACAACTTAAAGGAAAACGGTCAGATATTTTCTCCCGCACTATCCTGGTGGATAGTGCGGGAGACGCCGATTCCAACGAGCCCTACCTTGCCCGGATTCGCCTGGCCGTTCGCCCACAATTGTAGTTTTATTCTATGTGTATATATTGATTTAACTGGCACAGGCAGGGCTTCTGCAGGTTAACTGGCACTGATGTCAGCGTCGCTTATGAATATTCATCCCCCCTCCCTCCAGTTAGGAGCGGCGAAGAGAGGGAGAGCTGGAGGGAGGGGGGGGGATGAATATTCATAAGCGGTGCTGACGTCAGTGCAGAAGCCCTGCCCATGCCAGTTACAGCAAGATATACACATAGAATAAAACTACAATTGCGGGCGAAAGGCCGGGCGGATCCGGGTAAGGTAGGGCTCGTTTTAATCAGCGTCTCCCGCACTATCCTTCAGTATCTGTGGATAGTGCAGGAGAAAATATCTGACAGTTTTCTTTTAATAGTTTCCAGTGCCGTGGCCCGCAAGTCATTCATTTAAAGCACCGGCAGCCTGCAAGTCATTCATTTTAAAGTGCCACGGCCTGGAGGATAGGAGAGAGGGGGGGGGGGGGGGTGTTAGAGAAATATAGCAGCAGCGCCTGGGGTCATATATGATTAGTTCCTCGGGGGTGGGGAATACCATTAAATACCATGGAACCGCCATAACTTGCAAAAATACTGTGATATGCATTTTTGGTCATACTGCCCAGCTCTACCCAAAACATCATTGAACCTCCATATTTCACTGTAGCTACTGTGTTCATTTCTTTGTAGGCCTCATTCCGTTTTCGGTAAACAGTAGAATGATGTGCTTTACCAAAAAGCTCAATCTTAGTTTCATCTGTCCACAAGACATTTTCCTAGAAGGATTTTGGCAAAATGTAGTCTTTTATTAGAGGTCTGTGTCAGCAGTGAGGTCCTCCTGGGTCTCCTACCATAGAGTTTCATTTAATTTAAATGTCGACGGATAGTTCGCGCAGACACTGATTCTCCCTGAGCCTGCAGGACAGCTTGAATATCTTTGGAACTTGTTTGGGGCTGCTTATCCTCCATCCAGACTATCCTGCTTTGACACCTTTCATAAATTTTTCTCTTCCGTCCACGTCCAGGGAGATTAGCTACAGTGCCATGGGTTGCAAACTTCTTGATAATGTTGAGCACTGTGATCAAAGGCAAATCTAGATCTCTGGAGGTGGACTTGTAACCTTGAGATTGTTGATCTTTCTCCACAATTTTGGTTCGCAAGTCCTCACAGAGTTCTCTTCTATTTCTGTTGTCCATGCTTCGTGTGGCACACACAGAAACACAATGCAAAGACTAAGTGAACTGCTCTCCTTTTTATCTGCTTTCAGGTACGATTTTTATATTGCCCACACCTGTCACTTGCCACAGGTGAGTTTAAAGTAGCATCACATGCTTGAAACAATCTTATTTTTCTACAATTTTGAAAGTGTGCCAATAATTTTGTCCAGACCATTTTTGGAGTTTGATGTGACATTATGTCCAATTTGCTTTTTTTTCCTCCTTTTTGGTCTAGTTCCAATACACACAAAGGGAATAAACCTGTATAGTAAAACATGTGTTACTGCAATCCTTTTTCTGTGAGAAATACATTATCTTTTCTACATTTACGGCCATGACTATCTCGGGAACAGAAGGGCATATGAAGAAACTGTAAAAAGATGTTTGATCAGGACACCCTAAGCAATCTTATAGTAAAAAAAATGAGTTAGCCAAAGGTTCTCTTTAAAAAGGAGCCTGTCGCATGGTTTTGGCAGTATGAAACTAGTAAAAGGTTCCCTTTAATTCTTTACTGTAATCTATTGGAATGAATACATTACAGCTTTAACAACTGCCACAATGCTTGCAGTATATCACTAAACAGGTTGTTCCATTATGCTGAAGAGGGGAACTAGCCCTTTATGACAACCCTTAGTTGTTCTGATGAGTGACTGGTTTTAGCTGTGGATAACCTACCAGGCTTATGGAATTTCAAAGCCTCTCCTCTCAACTGCTCCATCAGAGACGTAGATTCTAGCTTCACTTCACCTGCAAAAAGAGAAAAATATTTTATACAGGGCCTACGTATTCTATAGTGCTGTATAACACTGTATCCAAGCCAGTCCCTGTAGTTGTTGATAAAATATAAATAAAGCTCATACGAGTGTCACAAATAGCAGGCACGGGTGTGGAAACTTAAAAAAAAAAAAAAAACTTGTCCACGGGACTAAAATGGAGCAAAATCTACTTGTCCCTCATGACGATCCAATTGTCTGGACCAATTTTCTCTTTTACACTCATTTTTTCCTCCTCGCCCTATAATAGCCATAACTAAACAATATAATGATACCTTTTAATTTTTCAATATCATTCTCCGAACCCCCCAAAAAATATTATAAATATATATATATATATATATATATATATATATATATATATATAGCAGGGGGGGGGGGAAATGATGAGGGAGGGGGAAGTGATAAGGGAGAGAGGAGGTAGGGAACATAAAAAAAATATATATAAAAAGCAGGGGAAAAGGGGGAATATGATGAAGCATGGGGTGGGAATGATGAGGCATGGGAAGAATCTCATAGGAGGAACATGATGGGGGGGGATGATGACACAGGGGGAAATGATGAGGGGGGGGGGGGGGGAAACCATCCTCTGCAGGCTGCTTCGGTCTCAGCATCATTCAGTCTGCAGCCATTACACTGTGCAGGGGCTGGGAAGAGAGATAAGCTCCTCCCCCTCTCACTCCTCTGTATTTCCTGCAGGCCGGGCTGAGTTTCTTGCACCTCCACCACAGGCCCGGACACCCACCCAATGCCTCCAGACCCCCTTGCCCACCCTGATGCTGCCCTTCATGGTAAGTAACTTTGAGGTGAGGAGGAGGAGGGGGGGGGGGGTCAGGAGACAGTGAGAGATAGAGGGGGACTCTTATCAGTGTTTCCCAGCAGAGGCCTCTAACTGTAGTAAAACTACAACTCCCAGCTTGTATTTGGCTTTGTGGGCATACTGGGAATTGTAGTTTTACAACAGCTGGAGGCACCCTGGTTGGGGAACACTGATCTGTCTATATCCTATCTATCTATCTCATGCCTATCTATCTATATCATATCTATCTATATATCTCATACCCATCTATCGCATATCTATCTATCTCCTATCTATCTTTCTATCTATCCCACTGCTGCCAGCATCTATTTTTCATTTATTTACAGCCTATTTAGACGCCGAGACAGAGGATAAGTTATAGATTGTAGGGGGTCCTAGCGCTCGGATGCCCCACAATCTCCTCAACAGGGCCCCTGCAGTCTGCTGTAAGGGGGTGTGCTGAACCCTGCACGGAGTGCCGGCCGACATGCCCCCTCCATGTATCCCATGTGTTGGCCGCGGCTTCCTGCGGGGGACATTGGAATGGCCACTTACGGCAGACTGACAGGGCCCCGTTATGTGCCCCTCACTTATAAACCCCCCTGTCTTGTACCGCTAACAAATAATGTGCTCTGATTTATAATGCCCCCTTTTATGTGCCCCTTACTTAAAATGCCCCCTGAGGGTGCAGGACAGGGGGCATTTTATGTGAGGGGAACATAACGGGGCATTATAAGTCGAAGCACATATGTTAGCAGCCCAAGACAGGGGGGCATTATAAGTGAGGGGCACATGACAGGGGGGCTCCTCACGTATAATGCCCCCCTTTCATGTGCCCCTCACATTTAATGCCCCCCTGTCATGTGCCCCTCACTTATGCCCCCTGTTATGTGCCCCTTACTTAAAATGCCCCCTGAGGGTGCAGGGCAGGGGGCATTATATGTGAGGGGAACATTGCAGGGGCATTAAATGTGAGGGGCACATGACAGGGGGGCATTATAAGTGAGGGGCACATGACAGGGGGGCATTACAGGCCCTTACTTATAATGCCCCCCCCCCCCCCTGTCTAGAGTCGCTAACATAATGTACTTCGACTTATGCCCTGTTATGTGCCCCTTACTTAAAATGCCCCCTTGAGGGAGCAGGACGGGGGAATTATATGTGAGGGGAACATTGCAGGGGCATTATAAGTGAGGGGCACAGCACGGGGGAATTATATGGTAGGGGCACAGGACAGAGGGAATTGTTATTATGAGGGGGGAACAGGACAGGTCATAGTTATATGTGCAGGCACAGGATGGGGCATTATTACTATATATGAGGGACACAGATTATAAGGAATTTCTGGGGTAGTACGGTTTTCATAAGCCACAATACATCACGGTATTGTATTCAGAGGGATATTTAGAGCGTACAGTGTGTGGTAGTATTATATTCTGAGGTTACAGTGTGTGGCAGTATTATATTCAGGGGTACATTGTGTGGCAGTATTATATTCAGGGGTACAGTGTGTGGTAGTATTATATTCAGTGGGTACAATGTGTGGTAGTATTATATTCAGTGGGTACAATGTGTGGCAGTATTATTCATTGGGTACAGTGTGTGGGCAGTATTATATTCAGTGGGTACAATGTGTGGCAGTATTATATTCAGTGGGCACAATGTGTGGCAGTATTCAGTGCGTACAGTGTGTGGTAGTATTATATTCTGAGGTTACAGTGTGTGGCAGTATTATATTCAGGGGTACAGTGTGTGGGCAGTATTATATTCAGAGGTAAAGTGTGTGGCAGTATTATATTTAGGGGTACAGTGTGTGGCAGTATTATATTTAGGGGTACAGTGTGTGGCAGTATTATATTCAGTGGGTACAGTGTGTGGCAGTATTATATTCAGTGGGTACAGTGTGTGGCAGTATTATATTCAGTGGGTACAGTGTGTGGCAGTATTATATTCAGTGGGTACAGTGTGTGGCAGTATTATATTCAGTGGGTACAGTGTGTGGCAGTATTATATTCAGTGGGTACAATGTGTGGCAGTATTATATTCAGTGGGTACAATGTGTGGCAGTATTATATTCAGTGGGTACAATGTGTGGCAGTATTATATTCAGTGGGTACAATGTGTGGCAGTTTTATTCATTGGGTACAATGTGTGGCAGTATTATATTCAGTGGGCACAATGTGTGGCAGTATTCAGTGCGTACAATGTGTGGCAGTATTATATTCAGTGTGTACAATGTGTGGCAGTATTATATTCAGTGGGTACAATGTGTGGCAGTATTATATTCAGTGGGTACAGTGTGTGGCAGTATTATATTCAGTGGGTACAGTGTGTGGCAGTATTATATTCAGTGGGTACAGTGTGTGGCAGTATTATATTCAGTGGGTACAGTGTGTGGCAGTATTATATTCAGTGGGTACAGTGTGTGGCAGTATTATATTCAGTGGGTACAGTGTGTGGCAGTATTATATTCAGTGGGTACAGTGTGTGGCAGTATTATATTCAGTGGGTACATTGTGTGGCAGTATTATATTCAGTGGGTACATTGTGTGGCAGTATTATTCAGTGGGTACAATGTGTGGCAGTATTATTCAGTGGGTACAATGTGTGGCAGTATTATTCAGTGGGTACAATGTGTGGCAGTATTATATTCATTGGGTACAATGTGTGGCAGTATTATATTCATTGGGTACAGTGTGTGGCAGTATTATATTCAAAGGGTAAAGTGAGTTGTAGTATATTCGGAGGGTACAGTGTGTCAGAATTATATTCAAAGGATAGGATGTTTGGCAGTTTTATAATAATACATGTTTTCATATAGAGGTTCAGAATCAGCTGACATAGTGAGGAGCCGTCTGGGCATAAAGTTCTTCAGCGAGAACATTTAGCTGGACCCGGTGGTATGTACCATCTGAATTAGATAAGGAAAGACTATAGAGAAGACGTCACCTAAAGTCACTGATATCATTGTGTATTGTCCTGACTGTCCCATCAGAGCTGTTGTCACTTGTAAGTTTTGCAGTAATGATGGGTGAAACAACAACTCCCAGCATAACCTTACCACTACTTAGGTCATACTGGGAGCTGTAGTTTTAAATTGTAAAAACTTCTTTAGCGCTTTCCCATTCTGTGGCAATTGGTGTATTTGATTATTATACTGGATACATTTAATAATTTGTAGGTTCTTTAAGAAACACCTTATTTTCTGTCCACCAAAACAAAATTCTCTAATAGTGCCCCTCCCGAGACTAGACTCTGGATCCGCCCCGGTCTCGGGCGGCCGCCCCAAAAGTCAGGACTCTGCAGCTAGCCTCTGTCAGAGCGTGCCCTGTGTGCAGCCCCGTCGGCCGGCTCCACACAGCTCCAGTCGGGTCATGTGGTATAGGGGGGACGTGACTTTCTGTGTAGCGCGGCGGCGAGGCAGCATCCTCCCTCTGTCTGCCTCCCTCAGAAGAAGACTGTGCCTCCCAAAATCAGCAGTGTGTCATCCGGTAGGTGTAGCAATGGCCTGGCCTGCCTGCCTCTGGGGACTCAATTTCTGTGACAGAAAAAGGAAGAAAGGAAGGGTTGGGGGAGAATGGAGGGGGGGGGGGGGGGGGGGATGAACATGAACTATATGCCTCTGGAACTTGGAAATGAGAGATGTGGGAAGGGCCAGGGAGAGACAAATGACAGGGGTGACTGATGGCCATCATGGAGGGGGGGGGGGGGATGATTATGAATTATGTACTCATATGAGAGATGTGAACTGTGAACAGGGCAAAAAGAAAGGGGTGACTGATGGCCATCATGGGAGGGGGGTTGGTGATTATGAATTAAGTGTGCCTAACTATGGAAATGAGATATGTGAACAGGGCAGGGTAAAAAGAAAGGCGTGATGGCCATCATGGAGGGGGGGGGGGGAATGTGACATGAGGGGGGGAGAAATGTGACACGAGGGGCAGAAATGTGACACGAGGGGCAGAAATGTGACACGAGGGGGTGAAATGTGACACGAGGGGGTGAAATGTGACACGAGGGGGTGAAATGTGACACGAGGGGGTGAAATGTGACACGAGGGGGTGAAATGTGACACGAGGGGGTGAAATGTGACACGAGGGGGTGAAATGTGACACGAGGGGGTGAAATGTGACACGAGGGGCAGAAATGTGACACGAGGGGCAGAAATGTGACACGAGGGGCAGAAATGTGACACGGAGGGGCAGAAATGTGACACGGAGGGGCAGAAATGTGACACGGAGGGGCAGAAATGTGACACGGAGGGGCAGAAATGTGACACGGAGGGGCAGAAATGTGACACGGAGGGGCAGAAATGTGACACGGAGGGGCAGAAATGTGACACGGAGGGGCAGAAATGTGACATTGTGGGATTGACATAAAAAGGGTTGATGTGAAAAGGGGGGTGTGGACATAAAATTGCGGAATATCGTTATCTAGGAGCCAGCAAAATAAGTTAGTGGCCAGGTTCTGAGGTCAATATATAACAGTACCAGTGAGGACTATGAGTGTGTTTTCACATACTTTTATATGTACTTTTTTAGTTGTATCTTGATTTTTATTTCATTTTATGTTGTAATTTTTTACTTTTATTCAACTTGACTGCAGAGCCAGTGCAATGTGTGCATGCCTGTTTTATTACTTTTACTTCTTGCCTACTGTTTGGGTGTATCCATCAAGGTGGAGAACCCTGCTTAAAATAACCATGATGAGCCCCACTAATTTTATAATACTATTTACACACACATAAGATGCCATATATGCGTCATCCACAGATAAATACCAGTGAGTCATCCACAGATCCCAATTTGTCACGATGTAATTTAAATTGTAAGGCAAACTTTACGGAATTTAACGTTATCGATAAATATTGTTCTAAAGTTTTTGTTTTATTAGTTGTGTTATTTGTATCCTCCCGACCTACGTGGATACTTGCATGCAGAATATTCTCTATAAACTTATTGAAACTAAAAACAGTGTACCATCCTATGTATTTTCGGTTTTAAAAATGTGGCTCTCAAAATAAATTTCAATTGTGGTTTTGGCGAGATTTGGCTCAGTTGAAAAAAAGGGTTGCCCACCACTGCCTTAGGGTAATACACAAGGCGCCGTCAGTCGGTACTTTAGAGTTACCACGGTTTTTGGTCTGGGTGAAAAACCGTACACTTTTTTTTTCATGCGAGTCAATGGAAACCGTACAGAACCGTATGTGTGTACGGTTCCATCCCGTTTTTGACACCAAAAGTTTTTTCTCTTGGCATTTTAATAAAACAAGTGAAACTTTATTCACAATGGAGTGAAAAGTTAAAAACAAACTTTTTTTCTTCAAAATGGATGCAACCGTACATGATTTTGAATCATATATGGGTTAAAATTTGTACACACGTTTTGATACAGTTTAGTCAGGTTTTGAGGAATCTCTTTCATCAAAAACCTGATACGGACACTGTATTGCAAAAACGTGATGTGAACCCAGCCTAACTTATGACTCCACAATAAAGTGCATAACTCCAGATAATTGTATTATATCCAAGTAAATGTCTAACCGTTCCAGGCTTGGAAATGAGGTGCAATGAGTGTCTATACATGTCTTATCCTTATATCGTACATACCGGCACAGATAAATATCCAAACAGACAAGGTTTTGTACAGGGCGATATCTGCCCGATATCTCTTAGTCATAATATTGTCCGACACAGCGATAAGTAGATTGTATTCAACTCTCCCTCAGGAGGAGTAATAGAGGTGCTGCACACCTCTCACCTCGTGGGAGCTCGGGATGTTTGGGAGTAGATAATTGCGCTGTGTATCTGTAGATGTTGGCGGCGCGGCTGGCTGGATTAGCGATCCTCATATGCTCACGGTTTACGTGTTTGCCAGTTGTAGATAACGTGAAGACTTTGCTAGCAGCACTGGGCTAGCGTCCTCGTGGATGCAGAGCATCTGCTCGGATCACTCTGATGACAGAGGAGGATGCAGGATAATGCTCAATGATAAGCTTGGATCACTCTGGTTCCAGGTGATTGTTAACAGCTCAGTAGAAGTGGATATTCGTGGTGGCGAGAAAATATCAAGATATAGATGGTATTACTAGACTTTGTATACAGTGCTAGAAACTGGACGCGTTTCAGAACCAGCCATAGGTTCCTTCTTCAGCAGTAGTTAGCTAACCACACTACCATTAATATCCACTTCTACTGAGCTGTTATCAATCACATGGAACCATCCTCATTAGAGTGATCCGAGCACACGCTCGGCATCCACGAAGACGCTAGCCCTAGCCCAGTGCTGCTAGTGAAGTCTTCACGTTACGTACAGCTGACAAACACAGAGCGCGAGCATACAGGGATCGCTAATCCAGCCGGCCACGCCACCAACATCTGCAGATACACAGCACAATTTTCTACTCACAGACACCCAGAGCCCCAACGAGGCGAGAGGTGCGCAGCACCAGATCTATTGCTCCTCCGGAGGGAGAGGTGAATACAATCCACTTATCGCCTTGTCGGACAATATCACTAAGTGATATTGGGCAAATGTCCCCCTGTACAACACCTTGTCTGTTTGGATATTTATCTGTGCCGGAATGTGCGATATACATATCTAGACACTCATTGCACCTTATTTCCAAGCCTGGAACCGTTACAGACATTTACTTGGATATAATACAATTATCTGGAGTTATGCACTTTTTTGTGATATCATAAAAGTAAGGCTGGGTTCACATCATGTTTTTGCAATACACTTCCCGTATTGTATACATTTTCAATTTGAAAACCGTACAGAACCGTATTGAAAACCGTATGCATTGACTTTCCATTGAAATCTGTATGCATCCGTTTTGCATCCTGTACGGTTCTGTCCCGTTTTTTTCCGTACCCAAAACCGTAGCCTACTACGGTTTTTGGTCTGGGTGAAAAACCATATTGAAATGTATTCATTTTTTTTTAAATTCACATGGGAGTCAATGGGAACAGTACAGAACCGTATGTGCGTACGGTTCCATCAGGTTTTCACCACACAGTTTTTTACTTTGCACAGTTTTTTTTCATGGAATTTCCATCAAACAAGTGAAACTTTATTTATAATGGAGTGAAAAGTTAAAAACGTATCCTTTTTTCTTAAAAAACTAGTGCAACCAGGTTAAAATGTGTGCACATGTTTTGATACAGTTTAGGTCAGGTTTTGAGGAAGGTTTATTTTTTTATTTTTTTTAAATCAAAAACCTGATTCAGGAACTGTATTGCAAAAACCAGGTATGGACCCAGCCTTACTCCAGTCATTCATAGCGATCATAGACTTTTCTAACTAGTGACTATAATTGGTGATATTCTACGTATTGGCTATATTTAATATCTACAGTGTGCAATATTCATGTGATTTTATTTGTGGCTATTTTAAGGGGTGGTTTACAAGGGCCCTGTGAACCACCTATTTATGCATTTTATTTTATGCATATTAAATTATCCCAATATCTATTGACTTTTGAGCTCCAACATATTTTAACTTTCCTTGCATTTTTACACCGTGGGTATAGGTGTTGGGTTGGGTTGCTCAGTATAGCCAGAGACATTTAGTATCAATTGAGCCATATCCATATTTTTACAATTTTTTACTCAACCATCCACTAGACAGCAGCATTTAGTCATTTCCTGGGATTCTACATCCTTCCTATAATGTATATACATTGTATTACAGGAGATTTCCAGGAAATTCTAACTAATCTCAGTCCTGGTTTTCTAGGAATCTTGGAGCTATGCGAGTGCCGTCAGAGCGGCAGAGAGATGTTTGCATGGGAACTGAACGAAGCTCAGGACTTCACTGGTATTTTAATCATTATATAGCACCCAATTAGGAAGATTATTTTATCCAACAGAGGATTAGATACTGGGGATAAAGAAAAAACTAAAGAGCTGGGACTTTATACTATCACATGTGGTCACCGACTGAGGCCTACAGGGAGAAAAATAAATAAAAAAAAAAAAAACACATTCTGGTCTTTGTGGTGCCACAGACTGAGAGGTCTACACCACAGTTCATTGTGCCACATAGCTGGGGTTTTAATAACTAATGCTGGATATAAAAGCCAAATTGTTAAGTATGAAAGGTTTTCTTCTCTTCTATCCTATAATTCCATTTTGTAGTAATGAGTAGAAGCCGAGAGAACCACATGGAAAATCAGCCCGTGCACTGAGCCATCATTATCCTGACCATCGGCTGTCAACTTAGAAAAACACGGGCGTGCCTTAAAAATGGAGAGTGACAGGCCATCAATGCCCCCCTTCCCCACTGACTACTCATTCAGTGCCTTCCCTTAAGTGGAACAATTACAAAGAAAATAGTCAGCAGGACAATTGAGTGCCTGTGCGCTCTGCAGACCACCATGCTGCATCAAGTGTTACCATAGAATAGGATATACACTCCATCAATGGTGCGAGATTATCAAATATTCTGAATTATCAGAGCTATAGAACAAAATACATAAAATATAGCCTACCTACACTAAAGCAAAGCCCATATGGGGGTGGAGATTGCATAGTAATTGCCCCTTTACTAGGTTTTGTATCAAAGGCTTTTCCCAAATGTTTACATGAAGACACACCACTGTGCTGCAATAATAAAAGTAAACAACTAGAAATAAAAAGCAAGTCAATGACTGCCCAGCATCGTTCTGTTTATTTTAAACTAGATAAAAACATTCTCATTGTCTTTCCTAATATTTATATATTGGTCAGAGCTTTTTATTTTATATACTTTTTTTTTTTAATACAGAGCTACAAATATATTGGGTTTAACTAAATGTAGTTACATAATAAAATTATGCCTGCCTATGTCCACCACTAGGGGGTGCTTACTACAAACAGTTATTAAAGGGGTACTCCACTGGCCATTTATTTCCGAACGCTGTTTTTGCGCTGCGGGGGGTCGGCCACACCCCTCGTGAATTCACGGCCACACCCCCTCAATGCCAAGCCCCCTCCCATAGACTTGCATTGGGGGGGAATGGCTGTGACATCACGAGGGGAGTGGCTGACCCCCGCAGCAGGAAAACAGTGTTCGAACATTTAGTTTGCAATGCTGGCCAGTGGCGTACCCCTTTAAAAACCACCCTTGGCACATGGATCAGACATGTGAAACGTTTTTGATCGCATCGGGTCTCAGTAGTGAGCTGCACTTGTGAGTTGTTAGCAAAGAAAGCAGGCGGTATTGTGCTCCAATCCCTGACCGGCAAAGAGATCTGTACATTTGAGAAATGTCAGAAAGTGGAGCACAATGCCACCCACTTCCCTGGATGATAGCATCAGGTCTTAGCAGTGAGCTGTGATTGTGAGTTATCACCAACTGTTTACATGTCTGATCAACATGTCAAAACTTGCTTTTAATGACAGTAAAAAGTCTAATGCAAGATTTGATCACTATAAAAATATATTTAAAAAAAGGCAGCCTAGCAAAAAAATGTTTTCTAAAAACATAGCCAGGCTGTCTGCTTAAAGGGAATCTTACATCAGTTTCACTTGCACTAACCTGTTGGTACAGGCTTGTAGTACGTGAGACACTGATACAGTACTTACCATCCGCAGATCCATGCCTTGCTACCATATAACAAATAACTAGAAGAACGAATGGAGGCACAGATCTGTTGACGATGATTACTATCATTGTTATTAGTGTCACCCACACTACAAAGCCTGTACCAATTGGTAAGTGCCGGTGATCCTGATGACAGATTTCCTTTAACAAAAAAAAAAAAAAAAAAAAAAAAACACACACCCTATCCTTCCCTCCCTCGGTCCTCACGTAGACTCTGGTATTTCTGATCCTGGTCTTCACTGGACAATGTGATGTACTGGGCCCCAACAGAAGAAAGTGAAGAATACCTGAGACTGGGAGCAGCGATCCGAGAGGCTACAGGAACTGAGGGAGGTAAGTATACGATTTTATTGTTTAGGCGGGCAAGCCTGTCCACATTTTTAGAAAAACTCTTCGTTGGAAAACTCCTTTAAAAAATTGTGTGTGTTAGAGGGAACCTGTCACATTGAAATTGCAGTTCATCTTCAGGCACCATGTTACAGAGCAGGAAAGGGTGAGCAGATTGATATCAATGAATCCACAAAAGGGCTCATTAGACAGGCAAAAAAACAAGTGAGAACATATAGCAAAAAAGGGACTCTCCTATCAAAGGCCATCCTTTTTAAAATACAGATGCTATGATGTTCAATTGAGGCATGTAGAGCTCAATCCAAGCCACAGCTAAGTTTACTGGGGGAAGCTGCTGCCAGCCAGGCATTCCCATACAGGTGTAATGTATTAAATGGCACTGCACATACTACAAAGATGGTGTGGGTCCACTTAACAGCACGTGTCGGCAGTAGAAGTCCCATACCAGTCTTCACATAATCGTGCAGAGGCTTCATGAGAAGAGAACAGAAGTCCATTCCAAGTACAGTCCCCAGGGTCTAAATTAAAACCACACACAGCAGATATAATCCTTCACTACTACCGGAAAGGAAATTGCAGTCTAGTTAAGCCCATTCTGTCTTCAGTGCTAGCCAGGAGCGTGCCCAGAAATTCAGAGGAGTTCTGAAGGATTAGAAAAATATAGCTGCTTTCCTCCAAAAACAGCACCACATCTGTCCATAGGATGCGTTTTGTACTGCAGTTTAGCTCATTTGAAATGAACAGGAACTGTCCAGAGCAGCATATGGTTTGCTATGGGGATTTTCTCCTACTCTGGACAGTTCTTAAAGGGGTACTCCGGTGCATACACATCTTATCCCCTATCCAAAGAATAGGGGATAAGATGCCTGATCGCAGGAGTCCCGCAGCTGGGGGCGCCCGTGATCATGCACGCGGCACCCAGTTTGTAATCAGTCCCCGGAGCGTGTTCTCTCCGGGTCGGATTACGGTTGACCCCTCCCGTAGGCTTGCATTGAGGGGCAGAGCGTGACGTCACACGGGGGCGGAGGCGTGATGTCACATGCTGCCGGCCCAGCGGTCGACCGTAATCAGATCCGGAGCGAACACGCTCCAGGGAATGATTACAAACGGGGTGCCACGTGCATGATCACGGGCATCCCCAGCTGCGGGACTCCCGCGATCAGGTATCTGATCCCCTATCCTTTGGATAGGGGATAAGATGTGTAAGCACCGGAGTACCCCTTTAAAATAGACAGATGTCAGCAGAGAGCACTGTGCTCGTGATGTCAGCAGAGAGCACTGTGTTTCAAAGAGAAAAGAATTTCCTCCTTAGTATTCAGCAGCTAATAAGTACTAGAAGGATTAAGATTTTTTTTAAATAGAAGTAATTTACAAATCTGTTTAACTTTCTGGCACCGGAGTACCCCCTTTAAAAATCTTGGCCACTCCCAGTCACTGCAACCAGGCCAGTTAGAACTAGGAAGTCCTTGTGTGGACCCAAGTGTAGGAGCCAGCATCTTCAGAACACTTTTGGTACATGCTGTGGCTATGCCATGAATGCCCAAATGGAAATACCCCTTTAAATAGACAATGTCAAAAATCAAAAACTTTTTATATGTTGTACATCTTGGCAAAACATTAACGTTTCTAATATATTTCATAATTTTTAATATTTTTATAGAAATTATGGCTTATAAAAAGAGCACTAGAAGTCCCCATACTATCCAGAACATAACCTTAGTCTAAGATGAAGCACAGGCTGGGAAAAGTTCAGTAAGTGAGGGCAGGACTAGGAAGACTGTGCTCACTCCTGTTCTATCAGACTCCGTCTAAAAACAAAAAGGAAGGGGTTACAGAGAAGCCTGCAGTGACCAAATGAAAAGACCCAGCACAGCAGACTTAGGGAGGAAGTGAATGCCTGGCGAGTGAGGATGGGCTCAGTACTTGCCTTGGATACACCCCTTCCTAAGGCTGGGTCCACACTACGTTTTGTCCCATACGGGAGCGCATACGGCAGGGGGGAGCTAAAAGCTCGCGCTCCCGTATGTCACCGTATGCGCTCCCGTATGTCATTCATTTCAATGAGCCGACCGGAGTGAAACGTTCGGTCCGGTCGGCTCATTTTTGCGCCGTATGCGCTTTTACAACCGGACCTAAAACTGTGGTCAACCACGGTTTTAGGTCCGGTTGGAAAAGCGCATACGGCGCAAAAATGAGCCGACCGGACCGAACGTTTCACTCCGGTCGGCTCATTGAAATGAATGACATACGGGAGCGCATACGGTGACATACGGGAGCGCGAGCTTTTAGCTCCCTCCTGCCGTATGCGCTCCCGTATGGGACAAAACGTAGTGTGGACCCAGCCTAAGCAGTGAATTTCAGAATGAGTCAGCAGCGGAACAAAGGGATTTGTGAACCAAATAGAGAAGCTAGACACATAAGACATGTAAAGCATCTGCATGATTTAGTAAGTAAGAGAAGAAAACATTTTTCTGCTGGTATGACAGGTACTATAAAGTGAAACTGTCACCTCGGTACAGGTACGGAGGTGCAGTTACCATTGCATAGAGCAGAATGTGAAGTAAAAGCAGGTGCTTTTACTCACATTAGCTACGGTCTGTAAATGAAAATTCTTACTTTATTCTGACGCCGGGCAACAGTCGGATGGGCCAGCCGACTCCCGCAGCGGAATGTCCCCTGCCCGCTCCTAGCATGGAGTGCTGCATGTCAATTATGCAGGATCAGCATGATTGATGTGCATCGCTCCATGCTAGGAGCGGAGAGGAGGAAGCGTTCCGCTGCAGGAGTCGGCCGGCCCTTCCAACTGTGACCCAGCGTCAGAATAAAGTAAGAATTTTCCTTTACAGAGCACAGGGAATGTGAGTAAAAGCACCAGCTTTTACTTCACATTCTGCTCTATGCAGTGGTAACTGCACCTCCGTACCTGTACGGAGGTGACAGTTGCGCTTTAAATAATATGGGCATCTGAGACTGTGAAAATACATGTTAATACTTCTCTTCTCAGCAGGGACTCATTAGGGATATAGGTTGAACTTGATGGACTCTTGTCTTTTTTTCAACCTTATAAACTATGTAACTTGAATTAGAACTATTGAATCACTGCTTGCAGTAAGTAAATTCTTGCTTACATCCAGAGGCTGAAAACTAGTCTTGGCCTGTACCCTTTCAAAGTTAAGGGTCTGCTACAGTCTTTTTTAAGGGAACCAATCATGAAATTTTACCACATATTAACAGGGGTGTGGAAATTTTTTTTTTTTTTTTTTTTTTTTTTTTTTTAAATATAAAAACACACACACTACTTGTCCAAGGGACTAAAACGGAGCCCAATCTACTTGTCCTGGCCAATGTTCATTTTTTCCTCCTAACCCTATAATAGCCATCATTTTTATTTTTCCATCTACAGACCCATGAGGTCTTGTTTTTTGCGGGGCCGATTGTACTTAGTAATGACACCTTTTTCTTTTCCCATAAGGGTGCATGCACACTACGTTTCTTAAGATACGGGACCGTATACGGCTGGGGAGAGGGGGGCGGAGAGTCCGGGGCGGGGCAACCGCACGCTGCCGTATGCGGTCCCATATCTAATATATTTCACTGAGCAACCGGAGTGAAACGCTGCCTCCGGTTGGCTCCGTTTTGCCCCGTATACGGTTTCCCGACCGCACTCTAACATATGCTCGAAACAAAGAATAAATAAAATAAACTGATAAAATAAAATTTGCTAAATTATCAATTTTTTTTTATTTCAGTGTTTTTTTTGTATTGATCTGACTTTTTACTTCATTTTTCTCTGGGATTTGTTGTAACAAAAAATAAATAAAAAAAGAATTGCATATATATATATATATATATATATTTTTTTTTTAGAACATTTACCGTACAAGATGTATAATGTTACGTTTTTATAGTTTGGACAATGGCTCATGCGGCAATACCAAATATGTTTATATCTATTACGTTTATGTTTTTTATATAAGAAAGGGGGGCGATTTTAACTTTTAATATGGAAGGGGTTAATGTTTCTCAAACTTTTATTAAACTATTTATTTTTAACCACTTTATTAATCCCTTAGGGGACTTTTAGGAGGAACCATTAGATTCCTCATATAGATCAATGCAGTACTATTGATCTGTGTGCTCTCCATTGATCTGTGTGCTCTGTGCTCCATTGATAAAGCCTGGTCCTGCCAGGCTCTATCAATGACAGAGTCATGGCCCCTAAGGAAGCAGAATTAAGCCCACCAGCTTCCTCTACAGTGGACTACGGGCATCTGGCAATAGGATTTCCACATCCCTGATACACACAAAATCTTCATCCTTACCATCCCCGGGGAGATCTTGATGCCTGCAGGGATAGTGAGTATATGAAATTTAAAAGTCTTCCCCCACCGGCCCAATGAGTAGTCCCCAGTGCGGGGAGCTTTACTTACCTAGTCCAGTCTTCTAAGCTAGACTGAAGGCTGATACATTGTAACTGCGCTGATGCAGTGTAACAGAAAATAAGCACAAGTATAAGATTTGTGCTGCTCTTGCAATTTGCTCTCCAAGGCTTCTAGAAAATGATACAATTGCAGCAGACTCTCAGCTGTGAGAAGATATTGGATTATTTTACATTTTCAGCCACTGAGCTTAAACAAGATTGTTCAAATTAATTAACAATATTGTGAGTGTGCATGTTGTATAGAGGCTCTGCTGACTTTGGGCAAGAATCCTCCATCAGTCAATCACATAAGCTTTAGCAACTGTGAAATCAAAGGGCTGTCAGAGTATTCTAGAGGCTGCAGCTTTTTAACAGCTGGACAGCCACGAGTAGGATACCTACAACATAATAAAAAGAGTTAATCCCCTCCTTAAACCAAGGAAGCACAGACAATGCCCCTATGAGTAGCAGAACGGTTGGTTGGGGCACAGGATCTCTGCAGACAGAACTGGTAGCAGCCTATGTGTGAGAGGCGCAGATTGCAGAGATTTCATTCTAGACAGTGGTGAGTGTGTTTCCCCACAATCTGCAGATTCTCAGAACAGACACACTGTTTGGGTTTCGACTAAGACTTTCCAAGAAAATGAACAGAGCTGTATATAGAGAGGGAGAGCAGTTCTCAGCCGGTGTCAACCCTCCCTGGCCACTCGCCTCGGCTCAATCATCTATAAAGCAGCTGCCAGACTCACAGACTCGATGTCGTTCTCCCCGGGGAGGAGCGGACCAGGCCGAAGGATTACACAATCCCACTCCTCATATCCCAGCTTGTTAAAAGGGGTAGTAGTCTAACGGAATAGATTTCAAACAGGTTCGGTGTCCGATAAATGCACTGCTTTGTATACTGAACATCCTATTAAAGCAAAGGGTACTTTAATGTAAGGGAATTACATGACTGGCAATTCCCTAATCTATTTCCATTACCAAAATCCCTTAATTCTGTACATAGGCTGTAATAAATTTAATGTCTATTATCTGAATTACACATCTGATGAGGAGAGCAATAAAGGGTATAGGAGTATAGTACAAAAATAGCTATTCCCTAACAAAGGAAAAAAATAATATAAATATAATGTTTATATAAGTTACTCACTAGGTCATGCAGATGCTTTACATGTCTTTTTTTATGTGTCTTCAGTATTAAAATCTCAAACCCCTCTGTTCTGCTGCTCACACCTAACATCCACTGCTCAGGAAGGGGCGTGACTAATGCAAGCACTGAGCATGCCCTCACTGACCATGCATTCACTTCCTCCCTGACTCTGCGGTGCTGGGTCTCTTCATCCAATCACTGCAGGTTGCTCTTTAACCCCCTCAACTCATGTTCATGCTACAGTCTGACATGACAGGAGTAAGCACAGAATACTGAGCTGGAACAAAGATGATGCTGCAGCAAGACAGGATTATATTCTGGACAGAATTTTGTTCTGAACCTATGATTTCTATAAAAAGGAGATAATTCCTTTTATAAAGTATATCAGAAAGGTTAATATTTTACCAACATGTACAACATATAACAAGTTTTGATTCTGAGTGCCCATTTAAGGAAAAGAACTATATTCGGCCCGGTTTCCCATACAAATCAACACTCATCTATGGCTTTTACAGTGGGGTCCAAAAGCATGAAAACAATCTTGTTTTTTTTTTTTTTATAACATTAAGAGCATGAGGATGATGTCTTTTTTTTTAAGGTTGGGGGGGGGGGGGGTTCTCTTTCCTATTGATGTTAACAGGGGTTATCATTGCCTGGCTACTACTAAAAAACTGGCTTGTGTAATAGGGTTATGTAGTATTAGGGCTGCACGATATGGGGAAAATGTGCGATTACGATTAAGGGCCTAAATATTGCGATTTCAATATGTGATGAGATAGAATATATAAATGGTGAAATCCCGCCATTTCATATCCAATCTCCATTCTATGCCCACCGCCCATTTCACATCTCCCCTCTTGGTCACATTCTCCCATCCATTTTCCCCCTTGTGTCACATACTCCCCCTCCCCCTGCCACATTCTCCTCCCCCCATATCAAATTTTGCCCTACGACCAACCCCCCCCAACATTTCACATCTCCCCTCATGGTCACATTCTCCAATCACATTTTCCCCCTGTGTCACATACTCCTCCTCCCCCCCCCCCCCCCCCCCCTCCCCGTCAAATTCTACCCTTCCCTCTGCCCCATTCTCCCCTCCCCATGTCACATTTTGTACTGCAATAATACACTGTGTTTCCTGGGTGGTTTTCAAATCTCCCACCGGATCCGGGGGGAAAAAAAAAAAGCACAAAAATAGCCATTCAATTTCTTTAGCCAGATATTGTGCAGCCCTATGACGTATACCTAAAATCTCCAGTACTTTGTCCACCACTATACAGACATGTGAAGCTATACCAGCCACAGAATAAGAATTAGTAATAACTGGCTGTTCGGTGGGGGTGTGATCACTGTAAAAAAAATGGAGGTCCCTTGTCCCTAAGTGAATAAAGCAGCACCTGATGATCTGGGATAACTTTTAATGTTCTGATAACCCTACAATGTACAACTTTATATGATTCTATGGCACTGGGTCTTGTGCTTGAGACAGGTGTTGTGGAGACAGACTGGGAAGCTTAGTCTCCTACTGTATAGTTCTATATAACAGGGTGAAGGAGAACGGTGCTCAGTTAAAAAAATGACTATGGTCTTTGGAGGTACACTTCTAGTACTATAAAGTGCACTCTTTAAAGGAGTTATGCACCATAAGGTGATTTTTGCACTTACCTGCAGACAGTAATGGACATGCTTAGCAAGGATCTGTGCTTGTCTTTGGGTTAAATGGCTATGTGGTGGCTCTCTTTTTGTGAAGTGGCCTTTTCCTGTTGGAGTTCTCTTACTACAAATCCCATAATTCCACTTTCCTCCCTCCCACACATCAGCCACCCCACTCATTGAACCACAAATGAACTGAATTCCATGCAAAAGAGTACTTTCTAACCAGGGTGCCTCCAGCTGTTGCAAATTGCCTGTGGTCACTCCACCCATTAAAGCAAAACAGGCTCCCTGTCATTACCCGACTAGTGCGGTAGTGTCTCGGCCGCACTGCATCCTGGGAATACCTGAGACAGGAGTCAGTTTATATGTGGTTAAAAATGAACATCCAGAGCAAAGATCACATAAGAATGCGAGACCAACCAAAGACCGGTACAAACACTACATTATGAACTACACTGACTTTACAGCCCCTGTAGCATAGTCCAATAAAAAAAAATCCCTGGAATACCCCTTTAAAGAAGAGACTTAAAGGGGAACTTGTAGGGGTGTGCAATGCAAGCACCATTCCCTTTTAGGCCATCTGTCCAGGAGACAAAAACATGCTAAATGGGTTCAGTACAGTAGATATCTTTCCCCGTTCATATTCCTTGCCAAATAGCTTTTCCAGGCAGTTGACCAAAGAAACACCCATGTCCATAATATTAGTCCCCTTACTCTCGCTTTATTCCTTGGAGCTGCTAAGACAATTGCTTTTTGATTTAAATACAAATGCAACGTGACTAAACAGGTGACGCCTGCCGGGAGGAGCGCCACGTCTCTCTCTTCTTAGCCAGATCTTGACCATAAAGTTACAAGCCTTACTAAAAAGAGGGGGGGGGGAAGCCAACCCATCAATAATGCAGTTTGTTCCTTGTGAGCAGGGAACCCCCCCAATTGGCAGAAGGCAGCGTCTTAATGTCACCTTCTAGCACCTCAGGAGAAAATCGTCAGACTCCTCTCGCAGCCCGCAGAGGCCCCTTGAAAATTGGGCCATCTTGTTACCAGCCGACTCTAATTGCTGTATAAACAATCCTCAGTGCTACTGGTATAAAAGAGTGAGTGAACTGCCAGCCCAGAAAATAACCCTTTGCACACCATTTAATAGCAGTTATAGTTACATGTACATTTAATCTGGCATGAATGCAGCCAGATAGGTGCTGGACCATCAGACAATCATAGTAAAGTAGAACTATCTTACAAAAAGTTAGGGAAGCTTCAGGATTGCGGCAATACATATAATTCTAAGCTACATTTTGAACTGGTGCTCTAATCTGGCCTACCTATTTTCTATAGGCCCTTGTTTAAAAAGGAGTAATATTGTGGAAAAAAAATGTTTAATCCCATTGTGCCTGGGCTGCAAAAAAACAACAAACACAAAAAAAATACATTAACTCACCTTCCTCTGTTCCTCCACTATAGCTGTTCGGGCCTCCAGTCCAGTTTCCTTCCTTCTGTATGCATGGATCATCACACTGCAGGCAGAGTATTGCCAGCCGCAGCGATGTCCTGCCTTGGCCGGTCATAGGATGAGCACAGTGTCATGTAAGGAGCCTGAGCTCCACCTTCTCCCTGCTATACTGGTCGAGGCAGTTTTTTTTTTACTAAAATGCTGTTTTTTCCCAAAATTTTACATTTCTACAAGGGGTAATAGGAGAAAATGCCTCCCAAAATGTGTAGCCCCATTTCTTCTGAGTATGGACATACCCCATGTGTGGACGTAAAGTGCTCTGCTGGCGCACTACAATGCTCAGAAGAGAAGGAGCGCCATTGAGATTATGGAGAGAGAATTTGGTTGGAATAGAAGTTGGGGGCCTTGTGCATTTACAAAGCCCCCCCGTGGTGCCAGAACAGTGGACCCCCCCCCCCACATGTGACCCCATCTTGGAAACTAGAACCCCCACAGAATTTAATAAGGGGTGCATTGAGTATTTACACCCCACATTTGACAGATCTTTGGAACAGTGGGCTGTGCAAATGAAAAATTACATTTTTCATTTTCACAGACCACTGTTCCAAAAATCTGTCAGACACCTGTGGGGGGGTAACTGCTCACTGCACCCCTTATTACATTATGTGAGGGGTGTAGTTTCCAAAATGGGGTCACATGTGGGGGGGGGGGCTTCCATATTTCTGGCACTATGGGGGCTTTGTAAACACATGTGGCCTTCAATTCCGGACAAATTTTCTCTTCAAAATTCCAATGGCGCTCCTTCTCTTCTGAGCATTGCAGTTCGCCAGCAGAGCACTTTACATCCACATGTGGTATTTCCATACTCAGAAGAAATGGGGTTACAAATTTGGGGGGGGCTTTTTTTCCTATTTTTCCTTGTGAAAATGAAAAATTTAGGGTGACACCAGAATTTTTGTAAAATTTTACAAAAATTCGTCCAACACTTGTAGGGTGTTAAGGCTCACTATACCCCTTGTTACATTCCGTGAGGGGTGTAGTTTCCAAAATGGGGTCACATGTGGGTATTTCTTTTTTTGCGTTTATGTCAGAACCGATGTAATATCAGCCACCCCTGTGCAAACCACCAATTTAGGCCTCAAATGTACATAGTGCGCTCTCACTCCTGAGCCTTGTTGTGTGCCCGCAGAGCATTTTACGCCCACATATGGGGTATTTCCGTACTCAGGAGAATTTGCGTTCCAAATTTTGGGGGGTGTCTTTTTTTCCTTTTACCTCTTGTGAAAATAAAAAGTATAGGGCAACACCAGCATGTTAGTGTTTTTTTTTATTTTTACACTAACCGGCTGATGTAGACCCCAACTTTTCCTTTTCATAAAGGGTAAAAGGAGAAAAAGCTACAGTTTAGAGAGTACTGTATAGTGGTCTCCAAACTTTAGCCCCCCCCCAAATGTTGCTAGGCAACTACTCACCGGCTTCCGTAGTATTCACCAGGGAGCCACAAGGGAGCCGCATCTCTTCGCCGCCCGCCGCCGCCGGTCAGGTAAGGGACCTCCACCGCCGCCGGTCCCGATACAGTTCCCCCGTTCTGCCCGGATGGCCGTCGGTGGGCAGGACGGGGGAACCGAACTTTAACCCCCCCCCCCCGATCTGCTATTGATCGGCGCTTCTAGACGACCAATAGCAGGGATAGGAGGGGTGGCAACTATCTACTATCCCTTCAGGGGGATCCCGATCCAGTCCGATCCCCGGTCCAGTCCCCGACCGGCTAGCGGCGGGGACCCGAGTTCCCACGGGGGTATACATACGCCCTCCGTCCTTAAGGACTCAGGATGCAGGGCGTATGCTTATGCCCTTCGTCCTGAAGAGGTTAAGTAGCCCAACTATAGACACCAATTGAGAATAACCATTTACATAATGCATACATACACAAAAATATCAATAGCATCTAATGGGGTTATAAAAATGATTTAGAACTGCAGACCTCATTCACCCCTTTCGGGACTACACTTTCAAGTTCAGTTATCCAATAACATTATTTTTTGTAACAGACGTCGCTTATTAAAGGGGTACTTCTGCGGAAAACTTTTTATTTTTTATTTTTTTAATCAACTGGTGCCAGAAAGTTAAACAGATTTGTAAATTACTGCTATTAAAAGATTTTCCTCTGTAGCAAACAACTGCTAAAAAGTACTGAAAGGATTAAGATTTTTTAATAGAAGTAATTTACAAATCTGTTTAACTTTCATTCACCAGTTCATTTAAAAAAATAAAATAAAAATACAAAAGTTTTCCACTGGAGTAACCCTTCAAGGTTAACATTTGCTACTTCAGGTACTTCTTACAGTATTAACCATTTCAATGTTTTTATTGGATAGTTATGTTCACGAAAATGTCTGGCTACAGTACTTTCGCCATATTAAATGTATCTACAGTTTCTGTTTTAACACCTTTTATAATTAACGTTTTATGTTCTGTCAGCAGAGTTTTTATAGACCAAGCAGTCTGTCCTACAAATGTCCGCACGGACATTTGAGCATACATATTACGTTCTTAGTTTGACAAGTGTAAAATACTTTTTGATGTATTAAAGGGGTATTCCGGGAAACACACACACTCATAATATATTATATTATATTATATTATATAAATATAATATAAATATAAAAATAAATATAAAAATAAATATAAAAATAAATATAAAAATAAATATATATATATATATATATATATATATATATATATATATACATACACACACACACACACACATATACACATATACACACACAGATTTGTAAATTACTTCTATTAAAAAAAAATCTTACGCCTTCCAATAATGATCAGCTGCTGAAGTTGAGTTATTCTTTTCTGTCTGGCAACAGTGCTCTTTGCTGACATCTCTGCTTGTCTCGGGAACTGCACAAAATAGAAGAGGTTTGCTATGGGGATTTGCTTCTACTTTGGACAGTTCCCGAGACACGGGTCAGCAGAGCGCACTTCTACAGAAAAGAACAACTCAACTTCAGCAGATCATAAGTACTGAAAGGATTAAGATTTTTTTTATAGAAGTAATTTACAAATCTGTTTAAAGGAGTAGTCCAGTGGTGACTCAGTGGTGAGCAACTTATCCCCTATCCTAAGGATAGGGGATAAGTTGCAGATCGCGGGGGGTCCGACCGCTGGTGCCCCCTGCGATCTCCTGTACGGAGCCCCGACAGCCCGCGGGAAGGGGGCGTGTCGACCTCTGCACGAGGCGGCGGCCGACACGCCCCCTCAATACAACTCTATGGCAGAGCCGAAGCGCTGCCTTCGGCAATCTCCGGCTCTGCCATAGAGATGTATTGAGGGGGCGTCGGCCGCCGCTTCGTGCGGGGGTCGACACCCGCTATCTGGACCGAGAGCCGGGGACCCGTACAGAGACATCGCAGGGGGCCCCAGCGGTCGGACCCCCCGCGACCTCAAACTTATCTCCTATCCTTAGGATAGGTGATACGTTTTTCACCACTGGACTACCCCTTTAAAAGGTGCAATCACACATAGTAAATCAAGAGTAATTCACGGCAAAAAATTTACGGGCGGCAAAAATTTTATTTTCGCGCACGGAAATGGGGGAGAAAGAAGTGAAGGGTTTTTCAGCCATTTCCATGCAAATTCCACACGAAAACGTCAGGCGGAATTTTTTTTTTTTATTTTTTTTTTTACTTCTATTGATTTCTGCTAGCGGATTCCGCTTGAAGAATGAACATGCTCATTCTTCAAGTGGAATGGAATTCAGCGTCGGAATTCCGCTAGCAGAATTTCCGCAGTGTGAACAGGACAGCGGAAAAAAAACATTAAAGTCAATTGGCAGAGGAGATGTTAATTTGGAGCGGAGAATTCAATAGGAATTACTCGAGTAAATTCCTCTTGAATTACTCCGTGTGAACGCACCCGAACTCTCTGGAGCCAGTTGATATATATAAAAAAAAAAAGTTTTTTCCTGGATAACCCCTTTAAAAAGCCTTTAGACGGGTGGTTAAAGCTTTCTAATTCCACTGCAATGAGTGCAGTTCAGACAAGGAAAGGTTTTTTTGCGTTTAGCAGACAAAAAGGTTTGGCCACATTTTATTAGTTTTTCACCTATGGATGGCCTTTTTTTTTTTTCAACTGAAATGTTTATTAAATAATTTTTCATATATATAATCCAAGACAAAACACAAATAATCAACATCCAAAAAGGGTCAAAGCCCTGGAGCCAATAAAGGTTACAAATAAGCAAACAACTAAGAGTACCGTATATACTCTAGTATAAGCCGACCCGAGTATAAGCCGAGACCCCTAATTTCAACCAAAAATCCCAGGAAAAGTTATTGACTCGAGTATAAGCCTAGGGTGGGAAATACCTCATCCCCCCCCTGTCATCATCCAGACCCGTCATTAACATCCTCATCATCATCCCCTTGTCATCATCCCACACATCCCCCCTTCATCATCCCCTTATCATCCCACACATCCCCCCTTCATCATCCCCCCTTCATCATCCCCCCTTCAATCCCCTTATCATCCCACACATCCCCCCCCTTCATCATCCCCTTGTAATCATCCCACGCTCCCCCTTCATCATCCCCTTGTCATCATCCCCACCCCCCCCCCCCCTTCATCATCCTCTTCTCATCATTCGCCCTCAGTGGTCTTCAACCTGCGGACCTCCAGAGGTTTCAAAACTACAACTCCCAGCAAGCCCGGGCAGCCATCGGCTGTCCGGGCTTGCTGGGAGTTGTAGTTTTGAAACCTCCGGAGGTCCGCAGGTTGAAGACCACTGCGGCCTTCAACATCATCCAGCCCCCTCTCACCCCCTTTAGTTCTGAGTACTCACCTCCGCTCGGCGCTGGTCCGGTCCTGCAGGGCTGTCCGGTGAGCAGGT
This sequence comes from Hyla sarda, assembly GCF_029499605.1. Classification (NCBI taxonomy): domain Eukaryota; kingdom Metazoa; phylum Chordata; class Amphibia; order Anura; family Hylidae; genus Hyla; species Hyla sarda. Next base: position 116,050,797 of record NC_079194.1, on the reverse strand, counting down.
GGTCCGGTGGGATAGTGGTTCCGGGCTGCTATCTTCACTGGGGGCGCCTCTTCTCCGCGCTTCCGGCCCGGAATAGAGGCGTTGCCTTGACAACGACGCAGAAGTACGTTGGCAATGAACGCACCTCTGCGTCGTTGTCAAGGCAACATGACTATTCTGAGGCCGGGCCCGAAGCGCTTAGAAGAGGCCTCCCCGGTGAAGATAGCAGCCCGGAACCACTATCCCACCGGACCACCTCCTCTCCGGACAGTCCTGCAGCACCGGACCAGCGCCGAGCGGAGGTGAGTACTCAGAACTAAAGGGGGTGAGAGGGGGCTGGATGATGTTGAAGGCCGCAGTGGTCTTCAACCTGCGGACCTCCGGAGGTTTCAAAACTACAACTCCCAGCAAGCCCGGACAGCCGATGGCTGCCCGGGCTTGCTGGGAGTTGTAGTTTTGAAACCTCTGGAAGTCTGCAGGTTGAAGACCAATGCGGGTGGAGAGTTCACTCGAGTATAAGCCGAGGGGGGTGTTTTCAGCACGAAAAATCGTGCTGAAAAACTCGGCTTATACTCGAGTATATACGGTAACCGTAGAATAAGAAAAGCAAACAGTAGCATAAGGACAAGCTCAGAAAAACCAAATGAGGTCATTAAAGCAAGGCATGAGCTCTAACATCAGGGTGCTAACGGCAAGGTGATCTAAACAGGACAGGGCGCTCAAGCTGTTGCAATAGCCACCCCAACATAGAAATACCACAAACAACAGAGGGGGGCACAAGACAAACATACAAACAAAACACAAACAGAAAAGGGAGGGACAAGAGAGAGAAAAAAAAAAAAAAAAAGAGAAGCCAGATGGGGAAGAAAGAATCAAAGAGGTTGCCGGTCCGAGTAGCGATCCCATGGCTCCCAGACAGAAAGGAGAGAGAGAGAGAATAGAATTATTTAGAGAAGCAGTAAGAAATTCCAGGGAGCGGATTTCACGAATACGAGCCAGCAAATCAATCTCAGAGGGAGGAAGAGTTTGTTTCCAGCATTTAGCAATAAGAGTCTTGGCAGCCAGGACAATGTGCATGAAGAGCTTAACCCCTTAAGGACCAAGGGCGAACAGGTACGCCTTTGCTCCCTGGTACTTAAGGACCAAGGGCGTACCTGTACGCCCGTGGGAATTTCGGTCTCCGCCGCGCGCCGGGCGGGGATCGCGCCGGGGTGACTGCTGATATCTATCAGCAGGCACCCGGCGCAAATGCCCAGGGGGGGTCATTAGACCCCCCCCCATGTCGGCGATCGGCGCAAATCGCAAGTGAATTCACACTTGCGATTTGCGCCGATTCCGGGTCATACGGGTCTATGGTGACCCGGAATAGAAGGGGGATCGCGGGTGTCCTAGACACCCACGATCCCCCTGTAGCGATAGGAGTGAGGTGGCAGGGTTGCCACCCCTCCTATCTCTGCTATTGGTGGTCTAGACGCGACCACCAATAGCAGATCGGGGGCAGAGGGGTTTACTTTCGGTTTCCCCGTCCTGCCCTCCCACAATAGGCGGGGCAGGACGAGGAAACCGACAGGGACCGGCGCCGAAGATCCACTTACCCATCGGCGACGGCAGCGGCGACGATCAGCGGCGGCAGCGGGCGACGATCGGCGGAAGAAGAGGACCGCGACGCAGCTCCCTGGATCCAACGGAAGTCGGTGAGTTACTTAGCAACATCTGGAGGGCTACAGTCTGAGACCACTATAGTGGTCTCTAAACTGTAACCCTCAAGATGTTGCAAAACTACAACTCAATTTAGCCAAACAACAAAACGGCAAAACAATACGTGCCGTATGTAGGTCCCGGGGGTACCAATATATAGCCAAAAACAAAGAGACCCAAAATACTAATATTATTTCAAAAAGTATAACAATCTTTATTAGACAATAAAAAACAAACAATTTAAAAATAGTAAAAGGCAGAGGATGACCTTACGCAGGAGACAACAAGTGCCAGTGGACCTGGTATGGGCGATATAGGCATTCAGTCAAGAACATACATAATGTAAGACTGGCACGGCTGCACACTTCATGATATCATAACAATAGATATAATATTTAACGTACATTGATGTAACATGGGGAGCAGCAACGCAATGTAACAAACATAAATAGGGACCCAAGATGGGTAATATCTAAAAAGACTACCTGTCATATACCCAAAGGCCAGGAACACCAAGCACCAACACCCCAACGCAAGTTTCGCGTATGGGCTTCGTCAGGGGACGTGTCACATTGTCCTGGCTGCCAAGACTCTTATTGCTAAATGCTGGAAACAAACTTTGTTTGTCATGTGGGTTATTTTTGCTGTTCTGGCACCATAGGGGCTTCCTAAATGCAACATGCCCCCCAAAAACCATTTCTGAAAAACGTACTCTCCAAAATCCCCTTGTCGCTCCTTCGCTTCTGAGCCCTCTACTGCGCCCGCCGAACACTTTACATAGACATACGAGGTATGTGCTTACTCGAGAGAAATTGGGCTACAAATATAAGTATACATTTTCTCCTTTTACCCCTTGTAAAAATTAAAAAATTGGGTTTACAAGAACATGCGAGTGTAAAAAATGAAGATGGTGAATTTTCTCCTTCACTTTGCTGCTATTCCTGTGAAACACCTAAAGGGTTAAAACACTTACTGAATGTCATTTTGAATACTTTGGGGGGTGGAGTTTTTATAATGGGGTCATTTGTGGGGTATTTCTAATGGGAAGACCCTTCAAATCCACTTCAAACCTGAACTGGTCTCTGAAAAAAAGCGAGGTTCAAAATTTTGGGAAAAATTGGAAAATTGCTGCTGAACTTTGAAGCCCTCTGGTGTCTTCCAAAAGTAAAAACACGTCAATTTTATGATGCAAACATAAAGTAGACATATTGGAAATGTGAATAAAATAAAAAAATATTTTGAATATCCATTTTCCTTACAAGCAAAGAGCTTCAAAGTTAGAAAATACAAAATTTTCTAATTTTTCATCAAATTTTGGGATTTTTCACCAAGAAAGGATGCAAGTTACCACAAAATGTTACCACTATGTTAAAGTAGAATATGTCACGAAAAAACAATCTCGGAATCAGATTGATAACTAAAAGCATTCCAGAGTTATTAATGTTTAAAGTGACAGTGGTCAGATGTGCAAAAAACGCTCTGGTCCTAAGGTGTAAAATGGCCTGGTCCTTAAGGGGTTAAAGGGTCTCTTAGACAAAGTAGGATGAGAGAGGTGGAGAAGATAAATCAGAGGATCTAGAGTGACCAAGACACCCGGAGCCCCGAGAAGGAGGTGCTGCACCTTTTTCCAATAGTCTGCCAGAAGGGGACAGGACCAGAAAATATGGAAGACCGTGCCGAATCCCATCACGCAGCTCCAGAGCTGAGGAGGGATAGAAGGGTTAAGTCTATCCATAAGTTCAGGGGTGCGATAACAGCCCATAAGCATCTTATATTGGGTTTCCTTGTAAGCAGTACATATAGAAGCCTTGAATGCCCTTTCCCAAATTACCCTCCACTGGGACAGTGTAATGGCAGTATACAAGGCCTCCTCCCAACGGGCCATATAACGGTGGGACGGGGGTTCACCGTCCGAGGGCTGAATCAGCAGAGAGTAGATATCGGAGAGAAGGCACCTCACCTGAGGTCCACCACGGCATAACTGCTCAAAGCCAGTAGGCAGAGAAACCGATACAGAGCCAGTAGGAGGAGGACAAAAAGTGCTGTAATTGTAGGTAGCAAAAACGCTCAGAAGAGGGGAGATCCCAGCGAGATGCCAGCGCCTCAAAAGGTAATCGGGAACAAGAGATAGGGTCAACGATGTTCGCCCAACAGAGTAGACCCCAGGAACCCCACGCCCGCACCATAATGGAGGACATAACAGAGGGAAAAGCAGGATGAAAGAGGAAAGACCGTAGAGGGGAGATAGGAGAAAACAGTCGGATCTTCCTAGAACAATAACCCCAGACATATCTAGAAAAACCCATGGGAGCTAGGAGAGGGGAGGGAGAAATAGCTTATGCTGGAGGGGACCAGAGAAGAGAATAAGGGTGGACCGGGGCTAACCACAGATTTTCCAGTTCCATCCAGCGGCTATAAGCATGATACGTAGACCATGCCAAGAGGTTGCGCAGATGAGCAGCCCAGTAATATTTTGTAACATCAGGAACAGCTAAACCCCCCATGTGCCTACCAGCCATCATAACCGACATTGGCAGAAGATGCCTCTTCCCATCCCAAATAAATTAGAAAACAGACGACTGAAAAGAGCGAAGGGCCATCAACGGAACCCGGGTAGGCAACGTCCTTAAAAAGTAGAGTAGTTTCGGGAGGATCGTCATCTTAACCGCTGCAATTCGGACAAAAAAGGAGATGTATTGCGACCGCCGTTTTTCAAGATTCCTAAAGAGGGGGAGGTAGTTAGAATAAAGAGAGGAGTAGCGAGAAGTGATATACACCCCTTGGTATTTAATGGCAAAAGAGGACCACTTGAAAGAATAGTTTAAGAGGAGAAGGGAAGATAAGGATAGAGGCAATTTGAGAGGTAGTGACTCAGTTTTAGAGAGATTAACTTTATAGCCAGAGACCACCCCATAGGCACAAAGAGCAAAGGAAGGGAGAGTAAGGGGTGAGAGCGCGTTAAGAGCACATCATCAGCAAAAAAGGCAAATCTTAAACTCCCTATCATGTAGAGAGATGCCAGTGATATCCGGGTCCCCCCCTAATCACAGACACCAAAGGTTCGAAACATAAAGCAAAGACCAGAGGGGAAGAGCAGACATCCCTGGCAGGTACCATTAAGCAGTGGGAAAGTTGTAGAAGGAGCATGAGGGAGCTTGAGAGAAGCAGTAGGAGACGAGTAGAGACCCCGCAGAGCAGTGAGATGGATGGACCTTTTTTTTTCTATGCAAGAAAGGGCCTTTCTTTGAACAGTTTACCATATTTTTTGTCAGTCTGCAAAATAAGGAGATTTTTGTTTACTTACCGTAAAATATCTTTCTCGAAGGATCCATTGGGGGACACAGACCGTGGGTGTATGCTGCTGTCTCTAGGATGTGTGACACTATGGTAATAAAAAAAAGTTGGCTCCTCCTAGCAGGATATACCCGCCTTCAGACCCTGAGCTAATCAGTTTTAGTTCCAGAGCAATAGGAGGAGACCAACAGGTCAAAGAAAAACACAAAACTGTCCAAGAACCAGAAGAAAAAACATAACTGAACACACCCTCGGACAGAGAACAAAAGGAAAATCCCAAAAAGGGCGGGAGCTGTGTCCCCCAATGGATCCTTCGAGAAAGAGATTTTACGGTAAGTAAACAAAAATCTCCTTTTCTCTATCGGCTCCATTGGGGGACACAGACCGTGGGACGTACCAAAGCAGTCCCTTGGGTGGGCAGATAAGCAGTCAGGCAGACGGCCGATCCACTGCCACCTGCAACACTTTACGACCCAGACTAGCATCAGCCGATGCGAAAGTATGAACTCGGTAAAACCTCGAGAAAGTGTGCAAAGACGACCAGGTAGCCGCCTTGCAAATCTGCGAGGCCGAGGCTCTATTCTGGAGAGCCCAGGATGCCCCAACAGAAAGGGTAGAATGAGCCACAACCATGAACGGAGGAATCCTTTCCTTACAGCGATAGGCTTACGAAATGGCGGACCGAATCCACCGAGAAATGGTGGCCTTGGAAGCAGGTTGTCCCTGTCGACGACCTTTAGTAAGGACAAAAAAGGAATCACACCGACGAAACAAACAAGTGATGGAGAGATAATACCGAACAGCCCGATCTAGATCCAGCTTGTGTAGTAAGCGCTCCTTAGGATGAGAAGGAGCAGGACAAAAGGACGGGAGGACAATGTCCTCATTGAGATGAAAGGCCGAGACCACCTTAGGCAAAAAGGAAGCATCTGGCCGGAAAACAACCTTGTCCTGGTGAATCACCAGAAATGGAGAATAGCAGGAAAGAGCTGCCAATTCAGACACCCTCTGGATGGAGGTGATAGCAACAAGAAACGCCACTTTCCAAGAAAGGAGGCCGAGAGATACTTCTCTAAGGGGCTCAAAGGGAGCACCCTGGAGGGAACTCAGAACCAAATTCAAGCCCCAAGGGGGAAAGGGTGAACGGTAAGGAGGAACAGCGTGCGCCACTCCTTGAAGGAAGGTTCGGACATGAGAATTAGAAGCCAGGGGCCGCTGGAAAAGAACAGCAAGGGCCGAAACCTGACCTTTAAGTGAACTGAGAGACAAACCCAGTTCCAACCCAGACTGCAAAAAGGAGAGAAGACGGGGACCGAGAAGGTTACCGGGGAGAAGTCCTGAGCTTCAGACCAACGAAAATAAGACTGCCAAGTACGGGCTTACGAGCCTTGAGCATGGTGTGAATGACTTGGGAAGAGAACCCGCCGGCCCTCAAAACCGCGGTCTCAACGGCCACGCCGTCAAATGCAGCGACTGTAAATTGGGGTGGCAAAGAGGACCCTGAGAGAGCAGGTCCGGGCGGAGCGGAAGGCGCAGTGGAGCGTCGTCCAGGAGCCTGACTATGTCGGCGTACCACGACCTTCGGGGCCAATCTGGAGCTACCAGAATGGCGGGGACGTCCTCTGCTTTGAGCTTCCTCAGCACCCTGGGAAGGAGCGGAAGAGGAGGGAACAGATAGGGTAGGGCAAACCCAGCCCAAGGAATCACTAGGGAGTCCACGGCCAGAGCCCGAGGGTCCCGGGACTTGGACACAAAAGGAAGGATCTTCCGATTAAGCCGGGACGCGAAGAGGTCCACGTCCGGAATGCCCCAGAGCTCGCAGAGCTGCGCGAAGACCTCCGGATGTAGAGACCACTCGCCGGGGTCGGGTGAGGACCGACTGAGAAAGTCAGCTTCCCAGTTGAGCATTCCAGGAATGTTGGAACCTTGCTCTCCGCCCAGGTGAGAATCTCGGTCACCTCGGCCATGGCTGAAGAGGTGAGAGTGCCGCCCTGTCGATTTATGTATGCCACGGCCGTGGCGTTGTCCGACTGAACGCGGACAGGACGAAACTGAAGACGGGACTCCCAATGAAGAAGACAAAGAAGAATCGCCCGTAATTCCAATATGTTAATCGGAAGAAGGGTCTCCTGGGGAGATCAGAGTCCCTGAACCGTCCAATCCCTGGACACGCTGCCCCAGCCAGACAGGCTGGCATCCGTTTTAACAACCTGCCAGTAAAGGGGAAGAAACAACCGCCCTTGGAGAAGAAGGGGGGGAGCGGAGCCACCAGAGCAGAGACTGACTAACCCTGCGAGGGAGAACAATCTGACGATCGAGGGACAAAGGAAACCAGTTCCATCGAGAGAGAATCGCCAGTTGAAGAGGGCGGTAATGAAACTGGGCAAAGGGTACGGCCTCCATAGTTGCCACCATCCGACCCAGGACTTTCATAAAAGTGCGGATGGAGACTGAGACCTGAGTCCGAAGGGAGCGGACCCCCGACCGAAGCGCCAGACGTTTGTCCGGCGGAAGACAAATTCGGGCAGAGGTCGTGTCGAATTGAAGTCCCAGGAAGGTTAGAGACTGGGTAGGACGGAGGACTGACTTGTCCCGGTTGACCATCCACCCGAAGCGAGTCAGAGTGTGGAGAGTGACGTCCAGATTCTCCAGAGTCTGGGCTCTGGTTGGAGCCTTGATGAGAATGTCGTCCAGATAGGGTATCTCCGAGATTCCCCTCGACCCGAGGAGCCGTGGCTAGACCAAAGGGGAGGGCTACGAATATTAAGTGTCCCTCCGGAACCGCAAAGCGGAGGTACAGATGATGGCCTGGAAATATTGGCACATGGATGTAAGCATCCTTGATGTCCACCGATGAAAGGAACTCCCCTTGTTCCAGGGGAGAGATTCCATTCGGAAGTGGCAGATAAGAGGGTGATGGTTGAGACGCTTGAGGTCTAGGATTGGTCGCACAGAACCGTCCTTCTTGGGGACCACAAAAATATTTGAATAGAAACCCCGAAACCGTTCCCCTGGAGGAACGGGAACACTGACCCCCTGGAGAAGCAGAGACTGGAGAGCAGCTCGAAATTGCTTCGCCAGGAGGAGGAGACTCGGGGGCCTCGGAAGGGAGGTGAATTCGATTCGGTAACCGTTGGACACCACGTCCCTGAACCAAGAGTCCAGAATGTGTGAAGTCCAGATGTCTCATAAAAGAAAGACGACCTCCCACCCGAGAAGAAACTGCGGGTGGGGGCCTCACTTCATGCAGAAGTGGGTTTGCAGTTGCCTGATTTGGCCGCAAAATGGCGGGACCGGTTGGAGTCAGACTTCCAAGACGGGTGTGCCCGGAATGAGGGAGCCTTCTTGTCCCGCGAGGGCGCCTGCCCGGACCCTTTGCTGGAGCCAGAGGTCCGAAAGGACCGAAAGGAAAAGGACTTCCTTTGAGAAGTAGGGCGGGCCTTATTTTGGAGGTAACAAGGAACTCTTACCTCCCGTTGCCTCAGAGATAATCTCATCAAAGCGTTTGCCAAAAAGACGGCCACCCGTGAGAGACCTTTTAGAAGCGGAAGCATTCCAAGCTTTAAGCCACATAGAGCGGCGGAGAGCCGCTAGGTGACCCACAGCAAAGGCAGAACAACGGGCTGACTGCATGGAAGCTGCGCACAGGAAGTCCCCAGCTTTAGAGCATTGGAGAGCCAGAGCAGATAGATCCTCTGGGGGGGGGGGGGGATCCCGCTAAGATATCCTGATGGAGCTTTTGGCACCACTCCGACAGGGCCTTGGACACCCATGTCGAGGCAAAGATGGGAAGAAGAGAAGAGCCAGCTGCTTCAGAGGCAACCTTCGCTAAGGATTCTACCTTCTTGTCCCTGGGATCCTTGAAGGCAGCAGCATCTGCCGTAGGCAGTGTAGTCGCCTTACAGATCCGGGAGATTGGTGGATCCACTGAGGGAGGGGAAACCACCTTAGTGACAAAGTCCTTGTCAAATGGATAACGTTCTTGAATAGTCTTGATTCCCGGGAACCTCTTGTCTGGATGTTTCCATGCAGATTCCAGAATGTAGTCAAAGTCAGCGTTAGAGCTGAACCTTTGAGGTGCTGGCTTAGCACGATGAAAGGATACTCCTGGATTGACATCCGAAGATCCTGAGTGCTCTAAGTGAAAAATTTCTCTTATGGCTGTCACCAATGAGTTCACCGTTGCAAATGAGTTCCAGCGGTCCTCTGAGTCAGATGCCGGCTCGGAAGCCTCGTCCACCAGGGGAATGTGAATTAGTAGAGGCAGTCCTGGAGGGGGGTGATCCTGACCGGGTACGCGGCTCTGGTGTGGCAGAGCGGCGACTCCGAGAATGTCCTCTGGAGGAGCGACGTTTGTGCCCAGACGACGGGGGGGGGCGGGACCCACGAGGGGAACGCTCACGTCTATCTGAAGACTCAATGGAAGAGTCAGACGAGGCACCCCTAGTACGCTTGTGAGAGCGTGAAGTATGTGGAGACGAGGAGCGGGCCCTATCAGAGGCCCTGCGCAGGGAAGAACCCTTCAAGGCGGACACCACTTCCCGGGAGGCCTCAGCCACCGAACAGGAGACTTGGGTCAAGCCAGCCATATACTGGGTCAGGGAAGAAACCCAGGCTGGTGGAGCGGCTGAACCCACCGGAACCGAAAGGGCATCAGGAGGTACAAGGGGTCTGGGGGTGCAGTGGAGCAGGCAGGGCAAGTGGGCTCAGCAGAGCCAGACATCTTGGTATTACAGTGCTTACAGACAAAATAAATCACTGAAGTTCCAGGTTTCTGTTTAGAGGGAGGAACAGCTCTGGGTACGGACATAATGTGAAAAAAGACAGGAACTTTCTCACCCTAGTCTGTGTCCCCCGTCAGCTGCAGTGAGGAGAAATCGGCTCCGTGCAGCTAGAGTGAAGGAACAGGCCAGCCAATAGGAAGAGAGGGGCGTGCCTGTAGCGAGGCACTAACTAACTGACCCCTTCTTACTGAAAGACGCGCCCACGGTGCTGATTTGAGGCTGCTTCGTGCCTCAGAGCTCCCAGCCCTGTGGGCGGAGCTATAGACTGCCGAGAAGAAACTGTAACGGCGCCCACTCCTTGTCCCGAGCGCACGTCAGCCGCATATGCGCTCGGGGGAATAGAGCGGGCGGCCTATACGCCGGCAGAGACTGGCAGAGAAAGTGTACGTAAGCCGGCGCTGAAAGCGCCAGGCCCGTACCAGTGTCGCGGCTGTCAGCCGCATATAAAGCGCTGCTGGCCAAGTGAAAGCAAGCCGGCGCTGAGAGCGCCCGGCCCGTATCAGCGCCGTGGCTGACAGCCGCATATAAGGCGCTGTGGATATAGTCGCACTAAAACACAAACACACACACACACAGTGAAAGCCCCATATATGACATGCCCCCTCAGGTGCCACTGCTCCCCCAGAATAAAAGTGCAGCCCCTGTATAAGCCAGCCCCATAACCTGAAAGGTGGGCCAAAAACAGGGGGTCTAGAACTTACCTAATGGAGTCTTCAGTGAAGTTTTCAGTCAGCTTTAGTTACCTGCATCACGCCTGGCTGCTATGCGCAAGCGAGGCGAGCAGGGAAATAGGGGGACCTGGACCCATGAGGTACCAACCCAGACGCTGACCGTTGGCGGGAGGGGGGGGGTGAACAGCGCATATACGCAATGTCTGTGCCCCCTTACTCGCAATGGGGAAACAGGGAACGGGAGTCCCTGAGTCCCCACCTGAAAACAGAAAAGAAAAGGGAATAAAAAAAAAAAACTAACATGTCCCTATACTAGGAAAACAAAAAAATCAGAAGACCTGGTCTGGAGAATTCCAGACCATGTCCACCTCCTTCAGACACTAAGCTTAAACTGATTAGCTCAGGGCCTGGAGGCGGGTATATCCTGCTGGGAGGAGATTACTTTTTATTACCATAGTGTCACACCTCCTAGAGACAGCAGCATACACCCACGGTCTGTGTTTTCACTATATGTGCTCTTTTATCGTACATTTCTAGGTACATGACGCAATTTTTTTCACTTTTTTCATTGTCCTGGTTACGAGTTTTATATAATCATTCTTTTCTGGACATCATTTTACTTTCTCACCTTCATTTGCAACCTGTTTGATGTTCTAACCTTTTTAAGAATTTATTATTTTTTTAATGAGTTTAGTTTTACTTAATTTTCCTCGTCTGAACTGGAAATGCATTTTGCTCTAAAGAATTGGCTTCCAGGCAGGCCCTTAAAAAGTTATTGGAAAACTTTCTATGTGAATGTATTATTCACATCTGTCGGTTTTGAATAAATTGTGGTACTGAATCCTTCTATAGTACGTGTAATTTCAAAGTCTAAAAACTGTGACATTATGATTGTAGTTGAGAATTTAATAGTACTATTTTTTTTATTAAGTGTGTCCACGAAATCAAACAATGATTTCTCATGCCCTTTCCATGTCATGAACAAGTCATCCACGTAGCGAAGCCACGTCGATGGCCTGTTCATGTGGGGGTGGTCAACAAAAGTATGCTTATCCTCAAAAGCTGCCATGAAGGCATTAGCGAAACTAGGGGGCCACTGAGGACCCCATAGAAACTACATAGGTCTGCAAATAGGTTTGATCAAAGCGAAAATAATTCCTAGTAAGTGCCATGTCTATAGTAGGTCCATAAGGAATGAGATAGCAATTCACATATACATATGATTCCCTCATCATGAGGTATATTCCTGTACGAACGCTGGACATCCAGAGTGCACATGATATCCACCTCAGATGCTGGAATGCTACTCAAGCGTCTCAAAAAAAAAAAATAAAAAAAAAAAATTGGAGGTCTCAACAAGACATCTCGGAAGTTTTCTCATCAGAAGTTGCAAATGATCATTCATAAGGACCGCGAGGGGTTGCAACAGGGAGACCGACCCAGATACGATCGGGCACCCTGGAGGCCTGTCGAGGTCCTTGTGGATTTTGGGAAGAAGATATAATACAGGTGTGCAGGGATAATCTCCTATTAATGCTTTACTGATTTTACTGGAAATAGTACCATCTTCTACATGAGACAATGTAATAATCAATTTTCTGCTTAAACTCCAATGTTGGATTACCAGTCAGAACTTTATAAACATTTACATCAGACAATTGACGTCCTGCCTCCGCTAAATTATCAGTCCTGTTCATCACCACAGTGGCTCCCGCTTGTCTGCACGCTTTATGAGTAGCCCATAGCAAACAATCTGATCGCCTCTAAAAAAATTAAAGAGGAGATGAGAATGTTTGCTATGGGCAACTGGTCAGCTTCTCCCTTTCACAGGTTTTGATTACTATTCCCCCAAATCACTTTACCCCCTTAATATACTGGGGCTCATAGTCTCTGGGCTAATTTGGCGTCTCCTGTGAAAGGTCAAGTGTAGCCTCCAGAGCTAAAATAACAGACTGCTTAGAATCACTGGAGCCCATTCATTTTAGCAATGAGGGTCCCAGCAGTCAGACTTCAATCAATTATAATTTTAAGACATTTTATTGAGGCACCATAAATATTAGTGCCCACTTTGGACAAGACTATAACTTCTAAGACTCTGCCCCTACTGTTAAGACTACCAGTTATAATACTGTCACCTATGGGCAAGAATATATAGAAAACAGTATCGCCACTCTATAACTACTATAATACTGCCCCTATGGACAACCATATGAAACTGATTAGTTGAATTAGAAACTTCTTAGAAGTTCAGTGTAGTTTGTGTCAGCCAGTAAAATCTGGTTCATTTCTCATTATTAACAGGTTGATTTAACATATATGAGCCCAGGAATGCTGTACGCACCATAATGTGACATCTCCCATAAACATAAGCCAACCGTGGAAAAAAAACATCCGATATATTCTCGGATTACAAGCTGAGCCGCCGCGTTACCAAGTAAACGGTCTTTACTTGCTGATAGTGAAGAGTCACTCTGCACCATGGGAGGAGATAAGTATGTGAACAGAATTCTATGCAGGTTGTAACTAACAAGTTTCAGGGCAGTGTCTCAACAAGAATGTCAGGTATGTGGTTAACAAGAGGACGCAGCTTTGACGGGAAACCCGAAAGTCTTTTGACTGTGGTATTCGTAAAAAGAAAAAAAAAAAAAAAAGAGGTCAAAGGGAGTGTAAAAGAATAGAGATATGTTGTTACTCACAGTTCACAGCTGCATTATTTTTTTTCTCCGACTCCACAACTTTCTGCTTCGCTACCTGAATGCAAGAAAATAAAAGATAAAAAGTATGAATAAAGCATACAGAGGTGGTGTGCACCAAGTGAGGGATAGAGATCTCGGAAAGCTGGGGGACAATATGGCTGATTATACATTTCTACAGATACAGTGATAAGGTGATTAGGGGGTTTAGATCACTGCATAACATTTTGGAGGCGCTCTTGTTAGGCTAGCAACCTGTAGACCAGAGCTGCCCAAATGGCACCTATACCCACGGTGTTTAACAATAGGCAAATTAAAATTAAAAATTGGGGCTCAGGGTCATTAATATTGAACTAAATGTAATTTATCAATGTTAAAAATATTCAACGTTAAGTGCTGTGACTCAAAGGGCCCCCTCCACTGTATAACTAGACACAGTTGCCATTCTGCAGGGTTTTTCCTCTGCTGTTTTACATTTAGTTGGTGGATCGATGACTGAATACAGATACTAAGAGGCTGCACCATACCATATTTCTACATGCTTGATAAATTGTGTCTTTGCACACAACACAACCACAAGAGTTGCATTACACTTTGCACCTATTGAAACCCTGTTATATCATTAGAGGCTCTGCAATACTTCTCTTATAAAAAAAAATGCATACTGGGGTCAGGGGAAGACAAACTGTGGCAGCTACGTGGCAGTACTGGACATATGAATAGATCGTAACTTGTGAAGATGTTATACCAAGATAAGGCTAGGGTGGGGCATCCAAGTGCAAACATTGCATTCTATGTGCTGCTTAAGTGGCCATATCAATAGGCACATCAAACAACCCATCAACTATTGTTCCTGTTATCTTCCTAGATAACCCTCTCACAGGCAAAGCCTTCTGCACCACTCCCTTTCCAGAGACAGCATTCATTCTGTTATCAGGCAATTGTTTAAAGTGAAAGAAAATAAGAGGGGAGAGTATGGGGGTGGTGACCAACATCCCCGGGTACAGAAAAATAGATAGGTGTAAAAAAAATAAAAAAATAAAAAATAAAGTGTCAGTCCAGTGTGGACATAGCACTAGCTGCAGCTAATAATGTATGATGAATCTTTCAAAAAGATAGACGATCTCCAAGGCACATCAAGTAAATGATCATTTGGCCACTAGAGTGCACTGCAGTGGTGCACAGCAAGCATGGGATTCCAACATATCGGCGCACATACATTCTGTGTGCTATATCCTCTACTTATTATAGCAGCTACAAAATAGGTTTGCAGTCTCACCGGCTCAGATATGCTCCCCCATTAAAATAATGTAAGCATAACACTACAGCCTATTAAAGACCATTAAAGTATTCACCGAGGATTTAAAAGATACACTACCCTTTAATAAATACCCAAGCCAACAACCACTGCATGTACCATGTGCTCCACCTTGACCTGCAAAATCCATGCAGTCATATAATGTTTGAATTAAATACATTTCAGTAAATGCTGCTATGTACCCCCACTAAACCAGCAGCAGCAGGACGCCTGCCCTTCCCCCGTCACCTACACACTTTACTGATAAGCAGATGGTAGCATAGCTGAGTTCCAGTATATGGAGCATATAGATGTACAGTATATTAGGAAACTACTAATTTTTTGTTTCCATCAGTGGCAGTGAGATCAGAGCAGGGGTTATCCATACATTAGCATCACATTATTGCATTACAGGTAATCTCCCTGAAAAAACTTCAACTGTAGCATAAAGTCTAACTGTTGGAGGTGGTTAAATCAGGAAGCAATGACCTACAGAAAGTTCTTTTACAGCATGAGGAGCAGACTGACCGTCTCCGATGGTGGAATGTAAAAGAATTGGCCGGCTGTTGTGGAGGATTACAGTGCATCAAAGTGACCTGTCATACAAGGGTCACACAAATCACCTATTTACTGTCAGACGCAACAAGTCAACAAAATACCTTGGGTTTCTTTTCCAGATCGGCTTCTGTCTTGGGGCCAAGTAAATGAAGAACCTGCGTGGGCAAACGGAGCGAGAGGTCATAGGTTAATAGCAGACAGGTCAAAGGAAGCTCTGAGAAAACTGCAGGGAATGCGGATGAGAAATTGCACTCTCACCACTCGCACGCAAAATTATTCTAAGCAATTATCTAGCAGAAAACATAGGGGGGTCTGAATCTTTGGATGGTGAATGATTTTGAATCCTAAGATCTTAGGTCCATAAGAATATTCCCCAATGAGGGATTAGTAGGATACAGCAGACCAGAGTCAGGTTCAGTGTCAGAGTTGCTCTTAGGGGCTGGAGAGGAGCAACCTATGGTGGATCACTGGGCAATCTTTTTTTCTTATTTCATTGTGGGCAGTGTAAAGTTGGCCCCATACATAATACAACCATTTCCAAACCTCTTTATAAGCATGTAAGATCAGCTTAAAGGAGTTCTCTAAGCTAAAACTTTTAACCCCCGCTGTGCCCGGGCTGTAAAACTATACATAATAAACTTTCACTTACCTGCCTACGATCCCCCGTTGTTCCGATATCGCCGTCCTGGTCTCTTCCACTTCCTGCGAGTCGGTGACTTCACTCTGCGCTCAGCCTATCAGCGGCCACAGCAATGTCCTGTCGCGGCCGCTGACAGGCTGAGCGCAGAGTGAAGTCACCGACCCGCAGGAAGAGGAAGCTGACAGGGACCGGAGCACGGGCGGCGATATCGGAACAACGGGGGATGGTAGGCAGGTAAGTGAAAGTTTATTATGTAGAGTTTTACAGCCCAGGCACAGCGGGGGATAAAAGATTTCAGTTGGAGAACTCCTTTAAGTGTGCATTTTTTATTAATTAGAAAAATTACTAATACACCTTTGGCATCACTTATCCTTAGAAGAACAAACCTTTTCAGTCTACCCAACCTCGAAAGGTCTATACATAATAGACAAATGAAGGTAGTAATCAAATCTCTGCTATAAAAAAAAAAAAAAAAAAAAAAAAAAAAAATTAAAGGAATACGTTACCTGCATGTCCACTTCATTCTTAATTATTTTCCCATCAGCCCATTTGAGTCTGTTCCTTGCCTCCCCTACAAGAAGGAACACATTATATGAATTAGGTAAAGTGACTCCATTAAAGGGGTACTCCGCCCCTAGACATCGTATCCTCCAGCGCTTCCGGAAGCAGTTACAGGTGGGTGCTGCTTGCTATATTGCGGGGGTCCCCAGAGGTGGGACCCCGGCGATCTGACAACCTATCCCCTATCCTTTGGATACGGGATAAGATGTCTAGGGGCAGAGTACCCCTTTTAAGGCACTGCCATTTCTGCAGGTGCTATGAAACTCAATGAAGAGCACTCTGAACCAACATTTGAGGCACCGATTCAAAGTGCTCCAAGTATGCTGCCCCAGACTGGCCTAGAGCAACCAACTGCATGGCAGTGCAAAGTGCTTTCTGTACAGTTAGGTTGGGAGGTAACGTAAATTGCTTGCAACTCCCGCAACAGCATGCGATACAGAAAGAGCATCTTAACTTCAGTGAATAAAGATAGGGCAGATGTAGACTCACCCATTAAAAGACCCATATTAAAGCGATAACGCTCAGCCAACAGCTGCTCTTTATATTTCTGGATAACCGCTTCAACCTAAAAAAAGGAGGAAATATAGAACAGCTTAACAGAGCAAATGTAACTCAGCAGGTACAGTTTATTTTCCTACATTAGACAAGGGTACAGTGCTGGGTGTGAAGTTGAAATTCCTAAAGGGAAATCAATGGAATCAGCAAGGTGTCAACTTTGATCGCAGCATCTAATGGGTTAATGACGGGCAACACCGCAATCGGTGATGTCTGGCATGAGACAAAGGTTTCGGCCGTTGACAGCCCTCCAGGACCACCCCGAGTCATAGGGATGGTCCCGGATGTACAACCTGCATCCCTAAGGGGTTAAAGAAGATGTCCAGTGGTAAGCAGTTTATCCCCTATCCACAGGATACATAAACATAAGAAGCCAGTGCATCATATTACTCACAGATTCTTCTATCTGCTCTGGTGTGACTGTAACCCCGACTCCAGATTCTCTCTCAAAATCAGCAATATCGATGGGGTCCAGGGGATGGCCCTTCACATATTCCAAGGCGGCTGGAGATAAGAAGAATTAAAAGTAATGCAGGGGGTGAGGAGGTGGGGGGTGGGGAGTCTAAGTGATGGAGTCCCTGCGATCTCCTGTACGGAGCCCCTGTGCTGTAGCACGGTAGTGTGTCAAGACCCCTGCCCGAAGCAGAGGCCGCCACGCCCCCCCATTAAGCTCTATGGGAGAGCTGAAGGTTGCCGAATGGCTCTCCCATAGAACTATATGGAGGGAGTGTGGCGGCCTCCGCTTTGAGCGGGGGTCGCAACGAGCTCCTATGCTACAGCACAGGGGCTCCGTACAGGAGATCGCAGGGGGCCCCAGCGCTTGGACCCCCCGCGATCTAAAACGTATACTTTTTTATGCATGAGACTATTCCTTTAATAAGAAAAGTACAAAGCAAACTGCCAAGGGGAGGCAGCAGAAGAGCAGGTAATGAAATCATCAGGAGGACAGAAGCTCCGTGTACATACATTGTGATCCTCACTGAAGCTAATTTAATTTATAACACATTAGAGGTTTAATAAAACGTCAGTTTTTTGTTTTTTTAAATAGAAAAACCTCAGGGGCCACAAGACAAGAATTAATGAGTATCCTGAGGTGAACCAGCATGGCTAGAATCTGACCAATAGACAATCCTGTTAAAAAGGAACACACCGGGCTAAAACAGACACTGGGGGAGATGAATAAAACCAAAATCTGACACAATTTCCGCGAAAAATAAAAAAAATAAAAACTTGAAAACACAAACTTGATAGCCTTGAGATTTCATTGTACACTGCACAGATTCAAGACACCCTGTGCCAGATGCAGCAAAGCAATGCATGTTCAGATGAAAAAATTAAGCACATAAAAAAAAAAAATTATAAAAGAATCATGTACCAACTGTGACGTATGGAGCAGGCTCAGTTACAGTCAGGTCCATAAATATTGGGACAGCAACACAATTCTAAAATTTTTGGCTCTATACACCATCACAATGGATTTGAAATGAAAGAAACAAGATGTGCTTTAACTGCAGACTGTCAGCTTTAATTCGAGGGTATTTGTATCCAAATCAGGTGAACGGTGTAGGAATAACAGTTTGCATATGTGCCTCCCACTTGTTAAGGGACGAAAAGTAATGGGACAGTTGGCTTCTCAGCTGTTCCATGTCCAGGTGTGTGTTATTCCCTTATTATCCCAATTACAATGAGCAGATAAAAGGTCCAGAGTTCATTTCAAGTGTGCTATTTGCATTTGGAATCTGTTGCCGTCCACTCTTAAGATGAGATCCAAAGAGCTGTCACTATCAATGAAGCAAGCCATCATAAGGCTGAAAAAACTAAATAAACATATCAGAGAGATAGCCAAAACATTAGGTGTAGCCAAAACAACTGTTTGGAACATTCTTAAAAAGAACGCAAGGGTGAGCTCAGCAACTCCAAAAACCCGAAAGACCAAGAAAAACAACTGTGGTGGATGAGCAAAGAATTCTTTCCCTGGTGAAGAAAACCAGTTTCACAACAGTTGACCAGATGAAGAACACTCTCCAGGAGGTAGGTGTATGTGTGTCAAAGTCAACAATCAAGAGAAGACTTCAACAGAGTGAATACAGAGGGTTCACCACAAGATGGAAACCATTGGTGAGCTTCAAAAACAGGAAGGTCAGATTAGAGTTTGCCAAACGACATCTTAAAGCGCAACTGTCATGAAATCTTGGTGCAATAACCTGCACACAGCCTTTGTACTGTGTGCAGGTGGTGGGTATAACAATGTTTTTACCTGAAATTTGGCGGCTTTCATGACTGCAAAAAAGGCTTTTATTTAAAGCCACTGACGGTCGGATAGGCGTGGCACGAGATACGCGATGCCCCGCCACCGCCACGTCCACACCCACGCCTACCCCGTATGTCCACACTGGGACCTAGCGCACCTAGTATCGAGAACTAACCTGATTGCGTGCTGCTCTGCGCAGGCGCACTGAGGAGGAAGACGGCGGGAGCGAGCGCTTGCTGGATGACACACAGCAGCACGCAGGTTAGATTAGCTGAAGGGCGCATGCGCTAGGACCTGTGTGTGCTAGGTCCCAGTGCGCTCATTGTTCATCTAGGAATGCTCGGGCCTGACTCCTATAATGTGGTGGTGCACCATCTTGCTGGAAAAACTCAGGGAACGCGCCAGGTCCGAGCATTCCTAGATGAACATTTTCCTGGAAAGTGGATTGGTCGTCGTGGGCCAGTTGAATGGCCCCCAAGGTCTCCCGATCTGCCCCCCTTAGACTTTTATCTTTGGGGTCATCTGAAGGCAATTGTCTATGCTGTGAAGATACGAGATGTGCAGCACCTGAAACTACGCATACTGGAAGCCGGTGCTAGCATTTCTCCTGCGGTGTTGCTATCAGTGTGTGAAGAGTGGGAGAAGAGGGTTGCATTGACAATCCAACACAATGGGCAGCACATTGAACACATTTTATAAGTGGTCAGAAACTTGTAAATAACTCATGAAAGAATAAATTTACGTTAAAACCAAGCACATCATTGTTTTTCTTGTGAAATTCCCAATAAGTTTGGTGTGTCACATGACCCTCTTCCTATTGAAAAAACTAAAGTTGGATTCAAAATTACCAACTTCAAAATGGCCACCATGGTCACCACCCATCTTGAAAAGTTTCCCCCCCTCACATATACTAATGTGCCACAAACAGGAAGTTAATATCACCAAGCATTCCCATTTTATTAAGGTGTATCCATATAAATGGCCCACCCTGTAAATAAATACTCTCCTTTTTTAATATTTTTTTATTTTTTTAAATACACTAGTCCTCATAGGAAACTATTTATATCAATTGCTAATACAGTTCAGTGCTATGCATAGCACTGATCAGTGTTATCGGCAATCTTCTCTGGTCTGCTTGATCTCAGACCAGAGGAGAAGATGCAGTGAGGACAGACGAAGGCAGGTGAAAGGACCTCCGTCCGCCATCTTGGCTGATCTGATCCCTGTGGCAGTGTCGTGGGCGATCAGATGTGCCAGTTAAGGTGCCGCACTGCCACAGATGCTGTGATCTTTATTGATTTCGGCATCTAAGGG
This sequence comes from Hyla sarda, assembly GCF_029499605.1. Classification (NCBI taxonomy): domain Eukaryota; kingdom Metazoa; phylum Chordata; class Amphibia; order Anura; family Hylidae; genus Hyla; species Hyla sarda. The sequence continues at coordinate 116,030,502 of NC_079194.1, read as the reverse complement.
GTTAATGGCAGACTTCAGAACGATCACTAATGTCCACCATTACCGGCGGGGTCCGCGGCTACTAACAGCGCTGGGACATGCCGTGCATGAAGCAAGCGCAGCTCCCGCGCTCGCTTCATAGCCACACCATAAATGTATGGCACTGTGCGTTAAGTTATTCAGAAGTATTTTTAACCCCAAAAACTGGTTACAGTTTAACAGATTTGCAAATTACGTCTATTTAAAAAATTCAAGCCTTCCAGTAATTACCAGCTGCTGTATGTCATGGAGAATGTAGTTTATTCTTTTCAGTCAGCCGGTTGCTCTTTGCTGCCACCTCTGCTGATGTTAGGAGCTGCCCAAAGGAGAGATTTGCTATTGGCATTTGCTCCTGCTTTGCAGAGTTCCTGACAGGAACAGAGATTCCAGCAGTGTTATGTGACTGACAGGAAAGACTACACTGGTTTCCTCTAGGGTGGCATTTCCCAACCAGCGTGCTTCCAGCTGTTGCAGAACTACACCTTCAAGCATGCCCGTACAGAGTTTGGCTCTATGCTCTTTGGCATACAGCATCTGATAAGTACTGGATGGGTTAAGATTTCTAAATGAAAGCAATTTTAAAATCTAACACCAGTTAGTAGTACTTTAAATTAGAGTTATTTGAACATTTGTATAACTTTCTGTCACCATCTCTGAAGTCCCCCTTTTAACACCCCACTCTCCTAGTTGTCTTCAGCAACCAGAGTGCATCCTATACTTTAGGATAATTTGGATAAATAAGGCCCATAGATATAAATGCTTCTTGTAATTCTGCTGCAAACCACAAAGTTTCTGAAACTCACCATGTAGCCCTAGCCTAATAGTCATAAGCTTAACATGCACAAATTACCGTTTAGCTGCAGATCTGTGGATATTTTCTTCGTGATTATGTATCCGATAAGGAACCCCAGTCTTTTGGTATCCTTAAGGCGAGTTGCCACATTGTAAATGAGGGTGCCAATGACCTTGTCGATGGACGGTCCCAACACAGCCTGGGCCTGAAATCAAGCAAAAGGACCTTATAACTTATTGGTTAAAAAAAGAGCAACTATACAGGAGTATAAGGATACACTGCAACATAACTAGACATATTTATAATTCAGATCACTAGGAAAGCTGGGTTCAGGACTAGTCTTAACGGTAGTAGTCACCCAGTGATCAGACTCTCTACCCTGAGGCCAGATGGATTCTTTGTGGTCTTTGGAGAGGTCTCCAGCAGAATTGTGTAAAGGGTTAATTTTGTTAAGAGGGGGCTGTAACCAGAGACCTGCTCCCCCTAACAAGTTCTGAATAGTTTGCCATTTGCTACTGACGTCACTGCACGGCTCTGGTTATGCGCTGGTGATTGAATGCTGCAGCCGAAGAAGTGCAACAAGAAACCCAAGGTAACACCCCGACAATCTAGAAATAAATCCTCCCAAGATTGACAGGCATTACATTTACCAAAGAGCAAGTGTCCGGCTGTCTACGACTAATAGCCCGCATGACATACCCCCTAAGTATTACCAGGTGCATCAGAATACAACTAAGGGGAGGATAGAGATCCCACGTGTGTCTATGCCCAAAAATAAATAAAATATATATATATATATATATATATATATATATATATATATATATATATATATATATATATATATATATATATATATATATATATATATATATATATATATATATACACATACATACACACACGTAAGAGAAATCCCTTTACTGTAAGGGTTCATTCACACTAAGGAAATTCTTTCCATTATGGAATTTCCACCGCAGATCCTGCCAAAAGAATGTACACTTTCATTATTTTGACAGAGCAAAACCATTTGATTTCCAAGACTATTTTAGCACCAGATGCCATTATAAATGGCGCAGAGCCACTGAGGTACTTCCTTGCAGAATTTCCTTAGTGTTAACATACCCTAAAAGGGGAATTGTCCTAACAGAGGATGTTTTTCTACAAAAACATTTTTCTTTAACTGCACTACTAGGTGTATGAAGTCTATAACAATCAGCAGTCCAGATACTCCATACAAACTCTATAGGAGCTTAAAGGGGTACTCTGCCCCTAGACATCTTATCCCCTATCCAAAGGATAGGGGATAAGATGTCAGATCGCCGCGGTCCCGCTGCTGGGGAGCCCTGGGATCCCCGCTCTCGTTACAACACAGAGCGAGTTCGCTCTGCACGTAATGACGGGCAGTACAGGGGCCCCTCATGACGTCACGGCCCGCCCCTTTCAATACAAGTCTATGGGAGGGGGCGTGGCGGTCGTCACGCCCCCTCCCATAGACTTGCATTAAGGGGACGGGCCGTGATGTCACGAGGGGCGGAGCCATGACGTCACGCTGCTCGGTCCCACGTATCGCCCGTCATTACGCACAGAGCGAACTCGCTCTGTGCTGTAATGAGAGCGGGGTGCTGCAGCGGGGATCCCAGGGCTCCCCAGCAGTGGGACCTCGGCGATCTGACATCTTATCCCCTATCCTTTGGATAGGGGATAAGATGTCTAGGGGCAGAGTACTCCTTTAAAAGGGGTACTCCCCTGGAAATGTATTTTATTTTTTTTATTTTTTTTAATCAACTGGTGCCAGAAAGTTAAACCGATTTGTAAAGTACTGCTATTTAAAAATCTTAATCCTTCCAGTACTTATCAGATGTTGTATGATTCACAGGAAGTTCTTATCCTTTCGAATTCCCTTTCTGTATGACCACAGTGGTCTCTGCTGACACCTTTTACACATTTTAGGAACTGTCCAGAGCAGGAGAGATTTGTTATGGGATTTGCTCCTACTCTGGACAGTTCTTGACATGGACAGATGTGTCAGCAGAGAACACTGAGGTCAGACAAAGGAAATTCAAAAAGCAAAGAACTTCCTGTGGAGCATACAGCAGCTGATAAGTACTGGAAGGATTAAGATTTTTAAATAGAAGTAATTTACAAGTCTGTTTAACTTTCTGGCATCAGTTAATAAAAAAAAAAAAAAAAAAAAAAAGTTTTTCAAGTGGGAGTACCCCACTTTAAAAAGCAGCCAAGTGGTATATACACATCAATAGCATGTACCCCAGTGGCTCTCCGGTATTGCAAGGATACAAGTCCCAACCTGCAGCTGTCAGGGCATGCTGGAAGATGTAGTCTGTCTAAAGTGGAGATCCATAGTACATGGACTACTGTTACACAAGCTGCTCAACATTCAAGTCTGCCTTCCCTAAAGGTTAATGCACATTTTGAAGGGCATTTCCGTGGAGAAAATTATTTGAGGTCAGTATGGATGAGGCTCAGACAAGCACAGTTCTTATCCGGTATTGGACTGGGGTGCCTAAGGCCCCCCAGCATAATTAAACGTACATGCAAATATTACCTGTTTTTCCCTTTGTAGACCTTTGTGAAATTTACAGCGATTTGCGCAAAACAGATATGTTTAGTGCAAATTGCAGCAAAATGCAGACATGTCTAGGGGCCCCAATGGGGCATCCACCTTTTCCCCTGTGGGACAGTTTAAACTTGTTCTCATATCTTAGCCTCCTATCTTCACCTCTGCTGGTATAAACACAAATAAGGAAACTTAAAAACCAGAGCAAACCTGTGTGAGATAACTTGTTTTATGGTAAATAAGCCACTTGTGGCCAATGTGATAGGCACATGCTCAGTGGAATAGGAACAGCACAAAAATGTATAGCAAGATACGGATGACTTTGGACACCAGTATGTGATGTGGCACACTGCAGGATACATAGATCTAGGATTTCCACCTTCATTCTACATGACGCACAGGTGAATTACCTTTCTTTGTGCATGTAAGCCAGGGTGGGGGACAGGAGAGGAAATTACCCATTATTAACTAAACCGGTTCTGTAAAATCCTGGTAACAACCTGACTTATCCCAGAGGATAAAACCTCCCGGACCTGTGGATGTTCCTTTAAAGATAATTGATATTTACACTACACAGGTTGAACCTACAGAACTAAGTACTTTCGCAGCCTCGGATCTATGTAAAGGAGTAGGAATTGGTAGGGTATACCGCCCACACACCAGCTATACACAGGACAACTAGTCTAAGGGGAATATACTATGTAAATCGGGTGGATGTTTATATTCATCTCTAAGGCCAGCCTTACCTTGAGTTGAACCAAATGTATCAGCCAGAAAAATCCCCCTAAATAGCAGATGCTTAAAGGGGTACTCCGGTGGAAAACATTTTAATTTATTTATTTTTTAATCAACTGGTGTCAGAAAGTTGAACAGATTTGTAAATGACTTCTATTAAAAAATCTTTACCCTTCCAGTATTTTTTAGCAGCTGTATGCTACAGGCGAAATTCTTTTCTTCTTGAATTTATTTTTTGTCTTGTCCACAGTGCTCTCTGCTGACACCTGTGTCAGGAACTGTCCAGAGTAGCATAGGTTTTCAATGGGGATTTTCTCCTGCTCTGGACAGTTCCTGATATGGGCATCAGGTGTCAGCAGAGAGCACTGTGGACAAGACAAAAAAGAAATTCAAAAAGAAAGGAATTTCCTCTGTAGCATACAGTTGCTAAAAAGTACTGGAAGGGTACAAATCTGTTTAACTTTCTGGCACCAGTTGATTAAAAAAATATATATATATTTTCCACCGGAGTACCCCATTAAGGACTCCTGCTTAAAAGGAGGTTAAAAAAAAAACAAAACAAAAAAAAACGTATGCTCTATCCTATGTTAGGAATAAGTTTAAGATTGCGAGGAGTCCGGCTGCTTAGAATAGGGGATACATTTTTCTATCCCGGAGATCTCCTTTAAGACGAGGGGATGTCAAGTAGAACCATGGTTGTCTATGCAAAAAGATTACCCCACCCCCAAATATAAAGGTGAGATGATAGATCACAAGAAATTTCAGGGAAAGAAAAGTCAGTGCATGTGCCTGGACCTAGTAAATTATGAATAGAGCAGCTATGAGTGCCCTGGTCTGACCAGTCTGCCAAGGGTTTAATAAAGATCGATTACAGCAGGATGTTGCTTATGTTGCAGTATAAGGTGGGCGACAGAATGGAGAGGTCACCTGAGGATAAACATTACATTATATGAGCATGCAGTATAATCATTTTTCTCACCTCATAGTTAAAGTCCTGCCCTGCACCATTCTAGTATTTTACAATGTTATATGTACCTTAGGTATGAGACTCTGATCAGAAGGTCATCACTGCAAGAGAACCACATATCTACAGCAATCTATACATCTACATGTATTATATAGATGATACATGCAGAGCTGCACCCAGAAATCCGCTCCTTAATGAACGATTTAGTGCAGTGTTTTCCGAACAGTGTGTCTCCAGCTGTTGCAAAACGACAACTCCCAGCATGCCTGGACAGCCAAAGGCATTCTGGGAGTTGTTGTTTTGCAACAGCTGGAGGCACCCTATTTGCAAAACCCTGATGTAGTGTTTTACATATGACAACGTTGTGCAACGTATGGTGTATATAGGGCTGGGCAGTATGACCAAATGTGTGCATCACGGTATTTTTTAACTTTTGGCGGTTCCACGGTATATAACGGTATTTCCTCTCCGCCCCCCCCCCCAATTAATTATCCCAGCCCAGCGCTGCCCCCATCGGGGTAAATACATCACCCGCAAGCGCTGTCCTCCTCGTCCTCCTGTTTGTTGCGGCCACCAACGCTGATACACTATACGGTGCGTTATCCCTATGCCCGGGCTGCAGACGGTAAAATAAACGTTAACACACCTATGTCAGCCTTACGCTGGGGACGGGAACGTCGGAGAGCCGTGAGCCTATCACCGGGAACATCGCTTCGGCCGGTGATAGGCTGACTGCTCCCGTCCACAGGAAGCAAGTGAGGCCTGTACCGGACCAACGGGAGGTGAGTTAAAGTTTATTTTGTTTGCTTTATTTTGCAGCCCGGACAGGGATACCGCACAGTAGTCTCCAACCTGCGGACCGGCAGATGTCTGCAGGTTGAAGACCACTGGTATATTGTGTCAGCGCCAGCAACAAACAGGAGGAGGAGGGCAGCGCTTGCGGGTGACATGTGAGTAGTACCCTGATGGGGACAGCGCTGGGCTGATAATTGGGGGCAGAACAGCGCTTGCGGGTCACATATGATTAGTTCTCCGATGGGGACAGCGAATCGCTAGGCTGATTAATTCCCGAGGGGGGAGAGGCAAAACCGGCATTGCGGTATGGGTTAAAATTCATATTGTGCAGCACAAAAATGTCGGTATTCGGTATGAACCAGTATACCGCCCAGACCTAGGTGTATATAGATTTCACAGAGTGATATGCCTACTCTAGTACCCACTAGTGCTGGGCGGTATGACCATAAACACATATCACGGTATTTTTGTAAGTTATGGCGGTTCCACGGTATTTAACGGTGTCCCCCCACACTGGGGAACTAATCATATGTGACACACGGGCACTACTCTGCTTCTCTAACCCCCCCCCCCCCCCCCCAATGAATTATCAGCCGTAGCACTAATCATATGTGATCTGCAAGCGCTGCTCCCCCGGTCCTCCTGTGAGCTGCCGGCGCTTTAAATGAATGTGCGGTGGCGCGGTAAGTGAATAAAGGAAATTTGTACTGATTAATTTGACATATTCCTGTGCCCGGGCTGCAAAAAACAAACAAAACTCCCCTTCTTACGTTCCCCCGTTGCTCCGGTATCGGCCTCACGGTCCTCCGCTGCGATCCTCATGCTGCTTGACGGGGACGTCACAGAGCCGTCAGCGTATTAATGGCTGCAGCGATGTCCCGGCCGGATCCTTACATGACAGTGCGCTAAGCCTATCACCGGCTGAGGCAGGACTTCGCTGCGGCCGGTGATACGCTGAGGCTCTGACACATCCCCGTCCGCAGGAAGCAGCGCGAGGATCGCAGCGGAGAACAGTGAGGCCTATAATTGAGCAATGGTGGAACGTAGGAAGGGGAGTCAAAGTTTATTTTGTTTATTTTTGCTGCCCGGGTACAGGAACATGTAAAATTAATCAGTACAGATTTCCTTTATTAATCATTTCCAGTGCCGCGGCACGCAACTCCTTAAAGCGCCGGCGGCTCACAGGATGACAGGGGGAGCAGCGCCCGTGGGTGACATATGATTAGTTCGACATCGGGGACAGGGCTGCGGCTGATAATTCATTCATTGAAAGAGGGGGGGGGGGGGGGGGAGGGGGGAGGGGGAGTGGCCCGGTATTGCAGTATAGGAAACATTCATATTGTACAGAATAAATAAAATTAAAAAATTAAAAAATACAGTATTCGGTATGAACCGGTATATCGCCCAGCACTAGTACCCACCACAACAAGCTAGAACAGGACTGTATATGTAATGTAGTTCAGTAGGAACAGTCTGGCTCAGGTCATTCTCAGTCATGGTATTGCTGCTGGGACTTGGAACTAAAACTAAAGTCAACCCTAAACCTGGCCATACATGTTGGATAGTCGTTGGCAGACTGCTATCTTTCCAGACCACTACATGCACTTAAAAATAGGGAAACGGGAGAAAGCAGATTCCAGATTTCTCTGGAGACAACTTCTGTACATAAGAACAAAAGGATTAGACATGTAAAATCCAACATACCCCATTCTTTTTTCCCCCCGAACATGTGCCCTTAGATGGTCTTCCAAAAACAGCCATCAGTAGGTTTGGTCAATGTTAAAGTGTATGGCCTACTTACAATGAGCCTGTATGCATCTATGTAATGTGTGGAAGCCTGTATACTACCCAAGATCATTTTTTCTGGCTAATAGAGGGGTTCCAACCCTAATAGGGCATATAGAATGAGGGTCATCTAGAGGAGAAAGGCCTGTTTATTATTTTCCGATTGAGAAAAGCCACATGTGACTTATGTGAACAGCATAACAGTCAGAGCAGCAAACACTCTCGATTTACTGTAAACCATTTCTGTTCCAGCAGCGTATGACGAAAGTGAAAACACAGAAGAAGTTGAGAAATTCCCTGACAGGCAGCAACAACAAGCTGATGTTTTCCTGAGGGCCACACATTTTCTATTGACAGAGTTCATTCATTCTAATGTTAGCTGTGAGCATAACTGTTAGGGGGTCCCACTTTTGCAACCTCCATGTAGAGAGAACGGCACTGTGAACCCTGGCACAGTGTTCAGCAGCCGCCATAAACCCCGAAAGCCACTCCATTCATAACAAAGACCCAGTGCCCCGTTCTGGAGATTTTGGGCGGGGGTCAAATACTCCACTATAGGACACTTAATCCCTATCCTGTGGATAAGTCATTTAAAAGTGTACCTGCCGTTGGCAAAGACATTTTATATGATGCAGATAATATTATATCTATATTTGTAATATACATTGGTTAAAAAATATGCATATTTTTGGGTGAAAAAATGCTGTCTGTGTGCCTCTATGAGGAGTCCAAACACAGGAAGTGAGGGCAGGATAAGCAGGGCTCTGCGCAGACTCCTGGCTTGTCAATCATCCTGCTGTGTGAGCCAGGGGCATGTCAGAGGCCCCCGCCTGCCCCCCCCACGCACAGAGCCCCCCCCCCCGCCTGCCCTCCCCACGCACAGAGCCCCCCCCCCCGCCTGCCCTCCCCACGCACAGAGCCCCCCCCCCCGCCTGCCCTCCCCACGCACAGAGCCCCCCCCCCCCGCCTGCCCTCCCCGCACAGAGCCCCCCCCCCCCCCGCCTGCCCTCCCCGCACAGAGCCCCCCCCCCCCCGCCTGCCCTCCCCGCACAGAGCCCCCCCCCCCCCGCCTGCCCTCCCCGCACAGAGCCCCCCCCCCCCCCCGCCTGCCCTCCCCGCACAGAGCCCCCCCCCCCCCGCCTGCCCTCCCCGCACAGAGCCCCCCCCCCCCCCGCCTGCCCTCCCCGCACAGAGCCCCCCCCCCCCCGCCTGCCCTCCCCGCACAGAGCCCCCCCCCCCCCGCCTGCCCTCCCCGCACAGAGCCCCCCCCCCCCCGCCTGCCCTCCCCGCACAGAGCCCCCCCCCCCCGCCTGCCCTCCCCGCACAGAGCCCCCCCCCCCCCCGCCTGCCCTCCCCGCACAGAGCCCCCCCCCCCCCCGCCTGCCCTCCCCGCACAGAGCCCCCCCCCCCCCGCCTGCCCTCCCCGCACAGAGCCCCCCCCCCCCCCGCCTGCCCTCCCCGCACAGAGCCCCCCCCCCCCCCGCCTGCCCTCCCCGCACAGAGCCCGCCCCCCCCCCCCCGCCTGCCCTCCCCGCACAGAGCCCCCCCCCCCCCCCCGCCTGCCCTCCCCGCACAGAGCCCCCCCCCCCCCCCCCGCCTGCCCTCCCCGCACAGAGCCCCCCCCCCCCCGCCTGCCCTCCCCGCACAGAGCCCCCCCCCCCCCGCCTGCCCTCCCCGCACAGAGCCCCCCCCCCCCCGCCTGCCCTCCCCGCACAGAGCCCCCCCCCCCCCGCACAAAGCCCCCCCCGCACAAAGCCCCCCCCCCCCCGCCTGCCCTCCCCGCACAGAGCCCCCCCCCCCCCCGCCTGCCCTCCCCGCACAGAGCCCCCCCCCCCCCCGCCTGCCCTCCCCGCACAGAGCCCCCCCCCCCCCCCCCCGCCTGCCCTCCCCGCACAGAGCCCCCCCCCCCCCCCCCGCCTGCCCTCCCCCCCCCCCCCCGCCTGCCCTCCCCGCACAGAGCCCCCCCCCCCCCCCCCCCGCCTGCCCTCCCCGCACAGAGCCCCCCCCCCTGCCCTCCCCGCACAGAGCCCCCCCCCCCTGCACAGAGCCCCCCCCCCCCCCCCCGCCTGCCCTCCCCGCACAGAGCCCCCCCCCCCCACCCCCCCGCCTGCCCTCCCCGCACAGAGCCCCCCCCCCCCCCCCCCCGCCTGCCCTCCCCGCACAGAGCCCCCCCCCCCCCCCCCCCGCCTGCCCTCCCCGCACAGAGCCCCCCCCCCCCCCCCGCCTGCCCTCCCCGCACAGAGCCCCCCCCCCCCCCACAGAGCCCCCCCCCCCCCCGCCTGCCCTCCCCGCACAGAGCCCCCCCCCCCCCCGCCTGCCCTCCCCGCACAGAGCCCCCCCCCCCCCCGCCTGCCCTCCCCGCACAGAGCCCCCCCCCCCCCACAGAGCCCCCCCCCCCCCGCCTGCCCTCCCCGCACAGAGCCCCCCCCGCACAGAGCCCCCCCCCCCCCCCCCCGCCTGCCCTCCCCGCACAGAGCCCCCCCCGCACAGAGCCCCCCCCCCCCCCCCCGCCCTCCCCGCACAGAGCCCCCCCCCCCGCCTGCCCTCCCCGACCTAAAAGAACAACCTTGTGCCCTACTGCTAATCCGGAATGGGCCGGTCTACAACACATGCCGGATTAGCAGAATTCATGACCCACATTGACCTTTACTAGGAAAGAGATGTGTGACAAGTCTATAGCCAGGTGAGGCCGGTTCAACAAAAGGAACAAACCAGTGCTCCTCATGACAGAACAGTGAAGCTTATGAGAGAGCTCCGCCCGGAGCGGTAAGTACCTGGAGCACGGCCTCCCGCAGTAACGCGCTGAGCGCCTCATTCTTCAGGGTCTCCTTCGCCTTCTGCTCACTGAGCCCGATAGACGTGAACAGAGACACAGAGTCAGCCGCCATGTTGGAACCGGGAGAAAGGAAGAGAGGGCAAACCCTCCAATCACAGGCAAGCACATGTGACGTCATGCAATAAACTAAAAAAGAGGAACTGGGATGAAGGACCAATGGCCGCGCGCGGATACTGACTGGACCGGCGGCTTAGCCAATAGTAGGAGAGGATGCTGATAAAATAGGCGGGGCCTGGGTTGCATCAGTCAGTTAGTATGAAGTACAGGTCTGCGTACACGTGCTGGTCTGTGTTCTGTCACATGTGGCTGCTGTAAAGTCAGGAATTGTAGAGGAGGTGGGAACTTTAATTGCGGACAATAAAAAATGATAAGGATGATAACCGGTTTATGGTTTACCATAGAACATTATGTGGTTTCCTGTAAACGGTCCATGGCTAGCATCTGGGGTAACCCCTTCAGCCCATTTTTGCATCTTAATTTTTCCTCCTCCTCGCTTTTCAAGAGTCATATCAAAACCAGTCCAGAGGAAAAGTTGCCCATAGCCACCAATCAGATCGCTTCTTTCATTTTTAACACTGCCTCTGCAAAATGAAAGAAGCGATCTGATTGGTTGCTATGGGCAACTGGACAACTTTTCCTTTGCACAGGTTTTGATAAATCTCCCCTATAATGCTTGGTTTTTGCGCGATCAATTGTATACTTTGTAATGACAGCTTTTATTTTACCCTAAAATGTACAGCACGACCAAAAAAATATTACTTTTTGGGGAAATTGAAAAGAAAACGGCAACTTTTAGAGGATTGAGTTTTTACTGTAAAAACTGAAATGTTCTCTTTTTTTCTGTGGGTCAGTACGATTAAAATGATACCCATGTTTACACACTTTTTCAATTATTGTACTACTTTAAAAAACACAAAACATTTTTAACAAAATTAGTATGTTTATAATCGCTCTATTCTGACCTCTCATAACTTTCACATTTTTTTAAATACAGGGCTGTATTAGGGCTCATTTTTGCGCTGTATGCCCTTTTTCCCCGCACCTAAAACCGTGGTCGACCACTGTTTTAGGTCCAGTTGTAAAAGCGCATTTCACTGTGGTTGGCTCATTATAATGAATTACATACCGTTTTTAGCTCTCCCCTGCCGTATGTGCTCCCGCATGGGGGAAAACATAGTGGGAACCCAGCCTTACGCAGGGGCAATGAAGACACAGACACCAGATTAAGGATAACGGCAGTTTTACTGAGGCAAGACCAGTGATATAGTCTTTGCAGTACAGCCAAATATCCCAGGGAGGTGACCAGTGAAACAGGGGGACCTTGCAGGCTTGCTGGGACTTGCAGTGGTTAGACTGACTTTAGTGCAGGCCACGGTGAATACAGATGGACTTGACAGAGATGGTGACTGACAATAAGATGACTTGACCTACTGATGACTGACTTGTGGCTGCAGAACTTTAGGCTTGAGGCCTCCAATGCTCTGGACACAAACACTGAGACGACTGCACTGGACCTCAGTATACAGCAGAAGAGCAATGTGCTAAGAGAGAGATTGCAGACCCTCTCCTGGTTATATAGGGGGGCTGTGCAAGGAGTTCATAGGTCACTTGGGGGGTCACCTGGTCACTAGAGCCCTCTGGGTAACAATCATGTAGTACAAACATGAAAGCAACAGTACATTAACCCGTTAATGACCATGGATGTCTATGCTCCTCCATGTGCCGTTAACGGGGTATGACGCGGGCTCCCGACTCGAGCCTGCGTCATACCAGCTGGCCCCCAGCTGATTCTTGTAGCTGGGGGCCGGCGTTAATAGCCGACATGCGGCAATCGCCTCGGCCGGCTATTAACCCTTTAGATCGCCGCTATCAAAGCTGACAGTGGCGTCTACAGGTGCCTTTAACCCCTTCCTTATTAAAAGTTTAAATCACCCCCCTTTTCCCAAATTCCATATAAAAAAAATATAAACATAATTAAAAATAAACATCTGTAATATCGCCGCGTGCGTAAATGTCAGATCTATTAAAATATATCATTTAATTAAACCACACGGTCAATGGTGTATGCGCAAAAAAAAATCCAAAGTCCAAAATTGCGTATTTTTGGTCACTTTTTATACCATTAAAAAAAGGAATAAAAAGCGATCAAAAAGTCAGATGAAAATAAAAATGGTATTGATTAAAACTTCAGATCACGGCGCAAAAAATGAGCCCTGTACACGGACAGGAAAATCGGAATTTCCGTGCCGGAAAAATCTGGCACGGAAATTCTGCCATGTGCAGAGAGCTGTAGAATACTGTTGAATTCAACAGGACTATGCTGCAGCAGAATCTCTGTGCCAGATTCCAATGTGGAATCCGGCATGGAAATTCTACCGGGTAAATTCTACCATGTGAACTTGGGCTTAATGTGCAGAACTTAAATGCACGTCCTGGTGCCAGTAAGTACCAGAGTTTATGTCTATTGTCCTTAAGGGGTTAATGACCACCAATTTTAATTTTTATCTTCTCGCCTTCTAAGGCCTTGTTCACTCCGTGGAATTTCCAAACTGAATCAGGCAGACAAATGCAGTACTGCAATTTCGTTGTTTTCAATTCTGTTGTTTTCATTGGAATTCTGCTGCACCGTAGACAATTTCCGATTCCGGCCTCCTCAGAATCAATTGGCATGTCAAGTTTTTCTGTGCAATCTGTTCAGAAATGCATTGCCATCTATGGAAATGGAGCCTTCTGAATGGTCCTAGTGTCGTTATGTTCTGCTGGTGCCCTTTGTTTGGGAAATGACCAGCAGAACTTTTTTGGGCGGACATTATGCAAAAAATCTTTTGTGTAAACATACCCTAATGCTGGGTTCAGACTAAGGAATCTCCTGTCAGAGATTCCACAAGCAGAATCCCATTGACAGTAATGGGGCTGCACTGCATTCCGAGCGGAATTTCTAAAATACTTTTTTGCTCGGAAACTGCGGAGTGTGAACCTAGCCTAAGGCTATGTTCGCCCAGTGGAATTTCCGTACGAAATGCTACCGACGTTAACTGTCCATTGACTTTAATAGAATTCTGCTGTCCCATTCACATAGCAGAATTTCCGCAATGGCAATTCTGCCGTGGAAATTCCACATTCCGCAAGATTTAAAGACACGTCTTTAATTTTGCGGAATTCCACCTGCACATTAAAGGGTAAAATCAACTGGTGCGATATAGTTAAACAGATTTGTAAATTTTCTTAACTTTTGTAGTACTTATCAGCTGCTGTGTGTTAAGATTCGGCAGGCTGGATGTGGATCCTCTGTGTCAGCGAGGGATTGACGTGGACCGGTTCTAGGTTGCTACTGGTATTCACCAGAGCCCGCCGCTGCGGCGGTAGCAACCAGGTCGTATCCACCGGCAACGGCTCAACCTCGCTGACTGCTGAAAATGCGTGGGACAGAAGGACTAGACAGAGGCAAGGTCAGACGTAGCAGAAGGTCGGGGCAGGCGGCAAGGTTCGTAGTCAATGGCGATAGCAAGAGGTCAGGAACACTGGTAAGGCAAACACTATAAACGCTTTCTCTGGCACAAGGCAACAAGATCCGGCAAGGCAGTGAAGGGGAAGGGAGGTTATATGAGCAGGAAACAGGTGGAGGCTAATTAGACTGATTGGGCCAGGCACCAATCATTGGTGCACTGGCCCTTTAAATCTTAGAGAGCTGGCGTGCGCGCGCCCTAAGGAGCGGAGCCGCGCGCACCAGGACGTGACAGCCGGGGACCGGTGAGTGACTTGGGATGCGATTCGCGAGCGGGCACGTCCCGCTATGCGAATCGCATCCCTGCCGGCAGTGTCAGTGCAGCGCTCCCGGTCAGCGGGTCTGACCGGGGCGCTGCAGAGAGAGGAACGCCGCGAGTGCTCCGGGGAGGAGCAGGGACCGGAGCGCTCGGCATAACACTGTGTTTGGGATCATGGTCATGCTGAAAGACTCAGCCATGTTTCATCTTCAATGCCCTTGCTGATGGAAGTATAGGAAGGGAAGTACAGAAAAGACGGGGGTTCTGTATCCCAAGCGCTACTGTTAAATGACACCGATAGGCCAGAAGGTACACAGGATGCTTTTTATTCGTACATAAAAGGTACAACTGGACAACGCATGAGAGCACGCCGAAATGTGTTGTCCAGTTGTACCTTTTATGTACGAATAAAAAGCATCCTGTGTACCTTCTGGCCTATCGGTGTCATTTAACAGTAGCGCTTGGGATACAGAACCCCCGTCTTTTCTGTACTTCCCTTCCTATATAGCCTTTCCGTTGCCCTGCCCTGGGCACAACGGACAAGGGGGTACCAAGCAGCAAGCTGTTACAGTCCACCCTACACCACTCCAGAGTTGCGCCATATACACAAGTATACAACCTACTATGCCAGAGAGCGCCCCGTATATTTTTCTTTTTTCCTCCCTCTCTTGCTGATGGAAGGAGGTTTTCACTCAAAATCTCACAATACATGGCCCCATTCATTCTTTTCTTTACACGGATCAGTCGTCCTTGTCACTTTGCAGAAAAACAGCCCCAAAGCAAGATGTTTCCACCCCCATGCTTCACAGTAGGTATGGTGTTCTTTGGATGCAACTCAGCATTCTTTCTCCTCCAAACACAACGAGTTGAGTTTTTACCAAAAGTTCTACTTTGGTTTCATCTGACCATATGACATTCTCCCAATCCTCCTCTGGATCATCCAAATGTTCTCTAGCAAACTTCAGAGGGGCCCAGACATGTACTGGCTTAAGGAGAGGGACACGTCTGGGACTGCATGATTTGAGTCCCTGGCAGCATAATGTGTTACTGATGGTAGCCTTTGTTACTTTGGTCCCAGCTCTCTGCAGGTCATTCACTAGGTCCCCCCGTGTGGTTCTGTGATTTTTTTCTCACTGTTCTTATGATCATTTTGACACCATGGGGTGAGATCTTGCGTGGTGCCCCAGATCAAGGAAGATTATCAGTGGTCTTGTATGTCTTCCATTTTCTAATAATTGCTCCCACAGTTGATTTCGTCACACCAAGCTGCTTGCCTCTTGGAGATTCAGTCTTCCCAGTCTGGTGCAGGTCTACAATTTTGATTCTGGTGTCCTTCGACAACTCTTTGGTCTTGGCAATAGTGGAGTTTGGAGTATGACTGTTTGAGGTTGTGGACAGGTGTCTTTTATATCGATAACATGTTCAAACAGGTGCCATTAATACAGGTAACGAGTGGAGGACAGAGGAGACTCTTAAAGAAGAAGATACAGGTCTGTGAGAGGCAGAAATCTTGCTTGTTGTAGGAGACCAAATACTTATTTTCCACCATAATTTGCTAATAAATTCTTTAAAAATCAGACAATGTGAATTTATGGATTTTTTTTCTCATTTTGTCTTTTATAGTTGAGGTATACCTATGATGAAAATTACAGGCCTCTCTCATCTTTTTAAGTGGGAGCACAATTGGTGGCTGACTTAATACTTTTTTGCCCCACTGTACATCTAAAGGGGTTTTCTGGGTCTTTTTAATTGATGGTCTATCATCCACACCGATCATCTGTATACAAGCTGTTTCCCATTCACTGCAATGGAAGCTTAGCTGCAGTAACCCAGCATGACCACAACAGAATGTACAAAGCTTTCTGCTCTCTGATCCCTTCACTGTATATGTACAGTCATGGCCATAATTGTTGGCACCCCTGAAATTTTTCTAGAAAATTAAGTATTTCTCACAGAAAAGGATTGCAGTAACACATGTTTATTCCCTTTGTATGTATTGGAACTAAACCAAAAAGGAGGGGAAAAAATTAATTGGACATAATGTCACACCAAACTCCAAAAATGGGCTGGACAAAATTATTGCCACCCTTTCCAAATTGTGGAAAAGTAAAATTGTTTCAAGCATGTGATGCTACTTTAAACTCACCTGGGGCAAGTAACAGGTGTGGGCAATATAAAAATCACACCTGAAAGCAGATAAAAAGGAGAGAAGTTAATTTAGTTTTTGCATTGTAAGTCTGTGTGTGCCACACTAAGCATGGACAACAGAAAGAGAAGAAGAGAACTGTCTGAGGACTTGAGAACCAAAATTGTGGAAAAATATCAACAATCTCAAGGTTTCAAGTCCATCTCCAGATTTGCCTTTGTCCACAGTGTGCAACATTATCAAGAAGTTTTCCACCCATGGCACTGTAGCTAATCTCCCATGGCATGGACGGAAGAGTAAAATTGATGAAAGGTGTCAACGGAGGATAGTCCGGATGGTGGATAAGCAGCCCCAAACAAGTTCCAAAGATACTCAAGCTGTCCTGCATGGAGCATCAGTGTCAGCATGGACTATCCGTCGACATTTAAATATTGAAACGCTATGGCAGGAGATCCAGGAGGACCCCACTGCTGACACAGCGATATAAAAAGCAAGAATACATTTTGCAAAAATGAACTTGACATTGGATGTATATGGTATCACTTTTATATGCATAAAGATATCTAATGTAATGCACGTTTACAACTACATGCTTGTATATACTATTGAATACTGAATACTACCCCTGGAGCACACCCACGGTTTCTACTTGTCAATATAATTAACACATGCTGCTTTCTGAACCAGTAATGTCTGTGTGTATGATTATTATTGTATTATGTTATCCTATGGGACAACCTCTATGCAGCTAAACTGTACCTGCTTATCAGCCCTATTTTCTGTATCCCTGACCTAGCCTTGGGACAATAAGGAGGTTCCGGTTCAGGCCCAGGTCACAAGGAAAGGGGACCTACATAATATAGGCAGGCAATTCAGACCAGGGCAAGAGCAGGTTCTGACACCTATCCCCTATTCTTGTGGCTGCTCTATATAAATATCTACGTACATTGTGTATATATTAACTCTATGCCTTGAACTTATACAAATCATGTTTGTGAATAATTAATAAATATCAGAACGGAAAATGTTTTTCGTGATTTCAAAATGAACTTGAGTAAGCCAAAATGCTTCTGGGAAAACGTCTTGTGGACAGATGAGACCCAGAGAGAGCTTTTTGGTAAAGCACATCATTCTACTGTTTACTGAAAATGAGGCCTACAAAGAAAAGAACACAGTACCTACAGTGAAATATGGTGAAGGTTCAATGATGTTTCGGGGTTGTTTTTGGGTGTCTTGAATGTGTGCAAGGCATCGTGAAATCTGAGGATTACCAATGGATTTTGGGTCGCACTGTACAAGCTCAGTGTCAGAAAGCTGGGTTTGCGTCCAGCAGGACAATGACCCCAAACATATGTCAAAAAGTACACAGAAATGGATGGCAACAAAGCACTGGAGGGTCCAGATCTAAATCCCATTGAACACCTGTGGAGAGATCTTAAAATTGCTGTTGGGAAAAGGCGCCCTTCCAATATGAGAGACCTGGAGCAGTTTGCAAAGAAAGAGTGGTCCAACATTCCGGCTGAGAGGTGTAAGAAGCTTATTGATGGTTAAATGATGCTTCATTTTCTTGAAAAATTTCAGGGGTGCCAACATTTACGGCCATGACTGTACAGGTGCTGCAGCTCTGTCAAACAGCTGTTCGGTGGGGGTGCCAGGTGTTAGACCGCCCAAAAATCAGATATTGACCAATGAAATAGTCCCTGCAATTCTTTTAAAAGCACATGTGAAAGCATATACTTTCACTGGGAAATAGTTATAGGGGTTAATTTATCATTGGTTTTAAACAATTTCTGCGCAGTGGATCAAAAAGTCGCAATTTCTGCCCAATGGGTCAAAAAGTTGCAAATTTCTGTGCAATTTTTGCGCAAGCTCAATCAATCCTGGACCGCACTAAGAAAATTGTCTAAATCTAAGATACTTTTCTGTTTATAAAGAACATGCATCTCTATGATAAATGTGGGGGAAGTACATGACGTATGTCCGGGCAAACAAGGGTAAAATGGACTTGATTCTCCTTTTAGTTTTTTGTTTTACACTCAATGCCCAAACGCTGAGTTTCGTACTATACACATCAGTGGAAAATCGTGCTCCATGCAGACACTTATCAAGAGAGCTACAGGAGGTCTGAGATCACGCAGCCTTCAACCTAACAATATAGTATTAACATTCTGAATGCATCTCTGGATGTGACTGGAGCGATCAATGTAAAATACTGTAAATTAAACAAGGTATTTTAAGATTTACCCAATATTATAGGTAGATTTTAAGAAAATCTGTCACCAGTGTCACCTGCACTAACCTGTCGATACCGTGATGACAATGGTACTTACCTTGTCCCGTTCCATATAAGGGATCTCCGTTAATTTTGTCCGTTAACTTCAGCTCAGGGCACCCAGCTTGGGGCATGGGCGGAGCTTAGTGATGTCACCGCTGCTGTTCTCTAGAAGCAGGACCCAGCAGAGAGCAGCAGCAGTGACGTTACTAAGCTCTGCCCATGCCCCAAGCCAGGTGCCCGGAGCTGAAGCTAACAGACAAGATTTTCTGAGATCCCATTCACGGACCGGGACAAAGTTAGTACCGTTGTCATCAGTGTCACCTGCACTACCTGTTGGCACCGACAGGTTAGTGCAGGTGACACTGGAGACAGATTTCCTTTACAGCTTGGGCTGTATTATCATTCTCCTTCTGCATGAAGGTTATAGGTAAACTTCTGTTCCTGTAAGTTCAGTGATCTGTAAAGCATTGACTAACTTACTTGGAAAAATCCAGCAGATTGTGACTGCTGCCCTTTAAACATAACTTAACTTACGCCTAGTGCAGGATAATATGTAACACAGTTTTATGGGTGTCCAGCCATGTACACTATGTACAGAAGTTTGTCTGCTACCGAAACACTTTGGAGATTTTTTGGGCCCTGGGTGAAATTAGCCATGCCCCTCAATGATGGGCCATTAGGCAATTCCCAAGTTTTTATAACATTTGTTGACAGGAGTTTACAGCTAGGACACAATTCATTTAAATGGGATAGCTCACTTAAAGCATTACTGTCATTAAGAAAAACTTTTGACATGTCAAAAGATTAGATTCCATTGGTTCTCAGTCTGTGATCGTGAGTTACAGCCAGGTGAAGTGCATGGTAGCAGGCACGAAATTTTAGGATTTGTCTGTGAAGGGGAGAAAAAGAAGAAAATCCTCTGTATCCCAGTAACAACTGGTAGATATAAATAGACATGGGCAATACCAAAACAAGCCACAAGAGAGTGTTTTCCGTAATCCACCCGGGCAGGGAAGTGTGGAATCATCACCTTTTATATCAATAATTAACCTGCAAACAACAGTTCTGAGAACACAAGCGCAAGAACAGCATCTCCTGGACATATGCATCAGTGCCCTGACATCAACAACGTGGAAAATAACCACTTGAGAGGATCATTGAGGCGATCACCATCTGTAGGATTATTAATATATAGCAAGTGTGAAGGCGACCTGGAAGTGATACTGCACCCTTTTATTGCTTCCAGTTCTGCACCATCTTAAAAGAACACTTCAGGGAAAGGAATACACTGGCTTAAAATTATAATTATTGTCCAACGCTTAGAAAGAATAGACATAAAGGGTATCCGTCAACTCCATACGAGATACAGAGATGTAGATCCTGGCAGATAAAATTAACTATACCTTTAGTTTTGCTGATCGCTGTTTGTAAAGTTGCAGCTGAAGAGTTAAAATGCTCGTACTGACCTTTGGCAGACCGTCTCCTCCCTCCCTCATCTGGCCCTGCCCTGTATGATTGATGTACAGGGCTTGGCTTTCAGCCCTGTATGTCAATTAGTTGAAGCAGAGCAGTAGGGGAGGGAGACGGCATGCTGCAGCTCAGCACCAGTAGATTGACTCTTCAGCTGTTAATAAAAATAAAAAAAATTCACTTTACAAACAGAGATCAAGGTATGATTAATTTTATCCCCATAGCACCTATCCGCTAGGATCTACACCTCCATACCTGGTACAGAGCTGACAGATTCCCTTTAAACTAGACAAGTGTAAGGGCCCTATTACAGGGCTGGGATTATGTATTTTGTTGCCCCAGGTAGATTTTTGTGCAAAAATATGCAGCAAAAACTGCATGCGTTACATGAGGACTTAGTTGCAGATTTACAATGGATCTCACCCATATACACAGAGTGGAGAAATCAATCTCAAATCCACAACATAATGGGAACGCTGCGGCTGCACATCTGCTAACTTTTTTGGCATAAAAATCTGTGTGTATATTTTGGTGCATGTAAGGTTGATTTCACACTGCGTTCTCAGTGCATGTCTACTGTATGTGCGAGAAAAGGTCCTCTTGTATACTGTATCCATTAATACTCCCATTACCCAACAGAGCCATTATGACATCCATGTCATTTTGGCCTCTGTTTGGGTGGAAATCAGGAATGCTGACTGGAATAACCCAAACTTCTGTACGATTCCATTGAGCTGGATACAATAGAAAACGTAAACCAAGTAGTAGACTTTTTTTTTTAGCTTGGGATTCTATCTATGACAGAAGGCACTAAATGACCTCCGTCATAGGTATTTGGTTGTAAAGTGCCCAGATGTATAAGTTAGACAGACAGTGCAAGGCGCAGTGTGTTATCAGTGCTAGCAATGCCCATTCCCTGTGAAACCATAATCCTTGTTTCATGAGTTAAGAAGAGTGTTTAAAGCATCTAATAAATGTTTCTTAGATAAAAATGCAACAAAGTCAAGGAGAACAGACATTGATAAATCTGCCCCTACTATGTTATGCTGATTGCAGGGTTAGAAGGGTGGAATGTTTCAAACAACAGTAATAGAAAATCATTGTGTTTCTTTTCACCTCCTCATGCTCTGCACTTAGTACACAGGGCATGCATTTTGCTTGATTGAATGCTAATATAATCTGGCACTTACAGTATGACCAACATTGTGGGTGACAACTACAAGTAATCATTTGGCAAACATAACCAACAATGCAAATTACAATTGGAAATGGCTCCCTAACATAGATCTGCCATCTTAAAAACAAAACATTATACAGTGATCCCTCAACTTACAATGGCCTCAACATACAATAGTTTCAACATACCATGGTCTTTTCTGGACCATTGTAAACTGAAACCAGACTCAACATACAATGCTACCGACAGTCCAGATCTGTGAAATGTGTCACAACTCGAGGAACTGACCAATCCGAATGGGCTTTTTTACTGGTAAATCACCTGTATTACTGAAGTGCATGCACTGACCGGTGTCTGGTAGCGCCCCTTACAGTACGGAGAGGAACTACAAGTTCTGTACTACTCCTTACCTGTGCCAGGGTTAGCTGATCCTTTAGACACCAAGTAAGGGCAGCTCCATTTGGGACACTGTGTGTACTGCATAGGACCCTGAAGAAGCTCCTGTCTTTTACATAAACCATTGTTTCCCAGCCAGAGTGCTTCCAGCTGTTGCAAAACTCCAACACCCAGCATGTTCGGACAGCCAACGGCTGTCCGAGCATGCTGGGAGTTGAAGTTTTGCAACAGCTGGAGGCACCCTGGTTGGGAAACACTGACATAGACAGTGATTTACAGCTCCCTGCAGTTCTTTCTTACTTTTATATGTAAGGATTTGCTTTATTTCTATTAGTTATCTACTTATTTTTCTTTAATCCTCACTTTTTCCTATTTTTTGAGGACATTTTGGGGCTTCAGAACCAATTACCAGGTTTCCATAGAGTTATGGTCTCAACATACAATGGTTTCAACATAAATGGTCGTCCTGGAACCAATTAATATTGTAACTTGAGGGACCACTGTATTGGAAAAAAAACTGTGCCTTAGAATCTATAGAAAGCTCGACAGCCTCTACATCCGACTCATTCGATACATTAGAGTCTATAGTGAATGAATCTGATTTGATTGACAACCGGGAAGTAAAACGCATTCTGCTGCGCGCTTCACTAACTTATTAACCAATTGCTGAGGGTCTCAGGACTAATGTCTGGGCAACATGTTAAAAGTTGTTCAGAATGACAGTGACGCTTTAATAATTGTCCCACATTTATGACCATCCTTAAATCAGAAGATGAAATCTACATCTGGTATGAGCAGGTTTGCACTTAAAGGGGTACTTCGGCGCTTAGACATCTTATCCCCTCCCATAGGCTTGCATTTAGGGGGGTGGAGCGTGACATCACACGGGGCGGAGCCTTGACGTCACAACGCTCCGGCCTCATGATCGGCAGTAATCAGGCCCAAGCGAATACGCTCCGGGGACTGATTTTAAACGGGGTGCGGCGTGCAAGATCACGGGGGTCCCCAGCGGCGGGACCCCCGCGATCAGGCATCTTATTCCCTATCCTTTGGATAGGGGATAAGATGTCTAAGTGCCGGAGTATCCCTTTAAGTTTGCATATTTTTGGGGGATTTAATGTCAGTAAATAAGTAATTGCACATCACACCCATTTTTCATCTGTGTTGTCCAGAACTGGCGAGTTCCAAAAAAACATTTATCACGTTATTTTTATGCCAAAAAAAGTATACTTTTTTTTTTTTTTTTTAAACACAGATGCAACCGGACATCATTCTTCAAAATGTATACAGTTTTCAACCGTATACGGGTTAAAATTTGTACACACATTTTCATACAGTTTAGACCGGTTTTGAGGAATCCATTTTTCATCTAAAAACCTGATATGGGAACTGTATTGCAAAAACATGGTGTGAACCCAGCCTTTACTCTGAGATGCTCGAGCGTATTTATAGTTTAAAAATGCTGTCTGGACTCTATTAACCAATGTAACTAGTCATATGGGTCTGGAGAGCAGCTGCCAGGACTTACCTTGGGGACCAGTTATCCAGATCATGGCGGCATTTTCAAACTGCAATTGCTGAAATGCCTGAGTGTCCTAAAGTAAATCATAGTGTCCCAAAATTGCACCGCTTGCATCAGTTTTATGCTTCCACAGTTTGGGCAACATAATACTGATGACGGGTTTGTCTAAAGGGCTTTAAAGGGGTACTTGGCCCCTAGACATCTTATCCCCTATCCAAAGGATAGGGGATAAGATGTCAGATCGCCAGGGTCCCGCTGCTGGGGACCCTGGGGATCGCTGCTGCATCACCCCGCTATCATTACTGCGCAGAGGGAGATCGCTCTGCACGTAATGACGGGCAATACAGGGGCCGGAGCATCATTACGTCACGGCCCACCCCGTCAATACAAGTCTATGGGAGGGGGAGTGGCGGTCGTCACGCCCCCTGTCATAGACTTGCATTAAGGGGACGGGCCATGATGTCATGAGGGGCGGAGCCATGACGTCACGCTGCTCCGGCCCCTGTATCGCCCGTCATTACGCACAGAGCGAACTCGCACTGTGCAGTAATGATGGCGGGGTGCCGCAGCGGCGATCCCCGGGGTCCCCAGCAGTGGGACTGCAGCGATCTGACATCTTATCCTCTATCCTTTGGATAGGGGATAAGATACCAGGGGCGGAGTACCCCTTTAATTACTAGTTATCCGCTATTCTCTGCATAGGGGAAAAACTATGTGATTTGATCTCCAGAATAGGAAATCGAGTCTCCCCTAAGAATAAAGAATGGCCCTCATTTACTTAGAAAATCGGGTTGTAAGTCTATCTTGCTTTCTTACCCGTCTGCTTTTTTCCCCTGGTATTTATTATTATGTCGCATCCTGTTTGTCGCACTGATTTTTGTTGGTTTTGGTTTCCAACTCCTCT
Source organism: Hyla sarda (assembly GCF_029499605.1). Lineage (NCBI taxonomy): Eukaryota > Metazoa > Chordata > Amphibia > Anura > Hylidae > Hyla > Hyla sarda. Next base: position 116,006,341 of record NC_079194.1, on the reverse strand, counting down.
GAGTTGTCGGGAAAAAATCCACAACAATTCAACAAATTCGGGTTGGAAACCTTTATATATACGTGGGAAAGCTCAGAAATGTCGGGTTACGCCCCTTTTTCAGGTTTGGGAGAATCCACATCGGGTCCGTCGGGAAAAAATGTCGCATAGTGTCGCAGACTGGCGCACGATGTCTGCGACATGTCGCAGACAAAGATGCGCCAAAAAAAAAACGACAAAACAAGTCGGGTTTAGAATAGTAAATGAGGGCCAATGTGTTTGTACCTTTGTTCCAATAATTCTCTATGGGAACTGCCTATGATACCCGAGTACAGTGTTCCAGCAGCCAAGAGCCGCTGCTAATAGCCAATGCTGAGAGATCTCCAGTGCTGGCTAACAACTGTTTAGATGCCGCTGTCAAGCCTGACAAAAGATTAAAAACATAACAAACTTCTCCAATAATCATTTAAAGCCCCCCCCCCCCCCCCCAAAAAAAAACAAACAAAAAAAAAACATAATTAAACAAATTTAATATGTGAAATTATCTGAACTATTCTGTATAATAGATTTTTATTGACATCAGCAAAACAGACTACATTCTACAGTTGCAAAAAGTCATCATAGTTTTTCATATATAACAGCCTTGAAATGAGAAATATCAGCAAAGGTACTGTAGCAACAGCAAATCAAAAGTACATTGTGACATCAGGAACCAAATCAAGCCCAATGAACTATTAAAATATAACATAATTGATTCCTAACAGTAAATGGTGCCACAATTGTGGATTTTTTTTTATCACATTAAATCCCAGAGAGAATTTGAATCAAAAGCGATTAAAAAGTCCCACATGATGCGCTTATGTGTTGACGCTCCTTTCGGTATGCAACTGTTTTTGCCCCGACAGGGCCATCCAGTTTACCATTTGAGTGTCATATTTGTTGAACTTAGCCTCTAAGCATTGCAACGTGTTTTAATTTGCAATTCTGATGCATTGAAACTCTGATATTGTCATTATGTTTTCTTAACCTAATAAAAGTTATTTTGAATATGAAAAAAAAAAAAGTCCCACCTGTCCCAAAATGGTAACTAGAAAAAGTAAAGATCACGACGCAAAAAAATTACCAAGTTGAAGGGGTCAGAAGATGGCGATTTAAAGCAACAATAAAAAAGTGTGTATTTTTTTTTTAAGATCAGGCCAACATGTAAGGCATTAGACCAGGACAAGATGTAAGAAAATTTTTTTACCAATTCACTGACAGCAAGCAGAAAATAGAAAAATATAGTAGGACAAGTAAGGGTGCTTTCACACTATGAAAAGTACCCGTTATATAACACCCGTTATAAAATAGCGGGCGATCGCGGGGTTAAACAGCCATTAGAAAATCCCTAACATACGTTAGTGTGATAGCCTTGGGATGTAGGGTATATGGGGTGCAGCTGTGCGGTAATTAAAGGTTGTCTGATTAACCCTTTCTATTCGTGACGCCAGGGTGAGGGCTCCTCTGCAATGCTTGTCCTACAGCCACCCTTCCCAAAAGCGATAGGGAGGTGTATGGAATAATTGAATGTCCACAGCCAGAGAGTTTGCCGAAAACAGTTGGAACTTTTACTGAAGATTTTATGCAAGCTTCATAACGGGAACAGTCTCTATACAGGCAAAGTCTCTGAGAGATTGACAGTGGTTGGGACCTTAAGCGTTTTAGAGTCCGTAGACTGATATGCGCTGTTCCGCTGGATTTAGTTGAGGTCCAGCAGTCACGCTAGCTTTAGTGGGGATTTAGTTTAGGACTCACGGTTTAGTTTCAGGCTGAGGCTGGCAGGTTTCTGGCCTAGCTTGTCTTTGAAAGTTGCGCAGATCCGTCCTGCTAGTCTGGCATCCACGAGAGCAGCAACCCAAGAAAGCAAGAATTGGCTACAGCTCCCTTATATGGGCAGGGGCTGGACTAAAGCTCATTGTTCCATTACTTCTGTCAATCATCTTTACAAAGGGTTATAGGTAATCATGTGACCCAAGGACCTCCAAAGGTCTTCCAACATACCATAGAGGAATTAACACAGTCACGTGACCGAAGGTACTGCGACGCTGCCAAGGTAAGTACTAATATGCATTATATTAAATATATACATTATTAAATATGTACACATAAACATTATAAAATTAGAGAAGGAGGAGGCAACTAGGGGCTGTCCCACCTGGGGGACCCTACCTGAACGTAGTAACTCTGACTTTGGGGACCACCATACAAGGTACGGTATGCAATACGGTGCCGGGACACCACATTAGAAAATCCCATTATAGTCTATGGGATTTTTCTAATAGCCGTTTTAACCCGTTATCGTCCGTTATAAATAACGGGCGTTATTTTGTGATGGGCAATTGAACGGAAGAAATAGTGCATGCACTATTTCTCCCGATACTATCTCCCGTCATAAAAGAACGCCTGTTATGAATAATGGGCGATAACGGGTTAAAACGGCTATTCGAAAAATCCCAAAGACTAAAATGGGATTTTCTAACGTATGTTAGAGATTTTCTTATGGTGGTTTAACCCCGCGATCACCCACTATTTTATAACGGGTGTTATATAACAGATACTTCATAGTGTGAAAGCAGCCTGTGCAGTCATTGTTTAGAATAAAAAACAAAAACCCCTAGTAAACAAATCATCTTACAACCCTGACCTGACCTGTTTTGCTGGAGCCTCAAAATCTTTATGTCAAGGATCTATCCTACAAAGACAAATAGGGGAGATAATTCCTATTAGAGTAGGAATGCAGTAAACACTGAAGCAGGTTTAACTTTCTGGGAATAGGTTGCTAATGAATGACCGGCACCAGATCTAAGGACAAAATATGCAGTAAACAGGGTCGTAGATTCCCGCCCGGAGAGAAACAAAGTCCTAGTGATGTCATCACTGACAAGACAACAGGTTTAGGGTTAAGTTTCCAGAAACCAATACAAGTATCGGCCTCACTGGTCACTAAGCTGAGATAAGCTACAGGCATAGTTTACCTGCCTTGATATAGAATATTAAAATATTACTGTGGCAGGCATACTTGAATAAAAAGACATTACAAACAGTGTCAGTGGAGTCTAAGGCAGTCTATGGAATTTCCAACAGGAATTTCGGTTGGAAATTCCGCTGCTTGAAGGTAACATGCAGGTGAACAGGTTTCTGTTAACCCATTCACACTGTAGAATTTTCTGGGTGGAATTTCTGTTAGAGAATTCTGATCAAATATTTCTGCCAGAATATTGAACCTGCTCAATGTTCTGGCAAAATCCTTGCTGCAGACATTGCCATCTATCAGGATATGCAATGTCCATGCAGTCCTAGTGGTCCCTCTCCGTCCAGACCTTTGTAAGTTTGAGCCCCGTGTATTTTTACACTATGGAATTTTCAGAATTTTGAAAAATCCACCACAACTATCCCCCACACCCCAAATTTTACCCCTTAAGGACTGAGTCCTTTTTCACCTTAAGGACTCTTCTTTGCAATTCTGACCAGTGTCACTTTATGCAATAATAACTCTGGGATGCTTTTACCGATTATTCTGATTCCGAGACTATTTTAACGTGACATACTCTACTTTAACATAGTGGTAAATTTTCATCGTTACTTGCATCCTTTCTTGGTGAAAAATCCCAAAATGTCATGAAAATTTAGCAAATTATTCATTTTTCTAAGTTTGAAACTCTCTGCTTGTAAGGAAAATGGATATTCCAACTAAATTATGTATTGATTTACATATACAATATGTCTACTTTATATTTGCACCATGAAGTTGACAAGTTTTTACTTTTGGAAGACATCAGAGGGCTTCAAAGTTCATCAGCAATTTTCCAATTTTCAACAAAATTTTCAAAATCGGAATTTTTCAGGGACCAGTTCAGATTTGAAGTGGATTTGAGGGGTCTTCTTTATTATAAATACCCCATAAATGACCCCATTATAAAAAACTGCACCCCCAAAGTATTCAAAATGACATTCAGAAAGTGTGTAAATCCTTTTGGTGTTTCACAGGAATAGCAGCAAGGTAAAGGAGAAAATTCTAAATCTTAATTTTTTACACTCGCATGTTCTTGTAGACCCAGTTTTTGAAATTTTACAAGGGGTAAAAGGAGAAAAAGCCCCCCAATATTTGTAACCAAATTTCTCTCGAGTAAGGAAATACCTCATGTGTGGATGTCAAGTGCTCTGTGGGTACACTACAAGGCTCAGAAGTGAAGGAGCGACAATGGGATTTTGGAGAGTGAGTTTTTCTGAAATGGCTTTTGGGGGGCATGTCACATTTAGGAAGCCCCTATGGTGCCAGAACAGCAAAAAAAAAAAAAAAAAAAACATGGCATACTATTTTGCAAAATACACCCCTAAAGAAATGTAACAAGCTTGATGACTTTTCGTTAAAGTCGGATGTGTAAATATTTTTTTTTCACTAAAATGCTGGTTTCCCCCCAAAATTTTAATTTTTACAAAGGGTTATAGGCGAAAATGCCCCCCAAAATTTGTAACCCAATCTCTTCTGAGTATGGAAATACCCCATGTGTGGACGTCAAGTGCTCTACTGGCGCACTACAATGCTCAGACGAGAAGAAGTCACATTTGGCTTTTGGAAAGCAAATTTTGCTGAAATGGTTTTTGGGGGGCATGTTGCATTTAGGAAGCCCCTATGGAGCCAGAACAGCAAAAGAAAACACATGGCATACTATTTTGGAAACTACACCCCTCAAGGAACGTAACAAGGGGTACAGTGAGCCTTAACACCCCACTGGTGCTTGACAAATTTCTGCTAAATTTGGACGTGAAAATGAAAAATTAGATTTTTCAAAATTACCCCACATTTTTCATTTTCACAAGGGGTAATTGGAGAAAAAGCCTCCCAAAATTTGTAACCCCATTTCTTCTGAGTATGGAAATACCCCATATGTGGATGTTAAGTGCTCTGCAGGTGAACTACAATGCTCAGAAGAGGAGGAGTGCCATTGAGCTTTTGGTGAGAGAATTTGGTTGGAATAAAAGTGGGAGGCCATGTGTGTTTACAAAGCCCCCCGTGGTGCCAGAACAGTGGACCCCCCACATGTGACCCCATTTTGGAAACAACACCCCTCACAGAATTTAATAAGGGGTGTAGTGAACATTTATACCCCACTGGCATTTGACAGATCTTTGGAACAGTGAATTGTGCAAATAAAAAAATAAAATTTTTCATTTTCACGGACCACTGTTCCAAAAAATCTGTCAGACACATGTGGGGCGTAAATGCTCACTGTACCCCTTATTACATTACGTGGGGGGGGGAGTTTCCAAAATGGGGTCACATGTGGGGGGGGTCCACTGTTCTGGCACTATGGGGGCTTTGTAAACACACATGGCCTTTAATTTCAGACACCAATGGCCCAATGGCGCCCCTTCTACTCTGAGTATTGTAGTGCACCCGCAGAGCACTTTACATCCACATTTGGGGTATGTTCTTACTCAGAAGAAATGAGGTTACAAATTCTGGGGGGCTTTTTTCCTATTCTGCCTTGTGAAAATGAAAAATTTAGGGTAACACCCGCATTTTTGTGAAAAAAAAAGTTTTTTCACATCCAACTTTAACGAAAATTTGTCAAATACCTGTGGGGTGTTGAGGCTCACTATATCCCTTGTTACATTCTGTGAGGGGTGTAGTTTCCAAAATGGGGTCACATGTGGGTATTTATTGTTTTGCGTTTATGTCAGAACCGCTGTAAAATCAGCCACCCCTGTGCAAATCACCAATTTAGACCTCAAATGTACATGGTGCGCTCTCACTTCTGAGCCATGTTGTGTGCCCGCAGAGCACTTTACGCCCCCACATATGGGGTATTTCTGTACTTGCTTTACAAATTTTGAGGGTCTTTTTTTCCTTTTACAGCTTGTGAAAATTAAAAGTATGGGGCAACACCAGCATGTTAGTGTACGGAGATACCCCATATGTGGCCCTAAACTGTTTCCTTAAAATACGACAGGGCTACAAAGCGAGAGAGCACCATGCGCATTTGAGGCCTAAATTGGGGATTTGAATCCGACACAAAAATACCCTACGGCAGTGTTTTCCAAACAGGGTGTCTCCAGCTGTTGCAATGCTCCCAGCATGCCGTGACAGTCAGTGGCTGTCCGGCAATACTGTGAGTTGTTGTTTTTCAACAGCTGGAGGCTCCGTTTTGGAAACAGTGCCGTACAAGAATTTTTTTTTATTTTCTATTGGGGGGTGGGGGACTGTGTAGGTGTATGTGTATATGTAGTGTTTTGCTTTTTATTTTGTGTAGTGTAGTGTTTTTAGGGTACATTCACACGGCGGAGGTTTACAGTGAGTTTCTCGCTGGGAGTTTGAGCTGCGGCGTAAAATTTGCCACATCTCAAGCTTGCAGCAGAACTCGCTGTAAACCGGCTGTGTGTATGTACCCTGTAATTACACACAGATAGCCGACAGATTTGCCCTTGACAGCCGAAGGGCAAACCTGCAGCTATTGCAAAACTACAACTTCCAGCATGCACTGACAGACCATACATGCTGGGAGTTGTAGTTATGCAACAGGTGGAGGCACATTGGTTGCGAAACACTGAGAGTTTGTTACTTAACTCAGTGTTTCGCAACCAGTGTGCCTCCAACTGTTGCAAAACTAGAACTCCCAGCATGTACAGTCTCTCAGTGCATGCTGGGAGTTGTATTTTTGCAACAGCTGGAGGCACACTGGTTGCAAATCACTGAGTTAGGTAACAATCTCTGTTTCACAACCACTGTGTCTCGAGCTGTTGCAAAACTGCAACAATCAGCATGCATTGACAGCCGAAGGGCATGCTGAGGGTTGTAGTTAGAGGCAGCTGGAGGCACACTGCTACAACTCCCAGCATACCCTTTGGTAGTCTGTGCATGTTGGGAGTTGTAGTTATGCAACAGCTGGATGCACACTTTTTCATAGAAAAAATGTGCCTCCGCTGTTGCATAACTACAACCAGGCATGCTGGGAGTTGTAGTTGGAACTCCAGCTGTTGTAAAACTACAACTCCGAGCATACCCTTTGGCTTTGCATGCCGAGAGTTGTTGCTGAGCAACAGGAGGAGGTGAACAGGCCTCACCTCCTGCTGTTCCCTGCTGCCAGGACCCCCGCTGCTGCCGCCACCGATCCTGCTGCTCCTGTCGTCGCCACCGATCCTGGGGGTACCCCCGCCGGACCAGGGCAAGGTAGGAGACCCCCGCCTGCGCTGATCTCTGCTCCGATCGCCATCCCGATCACCGCCCAGCAAGTCAGTGATTGGTCGGTTGTTCCGACCGATCAATCACGTGATCGTGAGGTGGCGCCCGTGCCTGGGTAAGGGTGAAGGGTAAGGGTAAGGTAAGGGTAAGGGTAAGGGTGAATGGGGCTGTCTCAGACAGCCCCATTCAGCCTTTTTTTCCGGGTCACCAGAGACCCAATTGACCCGGAATAGTCGCAAATTGCCGGTCTGAATTGACCGCCAATTTGCGGCGATCACCGATATGGGGGGGGGGGGGGGACCTCAGGACCCCCTGGGCGATATGCTGGTGCTGATATGTTTGTGTGTGTATGTATTATGTGTGTATTATTATGTGTGTATGTATGTGTGATATTTGTATGTATGTGTGATATGTATATGTATGATGTGTGTATTAATGATGTGTGTATGTATGATATATGTGCATGATGGATGATGTTTGTATGTATGCAGGGTCGGCCTTTGGGGTGTGCAAGCTGTGTGGCCGCACAGGGCGCCATAGCAACGGGGCGCCGGGTGGCCGACACAGCTCGCAGTGTTACAGGCGTGAGGTGGAATTTTGCGCCCCCGTGAAAACTTGCGTCCGCTCCTCCCCCAGCCCTCCGAAGATTTCCGAAGCTAGAGCTGGGGAGGGCAGAGCAAGGGGAGAGAGGAGGTACACGCCCCCTCCCTCATCTCCCCTCCCTGAGCTCGGGAGGATGCAGGTCTGCACGGGGAGAGAGTACACGCCCCCTCCCTCATCTCCCCGAGCTCGGGAGGATGCAGGTCTTTACGGGGAGAAAAAAGCCAGAGCAGGGGGAGAGAGGAGGAGCACGGCTCCCGCATCTCCCCTCGGAGGACGCAGGTCTGCACGGGGAGAAAGAAGCCAGAGCTCCTCATCTCCCCTGCCTGAGCTCTTTCTGTGTTTAGTCAACAGGATGACAAAGTACACGGGCTGTGGATTCATACACTGCAGGGGCTGGGGAATAAATCTCTGACTGGGGATGGTTTCTATGTGAGAAGGGGGGGGGCACATGCTGGGAGTTGTAGTCTCTGTTATGTGTGTGTGTGTGTATGCTAGTGGTTCCCAACCAGGGAATGCTGGGAGTTGTAGTCCCTGTTATGTGTGTGTCTGTATGCTAGTGGTTCCCAACCAGGGAATGCTGGGAGTTGTAGTCCCTTTTATGTGTGTGTCTGTATGCTAGTGGTTCCCAACCAGGGAATGCTGGGAGTTGTAGTCCCTGTTATGTGTGCATGTGTGTGTGTATGCTAGAAGATCCCAACCAGGGAATGCTGGGAGTTGTAGTCCCTGTTATGTGTGTGTGTATGCTAGTGTTTCCCAACCAGGGAATGCTGGGAATTGTAGTTAAATTATCTGTAATAAAAAAAAATTGTTACAAAGATTTTTTCCTCTTTGTGTATGCTTATGGGGTAATAAGGGGGGGGGGGGGGCACCACAAGGTTAGCTCGCCCAGGACGTCTGAACACCTAAGGCCATCCCTGTATGTATGATAGATACTGCTACCACTGCTGCCTAAAGGGGGCTGTTACTTCTACTTCTACCTAAAAGGGACTGCTGCTACTACTACCTAAGGGGGGCTGCCACTACTACTACTACTACTACCTAAAAGGTACTGCTGCTACTACTACTATTACCTATCTAAAGTTGGCTGCTACTACTATCTAAAGGGGGCTGCTACTACTACTACATAAAGTAGCTTCTACTAATACTACTACCTAGGGGGGCTGCTGCTACTACTACCTAAATGGCGGCTGCTATTACTACTATATGTGGAGGGCTTCTACTACTATATATGGGGGGCTGCAACTATATACTGTGGACTACTATCTACAATGGGACCTACCTACAGGGAGTAACCCCTACTAATAAGAGGCTGCTACTGCCTACAGGGAGTAAATGCCTACAGCTATCTACATGGGGACCTACCTATGAGTGGCAACTACCTACTCGGGGCACCTCCATATTGGGGAAAACCATGTGAAGGCATCTACTTAATGGGGGGACCTACTTACTTTCCCCCAATCCGCTTATCTATCCACTTACTAAGTGAAACACCAAGGGGGGGGGGGGGGTATTATTAATGTATAGAGCTCTACATGTGCTTAAAAAGTGTGCAGCCTGAAATGTTTGTCTGGTCTGGTAGGTTCTGTGGAGATTAGTTGTGGGTGGAAGAAAATGTCATTGCGGCATGGGCCAGATAGAGAAGTAAAAGGAAAGTGAATGATGGGAAGATGTTGTAACAGAGCTGGATGTGGATCCTCTACCTGTGTGGCTGATGACTCGGACCGTATCGGGGAGCAGAGTCTAAGGTGCCATTGGTCTTCACCAGAGCCCACCGCAAGGCAGAATGGGCTTGCTGCGGCAGGCGACACCCAGGTCGCTACCCCCGACATGGCTCGACCACACAGGTAACTGGGCAAGGCGAGGTACCGAAGGAAGAGGTAGTAGCGTAGTCAACGTAGCAGAAGGTCCAGGCAGGCGGCAAAGGTTCGTAGTCAAAAAACGTAGCAGGAAGGTCTGGATACACGGGTATGGCAACAGGCAATAGGAACGCTTTCTTTCTGGCAATAAGCACTGAAGATCCAGCAGGGAGTGTGGGAGGTGCAAACAACTTATAATGTGTCAGGTGTATTCAATAAGTATGGGTGTACTGGCCCTTTAAATTTCAGAGCTCCGGCACGTGCGCGCCCTAAGGGACGGAGACACGCGCGCCGGAGCTAAGAACCAGAAGGAGCTGCAGGAGCAGAGCATGGTGAGAGACGGGCTGAGATTCCCATGTGGGTGAATCCCGCGATGCGAATCACGGCCCCGCCGGCGGTTGGGAACACAGGGACACTGCGCTCACGGCCGGTGCTTGCGGTCAGAGCACACTGGGTAACAGTTTCCCCCTCTTTAGTCTCCCCCTCCTTTTACGGCTCAAGAATCTTTGAGAACATCCTGATCCAGGATGATATCCTGTGGTTCCCAAAACCTCTCCACTGGTCCGAATCCCTCCCAATCTAAAAGAAAGAAATGTTTTCTCTGATGAGTTTGGAGTCCAGAATTTCCTTGACAGAATATACATCAGAGGTACCCGAGATTGGAGTAGGAAGAATTTCCTTTTTAGAGAAGCGGTTATGGATGGCGGGTTTCAAGAGGGAGACGTGAAAAGAATTTGGGATCCGAAGGAAGGCAGATGAAGAGAATAAGCCACTGGATTAAGATGTTTCTTGACTTGAAAGGACCCAAATAGCGTGGACCCAGTTTCTAACAGGGTACTTTGAAACGGATATATTTAGATGACAACCACACTTTGACCCCAGGTGAGTATTCAGGAGGAGGGTGCCTTTTCTTGTCCGCTTGAAATTTCATACGGGTCATGGTACGAAGAAGGGAGAGACAAGTCTGCTTCCAGATGGAGGTGAAGTTCCGTACACGTTCATCTGCCATAGGGACACCGGGGGGAGAAGACAATTCGGTATCCCTATGGTTGTAAGAAAACTCAGCCCAGGGTAGTAGATCGGCCCAGTCGTCTTGGCGGGCAGAAACAAAATGGTGAAGATAATCTCCCAAGATCTGGTTCACCCTCTCAACTTGACCATTGGATTGGGGATGATATGCAGAGGAGAAATCCAATTTACCTAGAAGATGTGAGCAGAGTGCCCTCCAGAATTTGGAGACGAACTGGACTCCCCTGTCAGAGACAATATGTGTCTGTAATCCATGGAGATGGAAGATATGGGAAAGGAACAGTTAATCTAGTTGAGGTGCAGATGGTACACCAGGCAAGGGCACAAAATAACCATTTTAGAAAATCGATCCACAACAACCCAGATGACCGCTAGAAGAAGGAAGGTCAGTAATAAAGTCCATTGCAATATTAGTCCAGGGCAGGTCAGGGACAGGCAAAGGATGTAAAAGACCGGCAGGCTGGGCACAGACTGAGCAGGAACGAACAAAGTCAATGACATCCTGTTTCAGAGTGGGCCACCAATACTGTTGGAAATTAGTTGAAAGGATTTATGGACACCTGCATGACCAGCCAGCAGAGAGGAATGACCCTATCTCAAGATTCTGAGTCTCAGACGCGGAGATACATAAGTCTTCCCAGGTGGCAGATGGTGAAGACTTGCTGGTGCTTTGGAAATAAGACGATCGGGAGGGACAATATGTTGAAGATGTGATTCCAGGTCCTGTACCTCAGAAAATCTAGATAGAGCATCAGGAATGCCAGGAGATTGGTAGTGATAGCATCACTGCGATCCCACAGCGAAGTTGCCCAGGCCAAGGCCCTTCCAGATAGGAGACTGATGACGAAGGCCACCTTTGCTCATTCTGTGGAGAACTGGTCCACCATGAGTTCAATGTGGATGGAGCACTGCGTCACGAAACCCCAACAGGAATTGGAATCCCCCTCAAACTTTTCTGGAAGCGACAAACAGAGTTTCGTTCCGGAGGATATTGCTGCAGCGGGAGGCTGTGCTGGAGCTGGAGGAGGGTGTGGCTGTGTCGGTTGCTGCTGAGCAGATAGCAACTTCTGCATCATGGCGGATAGCTGGTTCAGCTGCTGTGCCTGCTGGGCCAACTGCTGTGACTGAAGTGCCACGATAGAAACAAGATCAGTGTTGTCAGGCAGAGGAACCCCAGTGAGATCCATGGCCAGATCTTACTGTAATGGAGCTGGATGTGGATCCTCTACCTGTGTGGCTGATACTGACAGTATTGAGGAGTGGAGTCTAAGGTGCCACTGGTCTTCACCAGAGCCCACCGCAAGGCAGGATGGGCTTGCTTCAGCAGGCGACACCCAGGTCGCTACCCCCGACACGGCGCGACCACACAGGTAACTGGGCAAGGCGAGGTACCGAAGGAAGAGGCAGTAGCGTAGTCAACGTAGCAGAAGGTCAAGACAGGCGGCAAAGGTTCGTAGTCAGAAAACGTAGCAGGAAGGTCTGGATACACGGGTATGTCAACAGGCAATAGGAACACTTTCTCTCAGGCAATAGGCACTGAAGATCCGGCAGGGAAGTGAGGGAGGTGCAAACAACTTATAATGTGGTGTCAGGTGTATTCACTAATTATGGGCGTACTGGCCCTTTAAATTTCAGAGCTCCGGCGCACGCTCGCCCTTAGGTATGGAGATGTGCGCCGGAGCTGAGAGACAGAAGGCACTGCAGGAGCGGAGCGTGGTGAGAGACGGGCCGGGATTCGCATTCGGGCGCATCCGGGCCCCACCGGCGGTCATGGATACAGGGACACTGCGCTCACGTCCGGTGCTTGTGGCCGGAGTGCAGTGTGTAACAGATGTCACCTGATATAACTGTATGTAATCACTAATATGGTTTGCAGCACCTGTGAAGAGCCAGTGTCACCACTATATGGTCACTGTATGGGGGGATATTAGTCTGTGTACAGTGGTTTTTGTGCACTATGAATATGGTAATATTATCCCATCATTATATGGTGGTAATGGTAGTGGTATTGGTGTGGCGTTATTATTTGTCCCTTGTATAGTGGTGGGAATGGTCTGTGTATAGTGTTTTTTTTTTATTTAATAACAGTATCATAGTATTAGTCCCTGCAGTAGTAATATGTCGTCCTGGTGTTGAGTTATTATTTTATGTGAAAATCCTGTGTGCGCCCCTGGTGAGCGGCTATGCATACACTATGTGCGTCACCATTCTCTTACATTCACTGGCTGCAGGGGGATGCACAATATTCAGGCTTGCCCGGGTGCTTCCAACCCTCGTTATATCAGTGACGGGGAGGGGGGGGGGTTGGAGGAGTATCATCAAAATGCACCTTCGCCTTTGTAGACAAATATCCTTGCACTGCTTTCATGCTGCCTGAGCCATTGAGTGGTTCCCGGCCATTTCTTTTCACCCCACTAGCCAGGAAGCATGGAAGCATGAAATTGATGACAGCTTCCCTTTAAAAAGTTCTCTTCAAGGGACATTCCAGCAGTCTTTCTCATAAGGATGTAATAAGAAGTGAAACCTCACTCCAATGACGGGGCTCCGTACAGGAGATCGCGGGGGGCCCCTGCGGTCGGCCTGTCCGCGATCTGCACCTTATCCCCTATCCTTAGGATAGGGGATAAGTTGTTCACCACTGGATATCTCCTTTAATTCCCCAAAGATACTGGTCACCCAACAAACCCCATTAACCCGTTCAGGACATCAGGTTTTTACATTTTTGCACTTTCGTTGTTTCCACCTAGCTTTCAAATTTTCCACCGACAGAACCATAAAAGGGCTAATTTTACTTTGTAATGTTATCAATACAGTGGTCCCTCAACATACGATGGTAATTCATTCCAAATGAACGATTGTTAGTTGAAACCATCGTATGTTGAGGGATCTGTGCAATGTAAAGTATAGGACAGTGGTCTCCAACCTGCGGACCTCCAGATGTTGCAAAACTACAACTCCCAGCATGCCCGGACAACCAACGGCTGTCCAGGCATGCTGGGAGTTGTAGTTTTGCAACATCTGGAGGTCCGCAGGTTGAAGACCACTGGTTTAGGAGGGAATACTCACCTGTCCCCGCCGCTCACCGCTGCCCTGGATGTCGCCCTCCATCGCTGTCACCGCATCCCCAGAACTTTTTTGACACTATTTTATAGTCCCCATAGGGTACTATAACATGCAATTTTCAGATTGCATACACTGTTCAATGCTATGCCATAGCATAGCATTGATCAGTGTTATCGGTGCTCCATTGCTTCAGTTTGCTGAGGCTTCCTAGCCACTGATTGGACAATGAGGAGGAAGGTGAGGGCCCTGCCACGGACCTCTCAGCTGATCGGGACACTGCATTTTCACTGCGGTGGTCCTGATTAGCTCTGCTGAACTGCCGGGATGTTTTTTTTTATGTTTTAGAAGCTGCAATCAACTTTGATCGCGGCATCTAAGGGGTTAATGCTAGGCATCACCGGAATCGATGATGTCCAGCAAAAGCCACTGATCCCGGTAGCTGATAGCTCAGCTCCAGAGCCCGCGTTATAGAAGGGGAGCGGGACAAGAGCATACAGGCACACCCTTCATCCCAGAATGGTTAAAGTCAATGGAATCCGTTAGAACCTGGCAGGGTGAATTTTGTTCCAAAACGTTTAGGGTCCTTTCGGCACAAAAAAATAAAAAAAACAAACGGACCCTAAACGGCTCGGAGCACAATGGCTGTGTGAACCTAGCCTTAGTAGATTGGCGCTCTTGTAAGGAGCCTATTACAGGAAGGGTAGCACAAATGATCGCTGTATTGTTTGTGCTACTCTTTAACTTTAACAATTCATTGGCCACACATTCCCTATTAAACATAGATGATTTTTGGCTGATAGGCTCCCGTAAAATAAGGCCCTAAGAAGACAATTGATGGAGAAAAATGTCCAGCATAAGAAGGCTTTTGACTTTAGTAATACACATTACCTGTTATGTAGTTGAAGACTAGACATGCCCAGTACACGAGAACTGCAAGATCTAAGTTGCATATTTTTTGTGCGATTTAAGTCACTTTGTTTCCACTTCTCCTATTGTCCAAATTGTATTCCTATTACTCGGGAAAGGGGTAGCAATAGACTGTGGTAGGGTACACATTTAATATTTTCCTTACGTGCACATTTAGTTCTATTTATGAGGCCCGATCTGTGTTTATAGTCAGCATAAAGACTTTTCAGGAGAACCATTAGATAACTTTTCATGACAGCCTAATGTTAGTTTTGTCACATTTTACCACTTATGTAACAGGAGAGCCCAGTGCTCAGCACAATAACAGTAATAACATTGCACAATAATCCATTAATGAATTAATGAGTGTTTCGGTTCAATAGAGTGCATGCCAAGATATGGGCCAACTGAGGACAACCAAAGATATCAGGGAGATATTGACTTCATGATTCTGCCAATAAAGCTTACCAGTACCTTAAGGAGACTTTAGAGTAAGCTGTCACGTGTGTAAATGAGGAATAACACCTGTTCCTGCCATTTTTTTTTTACCAGTCAGCAGGCTTTATGTCCAGGGCTGTGTTCACATGGTGGATTTTTTTCATCATTTTTCCATTTAGTATAGGATTTCTGCTATGGATTTTCACTTTTAATGCCATGGATTTGGCCACAGGTTTGAGCATGGATTAGCCCCATTCAGTGGGTCCAATCTAGGTCCTGACTACCTAATCGGATTCCATGCGTCAAAACTTTTTTTTTTTTCAGTGACACGGATTTCAAATCTGTGTTGCAAAAAAATTAGTGTAGAATCAAAAGAATAGATTTCTATTAACAGCACTTAGAAGCCAATTCCATGTTTTCACATTAGCCAGGTGGAGATTCCAACTGCAGCAGGTGCCGCTGAAATCCATCAGTTCTAGGACTGCTTAGACATGCATTGCGTTGTCACCATTGATGGTAATGCAGTCCATTCGGAATTTCCCCCGATAGAATGAACATGTTCATTCTTTCTGTGGAGTCCAGAATTTTAATTAAAGACAATGGGAGGCTGCTACACCGGAATTTCTCTGTTTGGAAATTTCATAGTGTAAATGGGCCCTAATAGTGTGAATGGGCCCTAATGGGACCTGAATGGAGTCTGCCTGACAGAAGTAAACTCTGATGTATGTGTCCATATGCCCCATAATTGACATAATAATGGCTGATACTACTATTTGTTGTCACCTTTGCAAATGCAGCATCTAGAAGCTCAAGATGACAAATGATTGTGACAGTAAGAACACAAAGATGTGTGGTGGCCCAGTACAGGAGTTGCATCCCTGTAGCCTTGCTGCCCTGTCAGGCAGACTCCATTCAGTGACCCCTGGGCCCCTCTTTTGTCTGTATTCCCTAAATAGTTAACTACCACCTATGTAATGTAATGTATATAACTTGTCATATACCTTTAAATACTGTTGTCATGTGTTGTAACCAAGGAAGGTACCAGTGACCATGTGACCTACAGGGTGACCTATGTGACCCCTCCAGAGTCTCCCCCATATAAGCCCTGGGTGGAGCTAGTTCAGTCTCTTTTTGAGTCTTTGCTGAGATTCAGTACAGTCAAGTCCTGAGAGAGTCTGGTGTCCTGAGGAGGCCTAAAGGAGGCCTACCATGCAGCCACGCATCCACAAGTCCACTGTCCCACAGGTGAACTTCAAAACCTGGTAAGCTATATACGGGGTGAAGTCTGTCTAGCCAGTCCCAGTCAAGATTAATCTGTGTCAAGTCAGCGTGGGCCTGCATCAAATTGTCCAAGTCCACTACTATGATGTCCATTACCTCTGTCCTCCATCAGGCAAAATAGCGTCCCGCCCCCTCCCTCGGCCCAATCGCCGTCAGTCGTCAGCCGCAACTCCGTCCTCCGTCAGGCGAAACAGCGTCCCACCTCCTCCCTCACACCAATCGCTGTCATCCTTCAGCCACAACTCCCTCATCCGAAAGTCCCTCATCCAAAACAGCAGCAGAGAGCAGAGCA
This sequence comes from Hyla sarda, assembly GCF_029499605.1. Lineage (NCBI taxonomy): Eukaryota > Metazoa > Chordata > Amphibia > Anura > Hylidae > Hyla > Hyla sarda. Next base: position 115,989,672 of record NC_079194.1, on the reverse strand, counting down.
GTACAGCAGAGAGCAGACACTGACTTGGCTCTGCTACATGGCAGGAAGGTTTTTCGTCTGAGGGATGACAGAGTTTTGGATGAAAGATTTTAGGATGACAAAGTTTTGGATGAGAGACTTTAGGATGACAAAGGAGGGAGGAGGGAGTTGCAGCTGACGCCTGACAGAGATTGGTCCGAGGGAGGAGGCGGGACGCTGTTTTGTCTGATGGAGGAAGGATGTACGGCTGACGACTGATGATGTCCTAAAATGGATACCATGCACTACAAGTCCCAGCGAGCCCTGGTCACCTCCTTGGGCCTGGCTGAGCTGTTAAGACTGTTACACCTGTCTTACTCAGTAAAGCTGTTGTGGTTCCGTAACTTGGCGTCGGAATCATTATTTACCCCTCATGCCTAGCCCAGGATCCAACGGTTTGCCTTCCGGTGGTGTATAGGTTAAACCACACCCAGGTGTCACAAATACAAGGGGTTAATGCCATCTGCCCCTAGGGTAATAACATCTGCCCTCATCACACCCTCACCACAGATGATGATACAGAATACAAAGGTAATGTCTGTATGGATTTTGGTATGGAAACTACACTGATTTACACAAAATCTTTGTGATTTTACCTAAAAAAAACATCTTTATTGGATTTCAATGGGAGATGTGGTACTATCTGGAAAAGAATGACATGTCACTTTTCATGTGCAGTTCCACTTTGAAGCTCCTATTGAAAGAGCCAGGGGTGAGCGAGCAGGAGAGGAGTCCAAAGTTGCTGAAAGAGGAGAAGGGACTGTACAGGGTGGGTGCAGGGGAGCGCAGATCACTGTGTACTGCCCAGAACTTATAAACTGCAGCCTGAGTGGAGACCTGAGCTTATACCCAGCCAGGGCTCGGCAGTGTCAGAACTGCAGCACTGCAGGACTTCTAAACTACAGGGTGTAGGGACAGCAAAATGGAAAGAAAAGGCTGCATCAAAAATGCACATCAAATTCAGCGCCAAAATCTGTTCAAATTCCGCACTTGCTTTGTGGTAGTATTTTCAGTGTGTTTTTGGCCTGTGGGAGTATGTCCTAAAAAAAACACTCCACACAAATAGATAGCAGAGGGACGTATATTGCCAGGTATTTTTGCGAGTAGTGGAGAGAGGGCCTTTTACATTCCGAGCCCCGTTATACAGACAATTTCAAGGGTACAGACTGTATTCTTTACCTTAAAGGGGTACTCCGGTGGTTAAGATTTTTGGCTATATTGCATCTTCTTTTAATGTTCATGTTTTTTTGCAATTGACATGTATTATATATTTGTTTAGCATGTGTCTTTTTTTCTTACCTGTTTGTGGGCCAGGAAGTTCTGTAGTTCTGTGTTGGATATCTTACTGTTGTCCACAGGTTAGAATTAGGCTGTGGACAAGATGTCATGTTTTTTTTTTTCTTTGTTCTTTCAAAAATAGGCCACGTCCCCTAATCTCCCCCTCCAGGTGGTCACAGGTGTGCATGAGAGCAAGAAGCTCCTCATCTCCCCTCCCCCTGCTCTGTCTTCTGAGGACGCAGGTCTGCACTTAAAGAAGAAAGAAAATATGTATGTGAAGGGGAGGAAGTGTTATGTGAAGGGATAACAAAGTGCACGGGCTGGGGATGTATAGACTGCAGGGGAATAAATCTCTGACTCGGGATGATTTCTATGTGTGAAGGGGGGGGGGCTCCTGAATGACACATGCTGGGAGTTGTAGTCCCTGTTATGTGTGTGTATGCTAGTGTTTACAAACCAGTCTGCCTCCAGCTGTATCAAAACTACAACTCCCAGCATGCCTGGACAGACTTTGGGCATGCTGGGAGTTGTAGTTTTTCAACAGCTTGGAGGCACACTGGTTGGGAAACACTGTCCTAGCCTATTCAGCATACACATCATGTTACACCAGTGTTTCCAAACCAGTGTGCCTCCAGATGTTGTAAAACTACAACTCCCAGCATTCCCTGACAGCCTTTGAACATGCTGGGAGTTGTAGTTTTGCAACAGCTGGAGGCACACTGATTGGGAAACACTGGCCTAGCCTATTCAGTATATTACAAACAAAGTGCATTGTTTCCCAACCAGGGTGTCTTCAGCTGTATCAAAACTACAACTCCCAGCATGCCCAGACAGCATTTGGCTGTCCGGGCATGCTGGTAGTAGTAGTTTTGCAACACCTGGAGGCACCCTGGTTGGGAAACACTGGTGTATGCCCTACAGAGGTGTGGTGAACTACAACACCCAGGAGACTACAGAGGCAGAATGCTGGTGTTATACCACAGACTGACGACTCCTGAATGACACATGCTGGGAGTTGTAGTTCCTTTTGTGTGTGTATGCCAGTGTATCCCAACCAAGGCTCATTATATTAGTGTGCTGTGTATGAAGGGGGCTGACCAGGGAAAATAGTAGGGTGGGTAAAGGGTGGAACAAACAAAAAGCCGCCCCAAACCAGCAAGGCATGTGGCATGCTGGGATTTGTAGTTTTCAGTACAGCAAGAAACAGGAAATGGAAGCAAAGATAGGAAAACAAAGTGGGAGATAAAAAGACAACAAAGAACGGAAATAGAGTAGACTAAACAACAAGAATAGAAATGAAACAAAACAAATAGGGTAAGTCAAAAACGGAAAAACACGTTGACCACCGGAGTACCCCTTTAAGGGTAGAGTACAAGCAGTTGACTGAGCAAAGCTGCTATGTGCGTATTGTATCTGAATAGAATTACAGTATAAATAAAGTGTTCTATATTAACCCCTGATACCCTCAATGACATTCCAGGTCAGGAGCCTATTGGTGTTGCCCTTCCTAACTACCAATTCTGGTCCGAGGTCTTACAAGGAGACAGATGGCTTGTGAAGGGGGACAGACATGAAAAGGAAATATCAGCAAGACAAAAGATCCATTAGGATCAATAATGTATCTTCAGACTCCATTTCCTGTGAGCCCCAGCTGGAGAGGTCCCCTGGGAGATAGAGACATAAAAATAATCTCTGCGTAGAAAACAAATCTGACTGTAAGGATGCTGAGAGCACGTGCATGGAGGATGGGAGCCCAGAGTGCGGCCGGATGCACTTCAAAGATCCATATTATCTATGCATATAGCAACCTTTAGGTAGAGATTTGCATTAGACTGGATTCACACAGCAGGTTGTGTGCTGCAGAATGCTGTGTGCTTGTATTCCTATAAGTCACAGCAGATGTGCACCTGCATGCTTACCTTGCTTTGTATGCCCTAATTAAATTTGCTTTAACCCCTTAAGGACCGGAGGTTTTTCCGTTTTTGCATTTTCGTTTTTTGCTCCTTGCCTTTAAAAAATCATAACTCTTTCAAATTTACACCTAAAAATCCATATGATGGCTTATTTTTTGCGCCACCAATTCTACTTTGTAATGACGTCAGTCATTTTGCCCAAAAATCTATGGTGAAGCGGGAAAAAAAATCATTGTGCGACAAAATTGAAAAAAAAACGCTGTTTTGTAACTTTTGGGGGCTTCCGTTTCTACGTAGTACATTTTTCGGTAAAAATGACACCTGATATGTATTCTGTAGATCCATACGATTAAAATGATACCCTACTTATATAGGTTTGATTTTGTCGGACTTCTGGAAAAAATCATAACTACATGCAGGAAAATTAATACGTTTAAAATTGTCATCTTCTGACCCCTATAACTTTTTTATTTTTCCGTGTATGGGGCGGTATGAGGGCTCATTTTTTGCGCCGTGATCTGAAGTTTTTAACGGTACCATTTTTGCATTGATAGGACTTATTGATCACTTTTTATTCATTTTTAAATGATATAAAAAGTGACCAAAAATGCACTATTTTGGACTTTGGAATTTTTTTGCGCGCACGCCATTGACCGAGCGGTTTAATTAATGATATATTTTTATAATTCGGACATTTCCGCACGCGGTGATACCACATATGTTTATTTTTATTTTTATTTACACTGTGTTTTTTTTTTTATTGGAAAAGGGGGGTGATTCAAACTTTTAATAGGGGAGGAGTTAAATGATCTTTATTCACTTTTTTTTTTCACTTTTTTTTTGCAGTGTTATAGGTCCCATAGGGACCTATAACACTGCACACACTGATCTTCTATGTTGATCACTGGTTTCTCATAAGAAACCAGTGATCAACGATTCTGCCGCATGACTGCTCATGTCTGGATCTCAGGCACTGAGCAGTCATTCGGCGATCGGACAGCGAGGAGGCAGGTAGGGGCCCTCCTGCTGTCCTGTCAGCTGTTCGGGATGCCGCGATTAGCCGCGGCTATCCCGAACAGCTCGACTGAGCTAGCCGGGAACTTTCACTTTCACTTTTAGCCGCGCGGCTCAGCTTTGAGCGCGCGGCTAAAGGGTTAATAGCGCGCGGCGCCGCGATCGGCGCTGCGCGCTATTAGAGGCGGGTCCCGGCTTCACTATGACGCCGGGCCCGCCATGATATGACGCGGGGTTACTGTGTAACCCCGCGTTATATCGGAAGAGCAGGACCAAGGACGTACCGGTACGTCCTTGGTCCTTAAGGGGTTAAGCGGGTTTATATGTGGTACATTTTTGTGTCCAGGTACACTATGTAAATGCAATACATTGTTCATACAGGGCTTTAAAGCCAAATCATTAGCAGCTTTTTCTGCCTAAGGCTAAGTTTCTACTTTGTTTTTTTTTGCTGTCAGTTTTTGGAATACAGCCACTGCAGTTTTTGAGCCAAAGCCAGAAATGTATTCAAAAGGAATAGGACATATAAAGGAAGGACTTATACTTCTCCTCCCTTATGGATCCACTTCTGACTTTGGCTCAAAAACTGCAGTGGCAGATATCCAAAAACTGACAGAAAAAAGTGGAAACTTAGCCTAAACATAAGGAAGTGTACAATATGGCTTTTTACCTCAATTTAGTAGATGCCACTCTTATTCCAATCTACAGCTCTAGCGTTGAGATATGAGTGCTAGAAATAATATGCCATTTAGGTGATAAAGCTCAAGCCGCAAAATTTGCATAGCTGAAAGTACAAGCTTCTGCCTTTCCATCTGAAGACTGTGGGTGTACACTAGTGGGCCTAGGGTCATTAGTTTGAAGGGACAGGACTGAACCTTTGCTGGGCTTTTGTAGCCCAGTGGAATGCCCTGTAGGCTTAGACACCTTATTTCCATATTATTTCTAATGCTTAGGCTAGGTTCACACTGCAGAATCCGAGCGTGGCCCGCGCTGACAGAATCAGTCACTGCTAGGACCACGTGTACATTGCCATCCCCATAGACAGCAATGTATTCCAAGCCCATTCTGCCGAAAGAATGACCGAGATCCTTCTGTCGGCTGGAAACTCTGAAACGGAAATTCTGCATTGTTCACGGTGCAGCGGAATTCCATTGACGCTGCCGGCCAGGGTGTTCTCCCGCTGCCTTCTTGCCTAGGATTCATTTAACCAACACCCATCACTCGGAGGACATCAGGAGCAATACTGCATCGGGACAAGTAAGCAAGCGCTATCAACATATGGAGAACGGACACCTGGGGACACTCAGGTACCCAACGCCGCTACTAAAGGACCGTAAAGACCTGTGTCAGATACTTAGCGTACCTAACAACTACACTAATGGTTGTATTATATTTATAACACCCGCAGTACAGCTCATAACACTCCGTCATACAAGGCAGGAATTGTAAAGTGCATCAAACGTCCGTATCACCCCCCAAAAGACTCAGCTATATCAAATAGCAACCGCAAAGTATAGTACTCTGGTACGGAGGATCTGTCAGGTATAATTAAGCAGGCATTTTATTATCAATATTAACCATAGCAGATTTCTACCAAACCTAACATATAGATTCAATGTATATATACTTTCTTTTATAGTTACTACCTGTTAATTTCTACCTGCTCCTGTCCACATTCACATATGAGGATCCATGCTTGATCCTATGCAGGTATGCTAATATTGTTGGATTAGGTTGTCTTATCAGTTTAGCACAAGATTTTCACAGTGAAGCTCCGCTCAGCGCTCACTATTATTTATATTATAAGTGATTCTTTTTTGTAGTACGCCAATACAGGGAGACTTACATATAGTGAAGCGGCACATTGGGCAAACTACATACGTCCCACCCCCTCCCATAGACATGAATAGAGGGGGCGTGTCGTGATGTCACGTCCCCAGTCCCGGAAACTCAGAGGTTTCCGAAACTGGAGATGCAGCACCCGCATAGAATGCGGGTGCTGCAGGGAGATTGCGGGGGTCTCAGCAGCGGGCTCCCCCGCGATCAGACATTTTATCCTCTATCCTTTGGATAGGGGATAAGATGTTTTTGCCCGGAATACCCCTTTAAGACCCTATTAGTTACAATTTATTGCATCTACATAGAAGCTACATTATTATTATTTATTTTTATATGGTCGTTGGTTCCAGGGCATTGTACATATTGTAAGGGGTTAAAATACATATCAAAACACAAACTTAAGTGCAATGAATGCGAAACAGAGTAAATGACAGACGGATACAGAGGGAGAGAGGGCCCTGCCTGGGAGGGCTAACAATCTACAAGGGAGGGCAGAGGAGGGAAACAGCTGGGCATCTATGAGTATTTAAGGAAACTGCTGTTCATAGGGTAATACAGTGACAGAAGGGTTATTGTAGGTTGGAGGCTGTTCTGCAGAGATGAGTTTTCAGTTTGCTTTTGAAGGTCTTGATGGTGGGTGAGAGCAAGATATGTTGGGGTAGTGAATTTCATTGTATGGGAAAACACACAAGAAATCTTGGGGTTGTTTTAGGTGCACACGAGGGGAGGGCACGAGCGGAGGTCCTGAAAGAATCAGAGATTACGTGAGGGACGGAATCGGAAGTTCAGGTCAGAGATGTATGGAGGAGGTAGGTTGTGGATGGCCCTGCATGTCATTGGTAACAGATTAAACTTAATTCGGAGTAAGATGGAGGAAGATAATGAATTCTGTTTTCTCCATGTTGAGTTTTAGAAAGTGGGAGGAGATGAAGCACAATAAATTTGGTAGACACTTTAGGATCCTGGATAGCAGAGAGGTGACATTTGGACCAGAGAGGTAGACCTGAGTGTCATCAGCATGAAGGTGGTCAAAGAGTGAGTGGGATGAGAGGTGGAAGGACAGTTCAAGGTAGACATGAATGAGACTTCTGATGCTAGGGTTCCATGAAACAACTTGTAAACTTTACTGAACTCCTTTCACAATTCCATAAAAATACAGTCTCTTATATAGGAGTCAGAAGAATGTAGATCTGGTTAATGTCCCTTGTAATAGTGCTTTATTAGCAGCTTAGCTGAATGTTAGTGTTACGCCGAGCGCTCCGGGTCCCCGCTCCTCCCCGGAGCGCTCGCTACACCCTCGCTACTGCAGCGCCCCGGTCAGATCCACTGACCGGGTGCGCTGCGATACCGCCTCCAGCCGGGATGCGATTCGCGATGCGGGTGGCGCCCGCTCGCGATGCGCACCCCGGCTCCCGTACCTGACTCGCTCTCCGTCGGTCCTGTCCTGGCGCGCGCGGCCCCGCTCCCTAGGGCGCGCGCACGCCGGGTCTCTGCGATTTAAAGGGCCACTGCGCCGCTGATTGGCGCAGTGGTTCTAATTAGTGTCTTCACCTGTGCACTCCCTATGTATACCTCACTTCCCCTGCACTCCCTTGCCGGATCTTGTTGCCCTTGTGCCTAGTGAAAGCGTTCCCTTGTGTATTCCTAGCCTGTGTTCCAGACCTCCTGCCGTTGCCCCTGACTACGATCCTTGCTGCCTGCCCCGACCTTCTGCTACGTCCGACCTTGCTTTTGTCTACTCCCTTGTACCGCGCCTATCTTCAGCAGTCAGAGAGGTTGAGCCGTTGCTAGTGGATACGACCTGGTTACTACCGCCGCAGCAAGACCATCCCGCTTTGCAGCGGGCTCTGGTGAACACCAGTAGTATCTTAGAACCGGTCCACTAGCACGGTCCACGCCAATCCCTCTCTGGCACAGAGGATCCACCTCCTGCCAGCCGGCATCGTGACAGTTAGAAATCTTGAATTAAGGTTTTTTAGCTCTTTAGTTCCAAATTACAGAAGCTACTGGACTAAACATGGTGTAAGGTGCAATATTGAATTCCACTTGAGAAAACATTAACCCTTTGCACTGTGGTTACCTCAGTGTATGGATGACATTAAGTACTGTATTTACAAAGACATACATTTTGTAAACTTTCCGAATACCTGAAATACATAACACATATGTCCAGAAAACCTGTAGCCACTTAGCCAACTGGAATAGCTGTAATGAGACACCACACACACTGTATATGCTGCAGATCAAATCCACAGGGTATACAGCACATGTGAACATACCATTGGGGTGAATTCACACATATTCCGCTGCAGATTTTACACTGCTGATTTCAGCTATTTATTCATATAAATTTACACAAAATCTGCAGCTTATACAGTACATGTGAACACATCCTTAGGGTATGTTCACATGTACTCTATCCGCCACCAATTTCACACTGCAGATTTGATGATGAGGATTTCAGCAATTTATTTATTTCAATTAAATCTTCAGCATGAAATCTGCAGTGAGTTAACTATGTGTAAATGTGCCCTTAAGGGTTCTCCCACACAGCCGCATTACAGATCCATGTTGCATTATTGTAGTGCTGTAATTTGTGATTAAATTATAAGTAGATGTGCCCATATTCTATGTAGAAGGGGGAGCAGATTTGCAGAGTTTTAAGTCTGTTCTCACCACATTTGGTGTGTACATTGTATACGCCATGAAATACTCCCAGTCCATATGCTTAATGTGTCCATAGAGAGCCATTAATGGATGTCAAAAGAGTGTGTTTATGGCATCTGGTATATGTTGGTATACCACTTTATTTATAAGATGTATAAGGAAGGGCACTCTGCCACGCTTTCCTATACAGCAGGTCTCCACAACATGGAGCCTATGTATAATGTATTTGTATTCATATACGGTAGTCAGCTTTGGATAGAGGGCTGCAATACTGAGAACAGAGTCACAATTGATCTCATATATATATATATATATATATATATATATATATATATATATAATGCAAATAAAAACGGCACTACCAATATCCAGAGTAGAAAAGAAATTTGGGGTGCCCGCATATCTGGAACCTGGGTCCTCCGGTTCCTTAATCCAGATAAAGTAAATATGATGCAGCACTCCACAGATGTCTGTGGAGTGCTGCATCATATTTACTTTATTTATATATATATATATATATATATATATATATATATATATATATATATATATTTTTTTTTTTTTTTTTATTCCAGATCATCTGCACATTTTTCTCTGCCCACAAGCAGTTGTCACTAGCTTCAGTTCATCATGGTTGGAATAATGGGTGAAGTCTGTAGAAGTCAGCATTTGCCCTTGGGGTGACCTTTCTTGCTTCAGTCCTGTAAACACTCACATTGCAGATGTTGATGACACTGCAGGTCTGTCTCTTTCTGCGCTCATCATTACAATATAGGGATGTTCTCCGAGTGACACAGACTTCTCTTAAGAAATGAGTAACTGCATGTTATGACCCTCCTTCTCTCTGAATAGAGTCATTTATATCGGTTGCAATCATTTCTGTACTGCATCATGTAAGCGGGAGGACACAGGCAGGTGGGATTTCTCCAGATATATGTGGCTCCTTTAACAAGCATAGGACATGCTTAGGCCCTGTTCACACTATGGAGAATCCGCACTGAATATCCACAAGGGATTCATCACAAATTCCACCTTGCAGCATGGACATGATAGCCAATTTTGGATTATTTATGTTACAGTTGCGCTCTGTTTCTTAAAGGACCAGTACCCAATTAGTCTAAGTGTTTGCACCTGTCATAAGTATCTGCTCCTCCCTGCTCCCGGGGCCAGATCTTGGTTGTCTGTCTAAGGCTAGGTTCAGACTACGGAATCTCTGTGCAGAAAATTTCCGCCCGGAGGTTCCGAGTGCGGCCAGCGCCGACTGAATCAGTCGGCGCTAGTACTGCGCGGACACTGCAGTCTCCAATAGACTGCAATGTATTCCGCGAGTATTTCCGCAATGCCATTCTTCAGGCGGAAATTTCCAAGCAGATTTTCCGTTCACAAATTCCGCTTCACAAATTCCGAAGTGTGAATTTGTGAACGGAAACCTATTCCCTACACCATACATTTTAGCAAGCGTACATACATTTAAGGCTAGGTTCAGACTACGAAATTTCCGCCTGCAATTCCGCTTTGAAATTGCAGGCGGAAATTTCGTAGTCTGAACCTAGCCTTAGTCTTTGTTAGTCCTAGCCGAGTGTAGACCTGTTTCTGAGTCTAGTCCTGTTCCAGAATCAAGTCCTGTTCCAGTGTCTGTGTACCTGTCCCTAGTTCTGGCCTGTCCTGTTCCCGTGTTCCTGCCTTGTCCTTCTGCCTTGCCAGTCACGTCCTGCCCGCCACGTCCTGCCAGTCTGTCTGTGCCACGTCACCCCCCCAGCTACCTGTGTGGACGAGTCGTGCCAGGGGTAGCAACCTGGGTGTCACCCGCCACAACAAGACCATCCCGCTTTGCGGCAGGCTCTGGTGAAGACCGGTGGCACCTTATACCCTGCTCCCTATCTCTATCCACACAGGCCCGGAGGATCCACCACCTGCTGTCCCCCTGCCGTGATTCCTAATAGTAAGATCTGTCCATGGATTCCGCTGGGGTGTCTATGCCTGATTTTTTGGGTCTTTTCAATCCGGCCTTGGATTCTGCTGAAGCACCTATGCCAGAAGTCCTTCCCACTGTCGTGGGCCGTCAAGCGCAACAACTGAAGTTACTTTCAGCGATGATGCAACAGCTTTTGGCCTTGCAACAGCAGCAGGTACCACAATCTGGCCCACTACCAGTTCTTGTAGTGTCTCCTGGTTCCCAGCCATGGCTGTCTGTTCCTCGTCAGGAGTCCCAACATCCTTCCTTGCTACCAACTTTGTCTCTTGCCGAAGAGGTCTTGGATGTGGACCATTCGCTCTGTCTAGCTCCGGCAGTGTCTTCTGGTTCCCGGCTACTCCTGCCTCTACCTTGTCTGGTGTCCCAACATCCTTCCTTGCTACCAACTTTGCCTCTTGCCGAAGAGGCTATGGATGTGGCCCGTTTGTGCCTTCTATATGGAGAGAAAAGGATGATATCCAGTGTGAATGTCACAGTAAAACATTGTAATCAGTATTCTGGACCTGAAATATGGTTAATTAAGTGAACAATATTTATTATACATAAAAATAAAATGGTAATCCGCTACTATCCAAGCAGGGCCCTTGTTATGGAAGTAGTAAGATAAGAAAAATTACAAATAAATATGATGACAAGTGTTAAATGGAATAAAACAGAAATGGAATATAAGAAAACCACCTATAAGGAATCAAATGCATCAGTTTCTTATGAAATTCACTCAAGATAAGTGTGGAAAAAGTCCCTTAAAAGCAATTAGAAGGTTGATGCACGGCACCACTCACCACCTTGTAGATCTCTGTGTCCGGCCTCCGGTTAGTGGATTACATGCAGTTGAAGTACTGGAAGTCCCACAATGTCCTGATACAGTTGGCCTTTGAGCGTAAGTCAGGATTGTCAATCTCTGTGCTCGCTGTGCATAGATGGACTGGTTGGCTGCTGCTGGCTGCTGTTCGCACGGAGCGATGTCCGACCTGGATGTATATAGTTGTAGCAGGTAGAAGGCAAGATGGCAGATGGCATGAGCTGGCAGATGGTGTACAGGCTTGCACGGACCTGCGTCAGGCCTATGGGAACCGGGATGATGATAGTAGATAACAGAACGATAGTCTGTAGTAGCGTCCTCGTGTCGGCAGTAAGGTGCGTTGTTGAGTGGAACCAAATTAAGAGGGTTACAGCGCTTCCAAATTATGGTTGAAGCAAGAGTCATAAGAGGTGGTGGTTATGGAAAGGTAAAACATGCTAGATGCGTTTCAAGGCCATGGGCCTTTTCCTCAGTAGCTTAATAGAGATGACCAGATAGCTCCAAAGTCCAGTTTATATAACCACAAAATGGTGATGCTATGAGGATAAAAGGGGAGGGAAAGGTAAAGGGTAGCATGTAAAACATGGAAATGGCATCAGTAGGAGGGGAAAGTAAAGAGTAGCTTGTAAGACATGGAAATGGCATCAATAGGACAAATAAAAACAGTAGTAATTGTAAATATCAGACGATGGAAATGGTAACACTTCTGGATATCAAAATGAAAAGGGATAGATAATGATAAGAAAAAAATTGAAGAAATAGAATATTAAAAATCTGTATAGCAGAGCATATCTATAATATTAAGAAGGGCATCAAAACACATCCCTTATCATTACACTTTATTGAATTCCATAGCCAAGACCCATCTGATCTTACTTTCACAGCCATTCTTAGTGTGTAAAAATGTTGGAGAGGCAGTGAGTATATTTCACGTATGTCACAAGCCGAAGTCAAGAAAAAATTCGAGTCTGACACACTGATACTGAGAGGACTCAACACTGAAATGGAAATCTTCGGTTTCCTGTAAACTACTGGAGTCAGGCTCTCTCTCAAGGCCCGTCATCGGCAGGTCGTTTTACCGACGCAATGAAGGACCCAGGGGTTGATCCCACTCTCGTATTTCATCGGTCTTCCTTCAAGATTTTACATTTAAAGTTATTACATTTAAGTTATTCAGGTCATTATTAATATATTTTTACTCTCTTTTTTACCTTACATGCAAATTCATTTGTTCATCCAGTTCATCTTGCATGCATCCGTACTCCTTTTCAATTTTGTCTATTTCTTCTATTTTTTCTTAGCATTATCTATCTATTTTTATTTTGGTATCCAGAAGTGTTACTATTTCCTATGTCTGATATTTACAATTACTACTGTTTTTATTTGTCCTATTGATGCAATTTCCATGTCTTACATGCTACCCTTTACTTTTCCCTCCAACTGATGCAATTTTCATGTTTTACATGCTACCCTTTACCTTTCCCTCCCCCCTTCCCTTTTATCCTCATGATATCACCATTTTGTGGTTATATAAACAAGACTTTGGAGCTATCTGGTCATCTCTATTAAGCTACCGAGGAAAAGGCTCATGGCCTTGAAACGCGTCTAGCCTGTTTTACCTTTCCATAACCACCACCTCTTATGACTCTTGCTTCAACCATAATTTGGAAGCGCTGCCCCTTAATTTGGTACTACTCAACCAGACTATCGTTCTGTTATCTACTACCATTATCCCAGTTCCCATTGGCCGGACGCAAGTCCGTGCCAGCCTGTACACCATCTGCCAGCTCATACCATCTGCCAGCTTGACTTTTGCCTGCTGTACCTGCAACAACTATATACATCCAGGTCGGACATCGCTCTGTGCCAACAACAGCCAGCCTGTCCAGCCAGCAGAGCGATCTCCATGGTGGTGAGTGGTGCCGTGCATCAACCTTCTAATTGCTTTTAAGGGACATGTTCCACACTTATCTTGAGTGAATTTCATATGAGACTGAGGCATTTGATTATGGACATTTGATTCCTTATAGGTGTTTTTTTTCCATTTAACACTTGTCATCATATTTATTTGTAATTTTTCTTATCTTACTACTTCCATGGCAAGGGCCCTGCTTGGATAGTAGCGGATTACCATTTTACTGTATTTTATGTATAATAAATATTGTACACTTCAAGGGGTACTCCGGCGCTAAGACATCTTATCCCCTATCCAAATTATAGGGGATAAGATGCCTGATCGCGAGGGTCCCGCTGCTGGGGACCCCCGTGATCTTTCACGCAGCACCCCGTTACCATCAGCCCCGGAGCATGTTCGCTCCGGGTCTGATGACTGCCGATCATGGGGCCGGAGTATTGTGACGTTCGGTTCCGCATCCTCAATGCAAGCTTATGGGAGGGGGAATGACAGCTGTCATGCCTCCTTCCATAGGCTTGCATTGAAGGGGTAGAGCGTGACGTCACACGGGGGCGGAGCCGTGACATCACAACTCCGGCCCGTGATCGGCAGTCATCAGAACCGGAGCAAACATGTTCCAGGGGCTGATGGTAAAGGGGTGCTGCATGAAAGATCACGGGGGTCCCCAGGGGTGGGACCCCCGCGATCAGGCATCTTATTTTTCACTCTTCATGATCCTTTGAGGACTAGTTTACTATTTTTTATGTGGAAGTTGGTTACCTTCCAAAGAACCATAGCAGCATAAAAGGACAGTCCTGACTTCATGGGAACTTCTACAAATATTATAGTTGCTGTCCTCTTTAAAGGGCTGCTCCAAACAAAGTTGTGCCGCTGTTTAACAAAGGTTTTTTTTTTCAACCGCAACATCTTTGTTGCTCTGTATAAACTATAAAATGATGGCTTATGCTTTAAAATATAATGGAGTTTTATAAAGACCTCCACAGCGAGCCCTTGCTCTGGTCCTGGAGATAAATGGGTTAAATGACTACATTCACAAAGCACTCAGTGGAATTTTGAGGATAGATCAGACCTTGAATGACTCACATCAGCTCAGTTTACTTTAACACAAAGAAACTCCTGGTTCACCACAGATCTGAGATGTTTATCTGTCCTTATAGGAAAAGACCTCCCGTCCTTAAACACACAAACATATGTTCTGCTGGTTTATTCTGACTCCTATAATGAGTCAAACATTTGTATTTGGACCCTAGAAGACTAAAAGAAACAATCAAACAGAAAACACCCCATTAAAACGAACATATCGAAATATGAAACTAAATAGGCACACAAAATATGGATTTGCTACACAGGATGAAGAGTTTACAACTTTCTCATATACCTCAAATTATATTTGCTTAAGATCTGTTTGCTGTCAGTGAATGGGACTAGAATATTTGCCTATGATGTCCTGATCATTACACATTAAGAGTAGGGTCACACGTAGCGCATGCACTGTCGGCAGTCACAAGAGCAAGCTCCTTGCTGTGTCCAGGTAACTTTGTGTGTCTGCTCATAATGGAGGATTTTCCAATGCGCATCTGCTATGAGCAGGCACTTTATCTACAATGGGAAATCTGCCGCTACAAGCGGACACACAGAGCTGCCGAGCCACAGCAGGGAACTTACTCTTGTGATTGCCGTCGGCGCATCTGCAGCATGAAATACACTGCTGATGCGCTACATTTGACCCTACCCTAAAAGTATATTAAAGGGGTATTCCGGCTTTATACATCCTATCCAAAGTATAGGGGATAAGATGTATGATCGCAGGGGTCCCGCCGCTGGGGACCTCCGCAATCTTGGTGCAGCCCCCGACATTCTGTGCCAGTTGCTGCCGCCGAGACGGGGATGTCACATCACGGACACGCCCCTAGTGATGTCACACCACACCCCCTCCATTCATGTCTATGGGAGGGGCGTGGCTGTGATGTCATGTCCCCGTCTCGGCGGCAGCGCCCGGCACAGAATGCCAGGGGCTGCACTGAGATCACGGGGGTCCCCAGCGGCGGGACCCCTGCAATCATACAACTTATCACCTATCCTTTGGATAGGGAATAAGATGTATAAAGCCGGAATACCCCTTTAAGCTGTACTCACGTTTACTATATTTTCTTTGCTTTTGTTTTTTTTTATTACAGTAAAATATGTGAAAATATTACATCACAAAAGGTTGCATGTGAACACAGATCCAGAAATATATTCTTTTTCAACAAGCCCTAGACCTGTGTTAGAAACTATTAGGACAGGCTTTCGGCTTGGGGCCTTTTTTCGTCATAGTTTTAGTCAAAAATAAAAAAATTTAGTAACTAAAACTAGACTAAAAGTAAAAAAAAAAAAATAAGTTATAATTATTATAACTATAACTAAAACGTAGCAACATTTTAGTATAGTATAGAATCTTGGGGGTCCCAGCAGCCGGACGTCCACGGTCAGACATCTTATCCCCTATCCTTTGGATAGGGGATAAGATGTCTAGGGGCAGAGTACCCCTTTAAGTCTATTTGAATTCTAGTTTGTAACAGTAGCAAAATAGGCAAAAAGTCTAAGAGGGTGAATACCAATGTAGGGCACTGTATATGTGGCCTCAATATTTCCGTACGGGGAAATAATATGCACAACCATTTCAAGAATTCACGGTAATGCCACAATTTTACTGCAGATTGTAAACAAGCAAAGATCACCATGGAGGCCTAGTCTTACAGACAATTAAACTGCATACATTGAAACATACCTACAAATGTGACACATATTAGGTTTCTGTGTATGAAAACAATGTTACCATCAGTGACGGCAGATACCTTGACAATGATTGTTACAGCTACACTGTAATTATTGTGTGATGTCTCATACGGGAAGGTGAGGTGAGGATATTTGGATAACCTACTATATGCTAACACTGGGTGCCTCAACTGTTTGTAGCTAGGTAGTTGAAATGATCTTTGCTTACAATGAAGGACATGATTGTTTGATGTATCATATAGACATTGGTGGAGGTCCATGAGCAGCTGTAACCCCCAATGATTTCCATAATGAAGGACAGAAAACCAAAACATTCAAAACCATTTGCTGAAGATATAAAATCTTGACAACTTTCTCATATACCTTGTATTAAAAAGGTTATCCACAATAAGGTGACTTTAGTACTTACCTGCCAGAAAGTAATGGACACGCTTAGGAAGGATCTGTGCTTGTCTTTGGGCTAAATGGCTAAATGGTGTTGTGACTTCACAATAATGCTGCTGCTTTTTTTTATTTTGTGAAATGGCTATTTACTGTCGGAGTTCCCTCCCTCCAACTACAAGTCCCAGGATCCTTTGTTTGTAGTTATGAGGTCACTTTTCTCCTTCCCACACATCAGTCACCCCACACAACAGCTGAGCAGTGCTTGCTATTGATGAAACTACAATTCCTTGGACCCTGTGAAGAATGATTTCCCTCCCACCCAGCTGTTGCTCTACTCATTAAAACTGAGACAGGCCCACCGGACTAGTGATGTAATGTGTCGGACTGCACTGCAACCTGGGAAAAGCTGAAACAACTCTCATTTTGTATGCTGCTAAAAATGAAGATCAGGGAAAAGATCATATAAAAATTGCGAAACAGCCATTAAACACAGGTACAGACACTATATTATGAACTACACTAACCTTACAGCCCCTGTAGCACAGTCAAATAAAACAAAATCCCGGAATACCCCTTTAACACTCTTCACCACCAAGATCACTGCGTACCATCCGTGAATAAAAATTATTCTTGTTCAAATCCAAAGGTTGAACACAGCTAATGCTTCTCACTGCTGAGAGTTTACTACTAATTGTAATCAGCCTAGTCCAACCCCTGTGAGCTAAACAACCTGGATTCCAAACTGGTACACTGTAAGGCACTGTTAACATGGCCGAAAATGTGCGAAAAGTCAGCACGGAAAACAAGGGCCGACATTCCGCACATTTGAAAATTCCAGCATAGACAGCAATGCAATTCTGAGCGAAATCCGTTGAAAAAAAGACGTCTATTCTTTCTGCAGAAGCCAGAATCGGGATTTCCGCAGCAGAAACATCTTATGTGGAAATTCCACTATGTACACAGTGCAGCAGAATCCCACTGAAATCAATGGGACGCTGCTGCAGCAGAATGTATATGCGGAATATTCTGGAGGACATTCCACTGTTTGAACTTACCCTAACAAATTTTCAGCTGTAAGATAAACTCTGTCCTGTAATGGCTTCTGGATATAATTTTCATTCATTGACGGAAGCAGAGATCTTGAAAACGATGAAGAAGTGAATCTATGAAGCAAATGTTTGTCAACACAATGTTAGGGAACAGCTGGAGAGGTATCGCCCTTCAGGTCCCAGTAACATCAGACAGCGCACGATTCACCATCTCGGAAGAGCCCACACCCCCCCTCCAAACCACTCTCCCCAGGCAATTTGTTTTTCTTCATTCTGTCTGCTCAGGAAGTGTTGACTAATTTTATCTGAATTATTGATTTGCTTCCCTCCTGGACCACTTAGAACTGGCTGTTCTCTCTAAAGGTTGCAGGATGTGTCAGCTTTCATTGCCACAACAAAAACTTATATACACACTTACATATAGATTATCACAATAGTGTATATATCTATCAATCTATCAATCTAGTTATCATCTATCTATCATACATTCTCTGAATTGCAAGGTAAACACAGCCATAGTGCTAGGTCAACACTATGTAAAAATAGTTACATTAAAGCGGATTTTGGATGAGTGCAATGCTGTTGCAAAGTCCCAGCCCAATTGTGGGACTTATGACCTAAATCAGTGGTATTCAAACTGTGGACCTCCAGATGTTGCAAAACTCCAACTCCCAGCATGCTATCTATCTAGATAAGCAGCATTGCCTACTAGATGATAAAAGAGAACCTGTCACATTAATAATGCAGTCTGATCTGGAGGCCTCATGTTATAGAGCAGGAGGAGCGGAGCAGATTGATGTACAGTACAGGCCCGTCGCTACAGGACAGGCAAACCAAGCAATTGCTTGGGGCCCCGAGCAGGCCAGGGGCCCCGAGCAGAGCCGGTGCTTGCCTGTCCTGTAGCGACGGGGCAATTCCCCCCATCACTATTAAGGACATCCCTGTGTCCCGAAAGATGTTTTCGGGACACAGGGATGCCCCCATTAACTCTCTGCGGCCCCGCGTTAAGTTTAAAAACGCAAGGGCCGCCGGGAGATAGCGCATGCTGGGATGTCACTGACGTCCCGTGCGTGCACCCATAGCAACGGAGGCGCAGAAGACCTGAGCATTGAGGAGGAGGAAGACGTGCGCTGGCCAGCATGGATAGTGACCAGCGGGACGTCATCTTCGGTGTTCCGACCACCGCTTCTCCGGTCCCGGGAACTAATGCTATGGCCGGACCGGAGGAGCGGTGGTCGGAGCACTGAAGTGGGGCACTACACAGGCATACAGCCTCCAGCCATACACTGTATATGGCTGGAGGCTGTATGTCTGTGGGGAACACTGCCTACATAATGTGGGGGAACTCTGTCTGCCTAATGTGGGGGGAACACTGCCTGCCTAATGTGGGGGGAACACTGCCTGCCTAATGTGGGGGAACACTGCCTGCCTAATGTGGGGGAACACTGCCCACCTAATGTGGGGGAACACTGCCCGCCTAATGTGGGGGAACACTGCCATCCTAATGTGGGGGGAACACTGCCTACCTAATGTGGTGGGAACACTGCCTACCTAATGTGGGGAGAACTATGCTGCACCTAATGTGGGTGGAACACTGCCTACCTAATGTGGTGGGAACATTGCCTACCTAATGTGGGGAGAACTATGCTGCACCTAATGTGGGGAGAACTATGCTGCACCTAATGTGGGGGGAACACTGCCTACCTAATGTGGGGAGAACTATGCTGCACCTAATGTGGGGGGAACTCTGCTGCACCTAATGTGGGGGGAACACTGCCTACCTAATGTGGGGAGAACTATGCTGCACCTAATGTGGGGAGAACTATGCTGCACCTAATGTGGGGGGAACACTGCCTACCTAATGTGGGGAGAACTATGCTGCACCTAATGTGGGGAGAACTATGCTGCACCTAATGTGGGTGGAACACTGCCTACCTAATGTGGTGGGAACATTGCCTACCTAATGTGGGGGGAACTCTGCTGCACCTAATGTGGGGAGAACTATGCTGCACCTAATGTGGGGGGAACACTGCCTACCTAATGTGGGGAGAACTATGCTGCACCTAATGTGGGGGGAACTCTGCTGCACCGCTCCCAGAATTCAAGGGCCAGCATTTCTACGTTCTGACGCCGGCCCTAGAGCGTGACGTGCATGAACATCAAGCGAGCGGAGATTCCGCCTGGCCGAATACTTCGGCGCTAGGGCCGCGGGGCAATGAGCCGTCACCATTGATGGCTATGGTCCGCTCGCGGATTCCGCACAAAGAATGAACATGTTCTTTCTTTGCGCGGAACACTTCCAGCGGCGGAAATGTCCGCCGCTGAAATTCCGCAGTGTGAACGGGTCTCGCGGAGACCCGTTCACACTAATGTTAAAGTTCACACCGCGGAATTGCGCCTGCGGAATTCTTCACGGAAATTCCGCTGCAATTCCGTAGTGTGAAAGTACCCTTAGGGTGCCTGTCCAAATGTTGGTGTCTGCCGCGTCTCAGCAGCCACTCTTCTTCCCAGAGTTGCAGATGTGATGTCACAGCGTCACTCCGTCAATCGCTGGCCTGAGGGGTGTCCCGCCTCAGTCAGTGATTGGGGTAGTGGCACTGTGAGCTACGTCAAATAAGAAGCTACACCAGGCATAGGCAACATTCAGCACTGCATATGTTTTGGACTACATCTCCCATGATGCTCTTACAGCCCAAATACTGCCAAAGTATCATAGGAGATGTAGTCCAAAACATCTGCAGTGCCGAAGGTTGCCTATGCCTGCGCTACACTCTGCAGCTCTGAGAGGAGAAACACTGGCCTGCAGATGGGGCATCAGTGGGGAGCCATGAAGGTACATATAAGCTTTTTTATTTTTTACTTTAATAGCAAACTTTTGCCCATAGGTGAAATTTTATTCCCAATGGACAACCCCTCTGCTCACTCTTGGCTAAGTAGTCAAACAGGTTGTCCTATTAGGATTCACAACTCTTATTTTTTTATTCAAAATTTCCAATAACAATCCCCTTCTTTCAAAGCACCTATCCCACCCCTACAAGAGAGAGCAAAAGAACCAAATATTTAACTACTTCTGATTTTTAATATTTAATTACTTCTGAGTATTACTGGCCTGTCCTCAAATAAGAATTAAAAGCTTGAAACTTGTAAATATTCGAACCATGCATTGTTTGTAGATTGTACTTTTGGTTTAGTCTATTCTGGGACATAGGTCTCCTGTCCCTATTACAACAGTAACACCCAGACCCCTATTGATTAGAACTATGTTTTTTTTTATAATATCTTTGGGTACAATGTTCCAAGGCCATACTGAGGGTTAAGTTCACAATTTTAGCCCGAAAACCTGTGGGGAACTCCTATGTATACAACATGGAAAGTTCTATGTAGATTAAAAATTTCTTACGTGAAGAGTTGCACAATTGGTATGCAAACAATGCAGAGTTTGTACACACTGTTACTAGGACATACTTTCCCAGTGGAATGTGGTTAAAAAGTCCATCATGAGTCACACGATGCCAGAAATAAAATCAGACAATAATAAGGTTGGAGCTAGAGAATGCTATACTTTTATCTGCATAGTCATAGTTAAGGCAGACATTTTTAGGCTGGACTAACCTCTTCACTTGAACTAATAACATTGGGAAGTACAGAGCTGGAACTGATGACTGGCTACAGTGGATTCCAAACATCATCAGGGCAAGATGAGTGTGTCATCAGAAGTATGTAGAGAGAACAGGGAGGAACAGGGGGCGCTGGACCAGGCAAGGAGAGTATGCTGCAGTTTTATTTTAAAATAAATTGAAAAACCCTTTTATGTCTGTGATGGGCTTCCTCAGACATGTAGTAGCTGCATCACAAAATCGAACCCTTTAAAGGAAAACTGTCACCAAGTTCACCCACACTAAACCCAATACATTGGGTTATAGTGTGGGTGACCAGAAGTTTCTAAAGGGTTCACTTACTTTTGAAAGTTTTGCTGCCGCCAAGTTTGCGTTCTGTAAAGTCTTGTAATTGACCTCCTTTCTTGCGCTCTGCAGGCAGGTCCCCCGCTGGCAGTCTTACTTTGAATTCCGGAGGCAGGCGCCCGAAACCCGCCCCCCTTCTTGCATATGTATTTTGTGCTATTATCTGCACTAGTTGTCCGCCCCCTGAGCATTGCGCTCAGAGCGCATGCGCAACATTTTTTACCCGGCTCTCACCTCTTGAGGACGTCAGAGCCGCTTCCAGCGTAGGGCTAACGTTGGCAGCGTTAAAAGCGTAGTTCTAGCGTAGCAAGCAGAAGTCCGTAGAAAACTGCGAGCGCATGCTACGCTAGCACTACGCTCCTAACGCTAGCCCTGCGAGGTAAGTGGACAACTGCACATGCGCAGGGCTATGCTAGCACTACGCTCCTAACACTGCCTATGTTAGCCCTATGCTGTAAGCAGCTCTCCCGACACACAGTTCTCACATCATCAGGACGTGAGAGCTGGGTAAAAAAAAAAACAGCGCATGCGCTCTGAAGACAGGGTGCAGCGCTCAGGGGGACGGATATCTAGCGCACATAATAGAACAAAATATTTATGCAAGAAGGGGTCGGGCTTCGGGCACCTGCCTTTGGAACCCAAAGTAAGACTGACGGCTGGGGACCTGCCTGCAGAGCGCAAGAAAAGACTTTACAGAATGCTAACTCGGCGGCAGCAAAACTTTCAAAAGTAAGTGAACCCTTTAGAAACTCCTAGTCACCCAAACTATAGCCCAGTGACAGTTTTCCTTTAAAAGGGATTGTCCAGTGACAAAATACTTTTCACAAACTTTCCTAGGTGCTACAATATTAATAACATATTCAGCTGCCCTGATCCTCTGCTGCCATTTCAATGGCTCTATCATTTACCAATTGGCTGAGGAGGTTTTTTCTTATTCTTTTTTAAGTGGGACAGCACATCATCAGAAGCAGAGATCGGGAGCAGTCAGATCAGCAGTGCAGGGGAAGTGGAGGCGGATCTCAGCAGGTGAGTACCTTTTTTTTTTTTTGCAGCATCTCTGACCCTTTGTTAAGGCACATAAGCAGGCCAAGCTTCTTAAATCATAGCTGATATTCGCCAACCACCTATTTCCTTGCAGATTTAATGTAGTAAAACATAACACCTATTCAAAAGAATATATTACATGACCTGGGACATCAGAGTAGGGGCTTCTTGGGTATGTCTTCAAATCTGACTAAAAGGAGATCCTCAGTAGGGAACACCCCTCTAAAACAAACTACCGTATATACTCGAGTATAAGCCGAGACCCCTAATTTCAACCCAAAATCCCAGGAAAAGTTATTGTCTCGAGTATAAGCCTAGGGTGGGAAATACATCATCCCCCCTGTCATCATCCAGACCCGTCATTAACATCCTCATCACCGCCTGTCATCATCCAGAGCCTCATCATCATCACCTGTCATCATCCCCTTGCCATCATCCCACACCCCCCCCTTCATCATCCCCTTGCCATCATCCCACACCCCCCCCTTCATCATCCCCTTGTCATCATCCCACACCCCCCCCTTCATCATCCCCTTGTCATCATCCCACACCCCCCCCTTCATCATCCCCTTGTCATCATCCCACACCCCCCCTTCATCATCCTCTTATCATCCGCCCTCAGTGGTCTTCAACCTGCGGACCTCCGGAGGTTTCAAAACTACAACTCCCAGCAAGCCCGGGCAGCCATTGGCTGTTCGGGCTTGCTGGGAGTTGTAGTTTTGAAACCTCCGGAGGTCCGCAGGTTGAAGACCACTGCGGCCTTCGACATCATCCAGCCCCCTCTCACCCCCTTTAGTTCTGTACAGTACTCACCTCCGCTCTGCGCTGGTCCGGTGCTGCAGGGCTGTCCGGTGAGGAGGTCGTCCGGTGGGATAGTGGTTCCGGGCTGCTATCTTCACTGGGGGTGCCTCTTCTTCGCGCTGCGGGTCCGGAATAGAGGCGTTGCCTGGACGATGACGCAGAAGTACGTTGGCAATGAACGTACCTCTGCGTCGTTGTCAAGGCAACGTGACTATTTTGGGGCCGGGCCCGAAGCGCTTAGAAGAGGCCTCCCCGGTGAAGATAGCAGCCCGGAACCACTATCCCACTGGACGACCTCCTCACCGGACAGTCCTGCAGCACCGGACCAGCGCCGAGCACTGTACAGAACTAAAGGGGGTGAGAGGAGGGTGGATGATGTCGAAGGCCGCAGTGGTCTTCAACCTGCGGACCTCCGGAGGTTTCAATACTACAACTCCCAGCAAGCCCGAACAGCCGATGGCTGCCCGGGCTTGCTGGGAGTTGTAGTTTTGAAACCTCTGGAGGTCCGCAGGTTGAAGACCACTGCGGGTGGAGAGTTCACTCGAGTATAAGCCGAGGGGGGTGTTTTCAGCACGAAAAATCATGCTGAAAAACTCGGCTTATACTCGAGTATATACGGTATGTATCCTCCTTATCATTGGTGAACATGTGAATAAACATGTGGTCATTTTCCATTGCAGTAGGCCTATCTCAAAAAGGTTTTATGTACACTGCTCAATAAAATTAAGGGAACACTTAAACAACACAATGTAACTCCAAGTCAATCACACTTCTGTGAAATCACACTGCCCACTCAGGAAGCAACACTGATTGACAATCAATTTCACATGCTGTTGTGCAAATGGATCAGACAACAGGTGGAAATTATAGGCAATTAGTAAGACATCCCCAGGTTCTGCAGGTGGTGACCACAGACCACGCACTTCTCAGTTCCTATGCTTCCTGGCTGATGTTTTGGTCACTTTTGAATGCTGGCAGTGCTTTCACTCTAGTGGTAGCATGTGACGGAGTCTACAACCCACACAAGTGGCTCAGGTAGTGCAGCTCATCCAGGATGGCACATCTATGCGAGCTGTGGCAAGGTGGTTTGCTTTGTCAGTCAGCGTAGTGTACAGAGCATCGAGGCGCTGCCAGGAGACAGGCCAAAACATTAGGAGACGTGGAGGAGGGCAACAACCCAGCAGCAGGACCGCTACCTCTGCCTTTGTGCACGGAGGAGCACTGCCAGAGCCCTGCAAAATGACCTCCAGCGGGCCACAAATGTGCATGTGTCCACTCAAACGGTCAGAAACAGACTTCATGAGGGTGGTATGAGGGCCCGACATCCACAGGTGGGGGTTGTGCTTACAGCCAAACACCGTGCAGGACATTTGGCCTTTTCCAGAAATCACTAAGATTGGCAAATTTACCATTGGCGCCCTGTGGTCTTCACAGATGAAAGCAGGTTCACACTGAGCACGTGTCAGTCTGGAGACGCCATGGAGAACGTTTTGCTTTCTGCAACATCCTCCAGCATGACTGGTTTGTCGGTGGGTCAGTAATGGTGTGGAATTTCTTTGGGGAGGCCGCACAGCCCCCCATGAGCTTGCCAGAGCTAACCTGACTGCCATTAGGTACCGAGATGAGATCCTCAGACCATATGCTGGTGCGGTTTGGCCCTGGGTTCTTCCTAATGAAAGACAATGCTAGGCCTCATGTGGCTGTAGTGTGTCAGCAGTTTCTGCAAGAGGAAGGCATTGATGCTATGGCCCATTCCCCAGACCTGAAACTGATTGGGAAATCATGTCTCTCTCCATCCACCAATGCTACGTTACACCACAGACCGCCACCTCATCAGGAGCATGCCCAGGCGTTGTAGGAAGGTCATACGGGCATGTGGAGGCCACACACTACTGAGCCTCATTTTGAATTGTTTTAAAGAACATTACATCAAAGTTGGATCAGCCTGTAGTTTGGTTTTCCACTTTGATTTTGAGTGTGACTCCATATCCAGACCTCCATGGGTTGATAAATTTGATTTCCATTGATAGTTGAATGTGCTGACAAATCACACAAAAATTGTGTAAAGATTAAAGTATTTCATACGATTAGTTCATTCATATCTAGGATGTGTTATCTTAGTGTTCCCTTTATTTTTTTGAGCAGTGTAGTTCCCCACTGGAGTTACAGAAAACTAACCACAGTTGTATTGTAAAAGTTTGCCATGTTGCCCATTGCGTCCTGAAGAACAGCGGCCTTCAATGTCACCTTCTGTGGGAGTTGGCAGCAATGTTGAGACAATTATTGTAATGCATAAAGATTTATAAGAAACAACCACAAAAAAAAATTTTTTTTTTTTTTACAAAGTTTTATTAAAAGAAAATAGTTACAATTGAACACTTAAATAAAATTGAAAAAAAAATCTGAAATCCAGAATGTAGCAAAAAAAAAAAAAAAAACAAAACAAAACAAAAATATATATATATATATATATATAAATACCATTCATATTCCAAAAGGAAACAAAAGAGGTCTCTTTTTATAAATAAATTCAACCTCACTGAAAAAGTCAAATGAGGCCTTAGTTACATAGATTAAATAAAATAAATTAGGACATGACCAGTGAACACTGTGTGAGGTACTGTATGTACCCAATATAAACCTCTAGACACAAATAACGCCATAAGGCTTAGTTCATTTTTGTTCATTGTGGGAATGATCAGACTTGGTGTACAGATTTAAGACAATCAACCCACAGGAATATATAAACAAACAAAAAAAAAATCCCCACGTATCAGTAGATGTGCTAGATAGGTATGCAAGTCTGCATTAAGGCTAGAATTCCACTGAAGTTTTTGCCCTGCGTTTTTTTTTTGGCTTAACGCCAGAAAAACTGCCAGTTTTTCCCTGTGTGGAATTTGCCATTTTTGGCCCCTTTGGAATTTTTTGTACAAAAATAAGTTGGGTACCAAAAAAAAATAATAAAAAGGATGCAGTAGGGATGTAAAAAAAAAAAAAAAAAAAAAAAAAAAAAATGTATTTCATTTTTTTTTTATAACAAAATGTTAAATATAATATATATACACATATATACATACACATCTCTCTATCTCCATCACTTTTTTGGATCGCAAAAGTCCAAAAGAAGAATAAAAACCACCAAACTAGGTTTTGTTGGGCATTTTGAAAAACCAGCCTGAGCCCAAAATTGCTGAAAAACGCCAAGAGGATTTAAAAAAAAAAAAAAAAAAAAAAAAACACCAAACTAAAAAACGCCAAGTTGATCTAGCATTTTGCAGTTTACTATTGACATGCAGCTAACATCTGGACGCGGCGTTTTTTCGCTCAAAAAACGCAGTGCGGGAAAATTGACGTTTATTACGGCGTTTTTGCAAAAAAAAAAAAATCAATGGAATTCCAGCCTAAAGGCTCTTTTTAAGGAGCAAGTTATATCTTTTACGTTTTGGAGGACTAACAATTGTAAACTCGCCTCCACCTTACCATGCAGCAGCAGCATACTGATCCCTATTTACATCACCTCCCATTTCAAGTGGCTGGATTAGCCCACAGGAACAAGGCATGATATTAATAGCAAATTAATGCAATACTTACAAACCTTACTGGCTACTACCTTTTATGAAGTATCATACATGAACTATGCCACAAAAAGGAGGGGGAAGTCTGATGTGCTAAACATGTGACTCTTATAAAGGGCAATTTATCCACATCTGATGTTATATTTAGCTTCAAATCTTAAAGACAGTACAAGGTTCTGGATCAGAACTACAAGGAAAAAATACATTTCATATTCAGTGACATGGATGTGTTTAAAAAAAAAAAAAGTGTACCCAAACATTTATATACCAGCTAACATGTTAGAAAGCTGAGCAGAGATGAAGGGACACAGCGCTCTGCGGAGACCCCAACCGAGGAGTTATGTCAACATTAAGGTACACTTTAAGGCTCTGAAATAGTTAAAAAAAAATGAAATAAAAAATAATTTGATTGCATTTATACCATCACTGAACCAGCTACTGGATTTGCAGTCACTCCTATGCAACAGACCAAGGTTGTTCTGTTGCGTCTGGGGGTTACAGGTATGAGAAGCAGTCAGCTAGTAAAAACCAATAGCGCAAGACTGTTTTATCCTTTACGTTAACCCCTTTACTACCATGTAATGGTGCTGGTCCCCTTTTACAACAGAAAGAATGTTATTTGCGCTCTAATAAGGGTAAAAGAAAATTCAACTACTGGACATGGCATTAAATTGTGATTTTTTTTTTTTTTTTAGAAGATCCTGGCCCCTTCTAAACAAAATGTATCACTATTCGATGATTGTGATAATTTGATTAAAAAAGTTATGCAGGGTACACGGCTTGGCTTACATGCAGCCAGAAATGGCATTAACTCTTTACATGATGTTGGTATTACCACTCTGCTGCCTAACCCAATTCTGGTTGAGCTTTAAAGAGCATCCACTAAACCTTAAGACCTCTTCTGCAATGTACTTGGCTGTTGAAGATGAAAAGGACCCGGTCTGGTTTTACAGCCAATAGAGCTGGGGATGGCTGAAGTCTGGTCGCTGATATCTGCTATTGCTTGGTCCATGTATAAAATTAGTGTCAATCCAGTTGAATGCACACTCAAAACATACACATTTATGATGTCAAGTGTAAACTGCAGCTACTCAACCCCAATACAGCGGATAACTAGAGGAGCAAGAAGCAGAATAGTCTTGCTAGTAAAAACCCTGCACAACGGCTTCCAGGGCTACCTGGCCCCCCATCCCACTATAAAGCTCACACTCTTCCTGTAAAGTCGATTGGGAAAGTGAGAGGTCTCTGGAATAAGTCCACGGTCTGAGGTCACCACATTTTCTAGGTATGAAAAGAAATTAAGTCCCTTCTTAAGACCCCCAACGAGGTATATCACACACTGGTGGGACAGCTCCTTCTATCCCATCGGGAATCCAAGCTTGTAGACTGGATGCACAAGCCCACGCCAGCCCATTCACAACCGGGACTGCGGCAGATCCTTCCGGTCTCGCTTCATGAGCGTCTCTGTATGAAATTAGAGGCTCTCCTGCTTCGTGCTTGTTGATTCTTGGTCCAATTTCCTAGACACTTTATTGTCCTTTTGGTCTAAAAGATTTTCCTGGGAAAGCCAAGAATGGGCCAAAATCTGCTCAAGAGATGGTCTGTCTGAGGGTCTCTTAGACAAACACCACTCGATCAAGTTCTGGCAATCTGCAAAATAACCAAAACACAAATTGAATAAACGGCAATTCAAAAAAAGAAAACGTATCCCAACCCCCATTTCCACCTTACTTATGGGGAAATCTTTAACAATCAAATGTCCCCACCGCCTTAAGTTATAAGGTCTTGGAGGACACCTCTAATCATTTTAGGAATATTCTTACCTCTTGAAACCCTGCAGCGATACTGGATCTTTCCCTTGAGAATTTCTTCATCATGTTCAAAGGGGATGTCACCACAGACCATATCATACAGCAAGATACCAAGGGACCACACTGTAGCAGATCGTCCATGATACCTGTGGAACCGAATCCACTCTGGCGGACTATAGACACGTGTACCTATAAAAGACATAGGGGAATACAAAATTTACTCAAGATGCAAACCCTGCACATTAGAAGAAGTTTCAACTAGAAGCTTACATGTTATTCTCACTCAGATGAAACTTACCGTCAAAGTCAGTGTAAACAGCATCCCGTAGCAAGGCACCGGAGCCAAAATCTATCAGCTTCAGTTCAGCAGTCCTGAGGTCTACAAGAATGTTCTCATCTTTGATATCTCTGTGAACCACGTCGCAGGCATGGCAGTGCCGTACAGCCTCCACCACCTGACGGAAGAAGTTGGCTGCAAGTTCTTCACCAAGGGCCCCTCGTTCTGTGATGAAGTCGAACAGATCCTGTACGGGCTCTGGTCGCTCCATGATTATTATAAAGCCATCCGGCCTCTCGTACCAATCCAGGAGACGGATCACTCCTCGGCAGCCAGTGGACACTTTCTTTAGAAGGTAGATTTCCAGAGGAACCAAGGTTCCGTTCTGTAACATGAAAGTGACCATGAATAAAACTGTCCAAAATATAGTCAGCCAGCACTTTAGTTGATACCAAACTATTATATGGACCTGGCCTACAGGTGCACGCTACTAGGCTAAATATACAGCAACAGAAGAATGCAGCAGCACACTGCCAGCACAAGGATATAGATGAAACATGAATATGCAGTTAAAACATGGAGAGCTATACAGCTATGGTGTAATAGATGCAAATGTGAAACTATGAAATAGTGAGGCACTTAGCATATAATCTATCTATCTCACACAATCTAATAGTGTACAAGTATATATTTTTGTACATTTACCCCCTTTTTTGCACAAATGAACTTACCATGTGCTTCATTTCTCCAATCCTGTCCCTTGACACATGTTTGATTGCAACCTGTAAAAAGAACACATAACCATTAAAAACACACATCCAACACTAATATGCTTTATAATGTAATATAAGACAGTCTTTATCTTGCCTACATCATACCCTCATTTTCTCTCTGTTATCAGCCTGGCAGTACAGATTGCTATCATGCGCTGACATACATCATTGTCTTTAGAATGTTTTTGTGTCTAGAAAAGGTGCAAAAAAGGAGCAAACAGGGGTTTATTTGCTCCATTTGGTTTACACATTTCTGCTGATTTTGAGTTGCAATCCACGATATGGAAAGATTTTATGAACTGCGCCTTTTTGTGGAAAGGCGGAAAGCCACTGAAAAGTCTCAAACTACATCAGCCCAGACTTAGCTTTTTGGTGTATGTGAAGAGAGAAATTCCTAAAATGTGACCTGCACAAAATTTACCAAATTGCTCTGTGACCATTTAATAAATTTGGCGCTCCTACACATTACCGGTAGAGATGAGCGAACTTACAGTAAATTTGATTCGTCACGAACTTCTCGGCTCGGCAGTTGGACTTTTCCTGCATAAATTAGTTCAGCTTTCAGGTGATCCTGTGGGCTGGAAAAGGTGGATACAGTCCTAGGAGACTCTTTCCTAGGACTGTATCCACCTTTTCCAGCTCACCGGAAAGCTGAACTAATTTATGCAGGAAAAGTCAGCAACCGCCGAGCTGAGAAGTTCGTGATGAATCGAATTTACTGTAAGTTCGCTCATCTCTAATTACCGGCACACAAAAAAAAGGTGTAAAAAAAAAATAAAATGCTTCATTTACACCTACAATGATAAATGCCGGCCATGGTGACTATGTTACCCATCTGAGCTTTTTTACTCGTGCAATATAGGTGTATACTACTAATCCAGCATGTAAAATGTTAAAGAACATAATAGTATAGAACAACACTTACAGGTAATTTGTCTTCCAGCCTGACTCCAGAATAGACTGTGCCAAATCCCCCGGTGCCGATAACTGGGCCCACCTGATAGCAGTTCTCAAATGGTTCTTTTACTGTGGAGAAGAAAAAAAATAGGACGTTTATGGATGCATCCCGAAATATGACGAATAAGGCATTCAGCATAAAATATACCTGCAAATATAGCACAAGACTGTAACGTGATCATACTCATTGAGGTGGGAGGTCTGCACAGACCCCCATCATCTCTGATCATCTTAGATGATGATCTCAGAACAGGAGCCTCTTAGTCATCACTAGATGTAAGTGTACACAGCAGGTGAGTCCCCAGGCAATGTGTCCGCCTCATTCCTAGCAGCATCTCCTAGAAAGCAGCAGGATCTGGGAGACACCCTGTGGATAAGGCAACCCCCGCCCCTCCCCAAACATAGCTCTGCGGGTATCCCGGGAAAACCCCTCCCTCTGGAGGAGACCACCCCACACACTCTTGCTCCATGCAGTACCAGCTCATCTGCAAAGCGCCTCCACCCCTGGGAAGATCAATAGCTGCAGCCTCTCATTGCAGGTACCACATGTAAACTAGGCGCAGAGGCAGATAGCCATCATCTAGCCCACCGATCAATGATGGCCGCTCTCCTATCAGCATCGCACAGGGCTTAATCTAATCAGAGACCACAAGCACTAACCAGGGGGGCATCCTCAAGCCTTCGCAGTCCATGCGGGGCCAATGCAGATTGACAGCGGTGATTATAGGGCCACTGAAGACTACACAAATGTAATAGTAGCATAATAATCTTATAAAAGATTTATAATTCTCATATGCCATGTAATCCTGCCCCAGCACAGAGCAACCGGAGCAATGCTGTATAACAGAGACCTTAGACTGCTGTTTCCCAATCAGGGTGGCTCCAGCTGTTGCAAAACTACAATTCCCAGCATGCCCGGACAGCCGTTGGCTGTCCGGGCATGCTGAGAGTTGTAGTTTTGAAACAGCTGGAGGCACCCTGGTTAGGAAACACTGCCTTAGACAATCTACAGAGCCAATACAAAGCTAGAGCACAAGTGCAATTTAAGCATAAAGTAACAAAATGAGGCAAAAACCATTAGGACAGATGTAGCAGAGCTGAACAGGTCATATAGATCCATCCATGTGCAATATCAATGCAGCACATACAGATGTAGCAGAGCTGAGCTTCATCCATGTACAATATCAATGCAGCACATACAGATGTAGCAGAGCTGAGCTTCTCATATGGCTTCATCCATGTGCATTATCAATGCAGCACATACAGATGTAGCAGTGCTGAGCTTCTCATATGGCTTAATCCACGTGCAATATTAACCTAGTTACAGATGTAGCAGAGCTGAACATGTCATATGGCTTCATCCACGTGCACTATTAACCCATCAGTTACAGATGTAGCAAAGCTGAGCTTCTCATATGGCTTCATCCATGCTGCTTCCACCAAGTGCAGAACCATTCCAACAGATACAAGTGTACACAGCTGAGCTTCTCACTTGGCTCCATCCACGCTGCTTCCAATAGGTGAAATATAACAGATCGAGATGCCAATTCATTCCATCCAGGTTTCTTCCACCGGCTTTTACATAGGACTGCAGGTAAACCTCCACAACGTTGCAAGGAAACTACCGCTGAACAACCCATTCAGCTCTGCTACAACTACTCTCATTATAGGTAATCTATACCGATCAAGACATGTGTATACCTTGTGTGGTGTTCCCCTGCGCATCATCATCCCCAGCGCAGGATGAAGGGGGCGCAGAATTAGCCGCAGCGGGCTTTCTATAATAACACTGCAGAGGAGCCAAAGGATGGCGCTCCATGAAAGGTCCCGGTGCAGCCAGCAGCATGATTACAATGATCGGTCTCCCCCGTACACCGCACTGTCGTACCCGCGCACACACACCACGCTTTCCACACCGGCCGGTAGAACAACGAACTCCACGTGTGGGATGTGCGCTTACAATATTGTATATTATTCCCAAGGTATAAGAATTGGCCAATCACCGCTCTAGGAGGGTATAGCGCTGGCCAATCGGCGTGTAGGGATTGTGTCAGGGCGGGGCGGCTGCGACCAATGAAGGGGCGTCCCGGTGGAGTCCTATTCCCGCGTTTGAGAAGGGCTGGGCAGCCAATCAGAACGCAGGATGGACAAAGCTTTTGAATGCGAACGAGAAGAATGGGCGTGGCTTGCGGGTGACTAAGAATGTGTGGTAATGTCTCCTCCCACCCTCCCGCTAATCCGGAGCCGCCAGCTTTTTGTATAACAATGTAAAGTAGTTTGCATTGCGGCACAAGGGACTGAGAAGAGGCGGAATTTTCCAGTATGAAGCGATTGTCATGTGAAGGGCTGACTATTATATGTACGAGAAGTTTATCTCAGTTTACTAAACAATGGCTGGTAGCGAGGATGGCTGCGGGGCACCTTTGTTTCTACCCAAGCCTTTCATGAACACGACTCCCCCCACCCCACATTCCTATAGGATGAGAGTGTGGCCTGCTTATGGCGCCAAATCTGAGATCATATGAGGTAACTCACTCCACACAGGGTGAGGGGCCGGGGGTCTGCATTGTGCAAGGCTGGGTGGTCTCTGCTGCGTGCACAAAGGACGACACAGAGGTGCGAATAAAACAAGCACCTTCTCCAAACATTTGGTCCCTACATCCTTCCAATAACTACAACTCCCAGCAGACACCCCTAATAGCTACATTAATAGAAATGTAAATGAAAAGATAACCTGTATAAGCAACCTGGTTGGGATAACATCAAGTACCAGAGTGGCCTGAATGCTGGGAGTTGTAGTTCTTGAACTACAAGGTATATACAGTGGTCCCTCGAGTTACAATATTAATTGGTTCTGGGATGACCATTGTATGTTGAAACCATTGTATATTGAGACCAGAACTCTATGGAAACCTGGTAATTGGTTCTGAAGCCCCAAAATGTCATCCAAAAAATAGGAAAAAAAAAGTGAAGATTAAAGATAAATAAGTAGATAACTAATACAGATAAAGCAAATCCTTACACATAAAAGTAAGAAAGAGCTGCTGGGAGCTGTAAATCTCTGTCTATGTCAGTGTTTCCCAACCAGGGTGCCTCCAGCTGTTGCAAAACTACAACTCCCAGCATGCCCGGACAGCCAACAGCTGGAGGCACCCTTGTTGGGAAACAATGGTTTATGTAGAGAACAGGAGCTTCTTCAGGGTCCTATACAGTACACATAGTGTCCCAAATGGAGCCGCCCTTACTTGGTGTCCAAAAGGAGCAGCTAACCCTGGCACAGGTAAGGAGTAGTACAGATCTTGTAGTTCCTCCCTGTACTCTAGGGGGCGCTACCAGACAGCCATTCAGTGCATGTACTTCAGTAAAAGAGGTGATTTACCAGTGAATGTCCATTCTGATTGGTCGGTTGTGACATGTTGCACAGATCTGGACTGTCTGTAGCATTGTATGTTGAGTCTGGTTTCATGTTACAATGGTCCAGAAAAGACCATTGTATGTTGAAACTATTGTATGTTGAGGCCATTGTAAGTTGAGGGATCCCTGTAATGTCACTGCCTATGGGGGTGCAGTGACCACCTCCTGAGACAAGGGAGTACTATTTCAAAGCAAACCTAAGATGGATTGCTGCCAGGACAGGGGGGATATTGGTTACTGATTTAGTGTGTAAAGGTGATCCCTGACGCTTGTTACATTGGTAACTGACTTAAAGGAGGGTTTCCCAACCAGGGTGCCTCCAGCTGTTGCAAAACTACACCTAACAACATGCCCAGACTGCCTTTATCTGGGCATGCTGGGATATGTAGTTTTGCAACGGCCGGAGACATCCGGCTACACAGCCATGATCTCTTGGCTGTTGCAAAACTACAACTCCCAGCATGCACTGGCAACCTTGTAGTTGTAGTCATGCAACAGCTGGGGAATTATTGCTATACAGCAGAAGTCTCCACACAGCAGCCCTCCAGATGTTGAAAAACTGCAACTTCCTGCATGAAAAACCTACAACTCCCAGCATGCCCAGCTGTCCCCATGCTGGGTGTTGTAGTTTTTCAACATCTAGAGGGCTGCAGTTTGGAGACCACTACTATGCAGTATTAGACCAAGAAAACTTTTTAGCAAATTTTTTTTTATTTTTTTTTACAACTTTATTTATTCCAGCCATTTTGCTATCAATAATAAAGTCTATTGCGATCTCATAAATAAATATATATATATATTTTTAATAATATATAGGTCACTTGGCGGATTTCCCCTTCAGAAGTTTACATTCCATCCCATCTGTAATATTGGAAGGCATTCTGCGACGCCAGCGTCACCGAAACCCTCTCGGTGCACACCTAGTAGAGACGACGCCAATTAGAAGGTATGTAAATGTGCTGATGATCGGTGTGTGAGCGGCTGCGTGCTATGTGGCCCAGCCACATAATAAGAATTCTTTTTATAGCCTGCTGCCATTTCACTAGCGGCCATCAGGGGTCAGTCATGAGCGCACTGTTGACATTTTCCTTGCCAGATATGTCAGTGAAATTCTGTTAACCTCGCAGATGCCCTGTAATACCGCCCAAGCCCTTCTGCGCACTTAAAATACTGATTCGCTCTTTCACCTATATTCCCTCAGAATGCTGGGCATTTCCTCATTTTATAACCACTCCTTGTGATTTACTGTCAATATAATGCACTCGAGAAGCCATTTTTATTAGATAATTTTTTGACAATGTCTTTTTGTGAACCGGTGTAAATGTCACTATGCAAAAAAAAAAAACACAGCACCAAGCCAACCGAACCGGCAAATAATTTCTTACCGGCAGGGGTGACGGTTTCTGTTCTGTGCAGATAGGGCGTTTGTTTACATTGGGTTTCCATCTCCTAATACTCTTATGTAATCTTGTATCTTCAAAGATAGGGGCTGGCGTAAATAGCGAACCCCAGTGGGGAATGTGCAGGTTCAGTCATCTGCCATGTTTATTTTAAATAGGCAAGCATTATATGCCAACAGAGACAAAAATGGACAATGAAAAAACTACATTTATTTTAAAAGGGTGATTTTTTTTTTTTTTTTATATATATAAAAATCAAAAATCCACTAATAATGGGTTAACACATGTAGCCTACTATTAATAGATTTCTACACATCTACCCCTCGTGACATGTAAAGCAGGAGCTCAGTGTCCGTTAACCTGTTTAATCACAAAATTGTATCATGATATTCCATGATATTGTGTCGCCCTCCTGCAGCTTTGATTGCAAGCTCCGGAGTTTAATAGATGCATAGATGAGTATTGGGATAACACCAGCTGCAAACACGACACGTCATCCATCTTATCTGCGTGCTGTGTTACACCAAACCCTGGGACCCCCAGTCCCCCATGTCATCTGTGTGTTTATATATCATATGAGGTGCTTAGGAGCAGCCCTGGCCCTGTAGACATTATAGAATACGACAGTGTTATAATATCATATCGCACAGATGGCGTGGTTCCCTTTGCACAGATAGGCTTCCCCGGTGGTTACCTAACATCCCCCCTCTCTCTCTGTACACATCCCATAGATGTTCAACCGCCGCTGCTGCTGTGGCAGATCACATGATATTCCAGTGTAATATTGAGTTTAGAGCTGTCATAATCTCTTCTCTACAATTATTCCCTCAGTGCCTATGATGCAGAAAGCTTGTGTTATGAATCACACTCATGCATTAATATTTATAGCCCATGAAGACATCATGTGCTCCGTCAGCCGTTAAATTCATAATATTAAACAAATAGATGTGCAAAAAATAAGCATTTTAAATTATATAGCAGCAGCAGTATTATTGAATTGCAATAGGAAATTTTGACTTACCAGCTGGAAGATCATCTTTGGGGAATACCGAATTCAGGAGGTAATTGTGGATTTTCTGATGGTAGATGACTTGTACCGATGACATGATGGCAATGTCGGCAGGGTAAATCTTCGTGAAGGTCTTGCCGTAATATCTTCTCCAGGCTCCTCTGCCTTTCCTGCTGACACTTGAAAGTCCAGTTGCTTGTATAGTCCAAGAATGATCAGTCCTCTAAGATAGCAGCGTTCACATTGACTGAAGCTCAAGGACTCTGCAACATGACACTGCTGACAGCGAGGTAGGGGGAGGGTCTGGGGGAGGGTAAAGTTACACGCCTACCCACCCATCAGTGACTAAGTATGGAGCTGCATGCTTCCATACAACTACAGCATTCTTTTTTATTTGAAAACTCTTATTGTTCCAGCTGCTGGGGCGCCTGTGTGCTTACCTCTACGCCAGAACGTGTTTTTTTTTTTTTTTCCCTGTGAACATTACAACAGTTTTCATTACACTAGGTCCTTTACTTGATCAGCTGAAGCTGTCCGTAGACATTAAAAAAATCTTTCTTTATGTGTTTGGATTTTGTGATCATAGTCCAACAGTTAAAACTTTTGTAGCTGACTGTCCTGTCTATGGGCTTAATTTTTTACATGTACGATAAGTAATTGAAAATGTGATTTTACCACACGCTGAATATATGCTGTTTTACATTTTCAATTCCACAGCTAGCACAAATGAAGCCAAGTTCACACATTTCAGATTTGACAGTCCACATGAATGGATTTTCTGCAATCCCGATAAATCTGCACAAAAATTTTCTGTGGCATGTTTTCTCAATGTTGCAGAATAGACTACAGTAGAAATACGTAGTATTCACCCTATTTGCCCTTGTGCGGATCTGAGAGAAGGCAAACTGCACATTTGTGGCAGAAATCTGAAGGTCAGCTTTGGATCTCTGTCAGAACAGTCCACTTTATTGCTGCAATTTTGCAGTTCTCATAGCAATAAATATGCAACATGCACACTATGTCTGAATGTAACTGGCAGCAGCTTATCTCCCAGAGAACCAACTTTCCCAACCCTTCTCATCTGTTGGAGAGGCCCCCAGACTTAACAGGTGATTGACAGTATTAAGGGGCCTTTAGGCTGTGTTCACATTCTGACATTATGTTCTTGCAGGATGTTTAAAGGGGTTGTTCAGGAATAGAAAAAACAGAACAAATTTCTTCCAAAAATTACACCACACCTGTTGTGTGAGAAATAACCACTTGGCTCCATTTACTATGATTGAACTAAGTTGCAGTACCACACACACACAACCTAAGGACAGGTGAGGTGCTGATTTGGAAGAAATGTATTCTGTTGTACCTTGGATAACCCCTTTAATGGCAAACATCTATCTCACACACACACACTGGGCTGCTCCAGCTGAAATTGACAAGTTCCACCAATTTTTAAAAAAATGGCAGACTGTAGAACGCCACTTAATACTTTGGCAAACTGTGACACAACACTGAGACGTGTATCCAGGCAAAGTTCCTCTAACTTAAAGGGGAACACCGCCACTAGACATGTTATCCCCTATCCAAAGGATAGAGGATAACATGTCTGACCGCAGGGTCTGGCCAAAGGGGACCCCCGCGATCTCTGCCGCGGCACCCCAGTCATCCGGTGCACGGAGCGAACTCAGCTTCGTGCTGGATGACTGGCGATCACTGCCGCCATGCGCCCTCCATTTATGTCTATGGGAGGAGGCGTGACGGCTGTGTACTAGCCCTTACGCCCCCTCCCATAGACATGAATGGAGGTGGCGTGGTGTGACATCACAATCACGGAAGCCCTTTGGATAGGTAATAACATATCTAGGGGCGGAGTACCCTTTAACAAGTGTGCACTGATTCAACATGAGGCAAAATGAGATCCACTGTCAAAACAGCAAGGTCCTTGGGCATCTTAACATTGTGAACTCCTTGAGGAAGAATGCTTAAAGCTGAACAATCCTTGCAGCTGGACTTTCGGCAAGGCACAGGCTTGACTTGTTTGAAGACAGGACTCGTGACAGTGTGGCCAACTTGATGGAGGTATGAGTGACATTAGCTATATCTAGGCTAACAGACTTAGTTTCCCACTTTTTGTCACATTTCTGAGGAAACTACCGTAAGTCTATTAGCCTAGGTATATCTAATGTCAGTCATACCTCCATCAAGTAGGCCACACTGTCACTAGTCCTGTCTTCAATCAAGTCCGAGCCTTGGCCTAATCAAGGCCAATTTGGTTTCTCGGTTTCTGTAACATTTCTCAGGAAACTAATGTGGTCTTGGCTAGGCCAAGGCTCTGACATACTAGAGCAGTGTGGCTGTTGTTACGCCTAGCGCTCCGGGTCCCCGCTCCTCCCCGGAGCTCTCACGGCGTCTTTCTCCCTGCAGCGCCCCGGTCAGTCCCGCTGACCGGGAGCGCTGCACCGTCATGGCCGTTGGGGATGCGATTCGCACAGCGGGACGCGCCCGCTCGCGAATCGCATCCCAGGTCACTTACCCGTCCCGGTCCCCTGCTGTCATGTGCTGGCGCGCGCGGCTCCGCTCTCTAGGGCGCGCGCGCGCCGGCTCTCTGAGACTTAAAGGGCCAGTGCACCAATGATTGGTGCCTGGCCCAATTAGCTTAATTGGCTTCCACCTGCTCCCTGGCTATATCTGATCTCCTCCCATGCACTCCCTTGCCGGATCTTGTTGCCTTGTGCCAGTGAAAGCGTTTAGTGTGTCCAAAGCCTGTGTACCTGAACTTCTGCTACCCATCCTGACTACGAACCTTGCCGCCTGCCCCCGACCTTCTGCTACGTCTGACCTTGCCTCTGCCTAGTCCTTCTGTCCCACGCCTTCTCAGCAGTCAGCGAGGTAGAGCCGTTGCTAGTGGATACGACCTGGTTGCTACTGCCGCAGCAAGACCATCCCGCTTTGCGGCGGGCTCTGGTGAAAACCAGTAGCCTCTTAGAACCGGTCCACTAGCACGGTCCACGCCAATCCCTCGCTGACACAGAGGATCCACTACCTGGAAGCCGAATCGTGACAGTAGATCCGGCCATGGATCCCGCTGAGGTGCCGCTGCCAAGTCTCGCTGATCTTCCCACGGTGGTCGCTCAGCAATCGCAGCAGATTGCCCAACAAGGACAGCAGCTGTCGCAGTTGACCGCCATGTTACAGCAACTTCTGCCTCTGCTACAGCAGCAACCATCTCCTCCGCCAGCTCCTGCACCTCCTCCGCAGCGAGTGGCCGCTCCTAACCTCCGTTTGTCCCTGCCGGACAAATTTGATGGGGACTCTAAACTCTGCCGTGGATTTTTGTCTCAGTGTTCCCTGCATATGGAGATGTTGTCGGACTTGTTTCCTTCAGAACGGTCTAAGGTGGCGTTCGTAGTGAGCCTTCTTTCAGGAAAGGCCTTGTCTTGGGCCACACCGCTCTGGGACCGCAATGATCCTGCCACAGCCACAGTCCAGGCCTTCTTCGCTGAACTCCGGAGTGTCTTCGAGGAGCCAGCCCGAGCTTCTTCTGCCGAGACTGCCCTGTTGAACCTGGTCCAGGGTAATTCTTCAGTGGGCGAGTACGCCATCCAATTTCGCACTCTAGCTTCCGAGTTATCATGGAATAACGAGGCTCTCTGCGCGACCTTTAAAAAAGGCCTATCCAGTCGCATCAAGGATGTGCTGGCCGCACGAGAGATTCCTGCCAATCTGCAAGAACTCATCCATCTAGCTACCCGCATTGACATGCGTTTTTCTGAGCGACACCAAGAGCTCCGCCAGGAAAAAGACTTAGATCTCTGGGCACCTCTCCCACAGTATCCGTTGCAATCTACGCCTGGGCCTCCCGCCGAGGAGGCCATGCAAGTGGATAAGTCTCGCCTGACCCAGGAAGAGAGGAATCGCCGTAGGGAAGAAAATCTCTGTCTTTACTGTGCCAGTACCGAGCATTTCTTGGTGGATTGCCCTATCCGTCCTCCACGCCTGGGAAACGCACGCACGCACCCAGCTCACGTGGGTGTGGCGTCTCTTGGTTCCAAGTCTGCTCCTCCACGTCTCACGGTACCCGTGCAGATTTCTTCTTCAGCCAACTCCTCCCTCTCAGCCGTGGCCTGCTTGGACTCCGGTGCCTCTGGAAATTTTATTTTGGAGTCGTTTGTTAATAAATTCAGCATCCCGGTGACCCGTCTCGTCAAGCCACTCTACATTTCCGCGGTCAACGGAGCCAGATTGGACTGCACCGTGCGTTACCGCACAGAGCCCCTCCTCATGTCTATTGGACCCCACCTTGAGAGGATTGAGTTCTTCATTCTCCCCAACTGTACCTCTGAGGTCCTCCTCGGTCTGCCTTGGCTCCGGCTTCATTCCCCCACCATTGATTGGACCACCGGGGAGATCAGGAACTGGGACTCTGCCTGCCACAGGAAGTGCCTCTCCCCCCCTCCCAGTCCCGTCAGGCAAGCCTCTGTGCCTCCCTATGGCCCCCGTCCTGGTGTCACACTGCCCCGTGCCAGGCCTCGCCCTCTGCCCTCCCTCCCCATTCCCACTCCTGCTGTACTGCCTGCCGTTGAGGAAACCCTCCATTCTTTCCCGGTGTCCTCATCCCAGGGGAGGCAGTTACCGGACAAAGAGAAGGGGAGACCTAAGGGGGGGGGTACTGTTACGCCTAGCGCTCCGGGTCCCCGCTCCTCCCCGGAGCGCTCACGGCGTCTTTCTCCCTGCAGCGCCCTGGTCAGTCCCGCTGACCGGGAGCGCTGCACCGTCATGGCCGTTGGGGATGCGATACGCACAGCGGGACGCGCCCGCTCGCGAATCGCATCCCAGGTCACTTACCCGTCCCGGTCCCCTGCTGTCATGTGCTGGCGCGCGCGGCTCCGCTCTCTAGGGCGCGCGCGCGCCGGCTCTCTGAGACTTAAAGGGCCAGTGCACCAATGATTGGTGCCTGGCCCAATTAGCTTAATTGGCTTCCACCTGCTCCCTGGCTATATCTGATCTCCTCCCATGCACTCCCTTGCCGGATCTTGTTGCCTTGTGCCAGTGAAAGCGTTTAGTGTGTCCAAAGCCTGTGTACCTGAACTTCTGCTACCCATCCTGACTACGAACCTTGCCGCCTGCCCCCGACCTTCTGCTACGTCTGACCTTGCCTCTGCCTAGTCCTTCTGTCCCACGCCTTCTCAGCAGTCAGCGAGGTAGAGCCGTTGCTAGTGGATACGACCTGGTTGCTACTGCCGCAGCAATACCATCCCGCTTTGCGGCGGGCTCTGGTGAAAACCAGTAGCCTCTTAGAACCGGTCCACTAGCACGGTCCACGCCAATCCCTCGCTGACACAGAGGATCCACTACCTGGAAGCCGAATCGTGACAGTTGTCTAGACATGCTGGAAGTTGTAGTTTTGGGCTGGAGGCACACTGGTTGGGAAACACTGTATTAGCGTCAGATCAAGATTCACCTCTTTTCTTAGGCTACGTAGAATCTAGAATGACACATACACA
Source organism: Hyla sarda (assembly GCF_029499605.1). Lineage (NCBI taxonomy): Eukaryota > Metazoa > Chordata > Amphibia > Anura > Hylidae > Hyla > Hyla sarda. Next base: position 115,947,522 of record NC_079194.1, on the reverse strand, counting down.
ATGTAGGAAACAGTTACTTAGGCCTTTAGCATCTTTAAAATACACTTTTTGTCCAGCAAACTTTTTAATACCTCTGCCACCCAACTAGTCTGTGTAGGAGCTTGTGAATCTTATTCTGGGCCATCACAGTTGACATTTTCTGTAATTCCTTTTTGATGGTGAAAAAAAGATTAAAACATATCAGTGTGGATTGCTTTCTTTTTTGCATGATATAGCATATACTGTACACGTGCGCTTTAACATAGTCCCATAAGGATAGATTAGGTATAATGCAGCTTCATTAGTTTGATAATTGTACCCAATGTTGTTATGGAGCCACCATCTGTCAGTTCAAGATCATGATTACTTTTTTGGAATATTATCATAGTTTGCATGACTGGACAGTGGTACAACTAAAATAGAGACAATAAACCATCCTCTCCCCAGAGACCTCATTCACTATTACTGAATCCTCAACTAGATAATATGTGATTCAGTCCTATTACTGCCTTTGTCCTAGGATTGGGACCCAGCCCCCCATGGCACTACAAGGGAAAGGAATCAGCCTCAGACAGCTTGAGGTTACCCCACTCAGATTAGGTTATTTCATTACTTTGGTTTGATATGATCCTTCACTGCTGATGACTTATTATATCAGGGCCATATACTGGCAACAATTTACCATTCAGGTTGGGCACCAACCATATTATTTAAACCCTAGAAACTGAATGAATATATAAAATAAAAATAAAAAATTGCAGCGATTACAGACCCCAGTCTTGGGTATGATGCCTAAAGGTTTGTACACCTGGATTTGTGGATTTTCTGTAATTCCTTTCAAGCTTAGTCAGGTTGGATGTGGACTGTTGATGGAAGCCTTTTTGGCAATGTTCGATTTTGCTCAGGGCTCTGGATGGGCCACTCAAGTACATTCACAGAGTTGCCATTCCTTCGTTGTCTTAGCTGTGTGCTTAGGGTGACTGGGGAATCCTCAGCCCAGTTTGAGGTCCAGAGTACTCTGAATCCGGCTCTTGTTAATAATATCACCTTTGCTTTAACCCTGACCAGTCATCCTGTCCAAGCTCCTGAAAAACAAATGCTCCTACCACCACCATGTTCCACTGCAAGAAATGGTATTTGACATTGGTTTCTTCCATGAATAATGCTTAGAGTTAATCTGATTACTGATTACTCAGTCTCGTAGTCCTTTTAGGTGTGTGTTTTTTTATTTTTTTAAAATTTTTTGTGCAAGCCCCAGATGAACTTTCATGTGAAAAGCACAGGTTGGCATTCCGCACATTTTCAGCGCTAGGATCAATTGGAAATGCGCCGTCTCCATAGATGGCAATGCATTTCTGAGCAGAATCCGCAGAAACAATGAACATGCTAATGCTTTTTGCAAACGCAGAAATCTTGATTTCCGTGACGGATGTTTCTGCCCAGGAAATTCCGGTGTGTGCACAGTGCAGCAGAATCCCATTGAAATCAATAGGTTGCAGGAAGGGTCCTGGTTGTTGAAAATGACTTTCATTTAAGAATTATGGAGGCCACTGTACTCTTCAGAACTTTCAGTCCAGCAGAATGTGCAAAGAGAATGGGAGCACTATAAAGCTAAACTCTCATTATGGAGTACAGTGGTCCCTCAACATACGATGGTAATTCGTTCCAAACGACCCATCGTTTGTCGAATCTATTGTATGTTGAGTGATTCGTGCAATGTAAAAAGTGCATTTAATACTCACCTGTCCCCGCCGCTCCGGACCGCGTCCTCACCGCTCCCGATGCTGTCCCAGGGGCTCCCGATGCTGTCCCGCTACAGCGTCGTCTTCGGGATACTCCGGCTTCTTCCGCATCTTCTCCGGTGTCCGGGCCTTGCTTTCTGGTGACGTTATTACGTTGCTGTGCTGGGAAGGCGTGCGCAGCAACGTAATAACGACGCCGAAAAGCGAGGAAACTATCAGAGTTTACAGGGCTTTTCTTAAAGATCCTATGGCCAAACTCCCCTGTAGTCAGTTTGTTAATAACTAATGTTCTTAATTAAGGAAATAAACAGTTTTATTAAGCGTTGGCCTATTTTGGACAGTTCCTTCATTTTCGAAGGGTCCTCTGAAAATAAGTTGATTACATGGTGTTTTGCTCTTCAAACTAGAGCTCTGCATTAGGGATTGGGATTCCTTGGGACCCAATGAAAGACATGTGGGCACAGGCGAGAATGAGGTTGCTGCCAGGCGGATAGGCACTATGTGTCTCACAAATACCGCACTGCATACCCGGCCTCTATGACAGTCTGCAAATTTGATGCCGCCAGTGATTTAAAGTGGTCGCGACATCAGCAACCTGTTAAGGATCTGTAGCACGGGGCGGAGCTACATTGAGCCATGGCGGCTGCCGGCACTGATGAGTGACGTCACACCACGGAGCCGGAGGATGTCACTCATCAGTACAGCTCAGAGGAGGTTGCACCCGCTGAGACCCATCACCTGAGCCTGTGAGAGACCACCGGAGGACACAGGACAGGTAAGAAACAGCAAGGGGATCAGAGGTAGGGGGAAGAGGAGGGGGAGGGGAAATTAAAATGGCATGGGGGTGTGGGAGCGAGTAAAAATGGCACAGGGTGGTTGGGGGAATTAAAGTGGAATAGGGGGCAGGGCATTTTAGCCAGAGCTGGCTGGATTGGACACGCAAGTGGCTTGAGCGGGCAGGAGTAGAACACACACCTTGCTGGAGCCGGCAGTAATTAGGGATCGACCGATTATCGGTCTGGCCGATATTATCGGCCGATAATCACGATTTTGGGCATTATCGGTATCGGCAATTACCTTGCCGATATGCCGATAATGCCCCGCACCGCCCCCACCGCACCGCGACCGCCCCCCCCACCGACCCACTACACAGTGTCGCACCCCCCACCATTGCCTCCCCCCATCCCCGGTTTTATAATTGCTTGTTCCAGGGGCCCGGGGTCAACACTATTTCTGGCTCCTGCTGCGTCCTGCGTTACGCTGTGCGCAATGACGAGTGATGTAACTCGACGCAACGTCACTGTCAGTGCGCACAGTGACAGCTCAGGAGGACGCCACCTCAGCCAGATGTAGAGTGGACCCTGGGCCCCGGGAACAGGTAATTATAAAACCGTTAATGGGGGAGGCAATGGGGCCGGTGCGGCGGGGTGCGGGGCGGTGGGGAGGAGCGGTGCGGCAGTGGGGGGGGGGGGGGGGGTGAGCGTTGTCAGGACTCAGGACCCCCGGACATGCAGAGGGAGAGAAGCGGATGTCGGCGGCCGTCTATGGCACTGCAAAATCCGCTGCAGTTCATTGATTTAAAGCGCCCGCTTTAAATCAATGATCTGAAGCGGTGGGGGGGGGGGGGGGTGGGCGGGGTAAATAGCCGATTAATTATACTGGAATATCGGTATAAGTTATCGGCTATCAGCCCTAACCTCCACAGATTATCGGTATCGGCCCTAAAAAAAACGGTATCTGTCGATCCCTAGCAGTAATGGTCAAAAATTCAGCAGGAGCTTCAGACCACCCCAGGTGGAATGTAGCCATAAATTGCCACTGTTCCTGCAGTGCCGCTATTAAGCATTACACAGTGTCCTTGTAGTGGAACTTCTTGCTCTTCTAGCAGTGGAACTCAGTAAGGCAATGACAGGGAATCTGGTTAACTTGCTTTGTCTCATTTAGGTAGCAATGTCAGTGACAAAGTTATAGCTAATAATTGCTAATCATACATTTCTAAATGTAATATTTGTAGTTATTTTGGGCTGGAGCGTCTCTCGATTGAGCTGCCTTCTTTAGTTCCCCTTAGTTTATTACTTTTACCATGTTGATCTGCATATTTTGTTGTGTTACTGCTCTGTTGTTGCACATGACATTGTTTATTTGTGTTGCTCAGGGTGTGACGCATCTTTGCAATGCTCTGTGTATTGCTACATTTGTATCCAGGCGGCAGCTTTGTTTTATATCTCAAGGCCACAAATGTACATAACTCCGATGTAAAGATGATACCAACACAAGGAAGCAATAAATGTAAAGTGATTAGTTGTAAATGATCTCCTGCATGGAGTGAGAATTATTATCACACCCAGGATTTGTTTTCCGTTCATATATTCTGCTGTATTGGGCCATTGCAGTAGTACTGCTCGCCGTAGACACACTATTTGTCTGCCAACCGATCTTTCTGGTAGCAATTACAATTAATTTTATTGAATGTAGAGGAAATGAATGGTAACCAGACATTTCTGGCGCTGCTCATCTTTAGGAGGAAGCATTGTGTCCCCTGAATCCCAAATGAGAACATCATTGGCACCCAATGACAGGAATCTTTTTTTTAGGAAGGTTGATATGAAATGAAATCCGCAACAGTGTTAGACAAAAATCAGTGGTAGACAAAAATCTCAAGAGGATCCGAGGCGACCTATTAGGGCAGCCTATAAGGGGAAACAAAACAGACATTTTGGATTGTTACCTGTACTTTCCTTTCTATGTCCAGAATGGCACTTAAGAAATCTGGTACTGTTTTCAAGATCTCTATTTGTTGTCATTAAAGCAAAATATTCCTATGTATATACAGAGGCTGAAACCCTGTCCAGATCATGTCCAGTTGACACAAGGGCATCATTTGATACAAGAGAGAACTGAATTGGGCACTTGTGTTGGTATGAATAGGTTGGGGCAGGTGTTCAGCCCCTGAATATAAATGATGCTTCCATCTTTCAAATGTTAAGGCCCTGCAACAGTCTATTTAGAAGGTTGCAGAGCTTTTTATTTGCTGGATATAGACCTCTTACCCCCTTCTCTTAAAACATGTGCACACTAGATATGTGAAGTATCACCCCCCCCCCAATCCTGATATGTGTTGTACACATATTAAGGAATATCTGAAAAAATTACATTTGTTACATGCAGGAAAAAAATGTGCACTAAAGATTGACTGCTGGACATTCATGCCTTTGAAGGGGTTCATGGTCCCTTCTTATCAAACTGCTGCATCCTAGAATTATTGCTGCTGATTAACTTGTCTGTCGAACAAGGGGTGATTTGACTTGCTATAACTATTTATATCCAGTAAAACGGCAAGATATTTTATTACATTTTTTTTTAAAATAAACTGTACTGAACACACTCACTGCAGCCACTGTGTAAACAGCTTATTCTAATGACCGCACCGACCTCACTACATGAGTGATATGACCGCAAGAGGTCAGTGGGGACAATGAGGACAGGGCCCGGTTCAGTCGCCATGGTAAGTTTACCACTTCTTCCTCTGCTAACAATCACTCTATCTGTTCATGGCTCTTGGTTCTTGTAGAGGATGTAAAGCCAAGAGGTCTCCATGCTGCACACATTGATTAAAAGGAGAATCGGCTCCTGGGGAGCAGCTACAGTCATATGGTATGCTTACATCTAATGTATATGCTTATTAATATATAGGCTACCTGTATGTTCACACAGAAAGCAATTTATACATGTCAGAAAGATCTATGACTGTGCTTAAAGCCAGCGCTGAGATTTCTATTTAATCATGATGAACTCTGCTTTCCTCTCTACTGCCGACCCTGTGCTATAGAATTGAGGGCAACAGCATTAAAACCAGGGATGGGTGCAAAGCTATATCAGGCCTCCGCCTCCTGTAGGAGACACTGGCGTGCCCATTCTATAAGATAAAACCAACCCCCACCTACTGGAGCACCCCAAGCAGGCTGCTGGTTCACCGAAAAGGTCCCCTATTTTTTTTACTCACCACCTAAACATTGATAGGTGGGTGATAACAGTTAATTTCTCCCCACCTCTACCATTTTTCCACCCTACAGAACATGGTTTAGCATTGGTGTTTTGGGGGGATGCACATGTCATCAGCCAGGTTCTGTAATGATCTCCTCTATAATATTCGCCTTCTATATTTTCCAGGAGCATCTGTTTTGTTTCTCACCTTTGAGAAACAGGTTTGGGAAGAAGGCTTTGGCTTTGCCTACAGTTTAGGCTAGTTACACACTAGTATGATATAGGCACGTTTTTGCATCCGTATTATGGCTGCTAGTCCCGGCCTGACTGCGGATACAACGACCGAAACTGAAAGCATCAAAGATTGCTATGATGCGGTCACTTCAGGGCTGTAGACTATAGTTGGGCTGGGGCTGGCTTTTACACAAGTATATTTCAATCACATTTAAAATTGTGGAAAAAAAATTGTAAAAATCTATATGACAGATCTTGCCTAGAGCAGAGTAACTTAAATGAATGCAGCAGACCTACTTTAAACACGACTCTGTATGGCTGCTGTCCCTTTAAAGGGGTATTCCAGGCCAAAACTTTTTTTTATATATCAACTGGCTCCGGAAAGTTAAAAATATTTGTAAATTACTTCTATTAAAAAATCTTAATCCTTCCAATAGTTATTAGCTTCTGAAGTTGAGTTGTTGTTTTCTGTCTAACTGCTCTCTGATGACTCACGTCCCGAGAGCTGTGCAGTTCCTATGGGGATATTCTCCCATCATGCACAGCTCCCCGGACGTGACATCATCATTGAGCAGTTAGACAGAAAACTTCAGAAGCTAATAACTATTGGAAGGATTAAGATTTTTTTTTATAGAAGTAATTTACAAATCTGTTTAACTTTTCGGAGCCGGTTGATATATACATAAAAAAAAGCTTTTGCCTGGAATACCCCTTTAAGTCCAGACCTTTTAGCTTAGGCCAGCTTCCTCTGTCCAATCTTTCTAGTCAGTGCCTGCCAACTTACAGCCTCTTGTCTCCTGCCATTGCTCCAAGTAGGAGAGTCCTTTATGAAGTACCTGCATGCAAGCTGAGATGGTCTTCAGACCTAATGCACCAGCATCAGGTCCCCTTACAAGGGATACTCTGGACTCCTCTTATTTGGAATCCCTCACACAGGTGTCAGCTTGACAGGCTCCGAGTTTTGTGACACTCTTATATGCAACTGAATGAGGTGCTCAGACCTCAGAAGAGGCTGACAAAGCTTACAAAGCTATCTTTATAGCATCATTCGTAACATCAAGCCAGAACTAGTATTGGACCCAATTATAAACAGTGGCACCTCCCTCTGGGACGAGGGTACCCCATTAAATAAGCTGTTCCAACAGGAGATCTCATTGTCTAGATTAGTCAGGGCCTGGCAGGAATCTCCCAGTGCCATGATGACCACTGATGATAGAGAAGGGACTTTAGTTGGCATCAGTTTCAAATTGTCAAGAACGTTATAACAAGTTCTGGAACTCTTACCTCGCAACAATTTGTACGTTTGTTCATAAAGTGACATCAATACCATAATCATAGTCACTGAACAGATTTTAATAAAGTACAACTCTCTCCTTGTTCTCCACATCATGAACTATAATGCATGTAACCTGCAAGGCATATAATATAGGATGGCGTTTAGCAAACATTATAAGCAAGTGGTCAAATTGGGGACCAGTAATTAGAAATGAAGGCCAAAAGAGGTATCATAACTATATATATCTATCCCTAGTAAAATATCCAAAATCAACACAACACAACTTACTAAAGGTGCTGGATAAGCACAGTGTTGCCTACAAAGAATGGGGAAGAGTAGCTTGGCAGCAGTTACCAATGGCCAGTCCTGAACTCAAAATTTAAGGGAACTTGTCAGCTATGTACCAGTGTGTCATTCATTTTCAGGCTAAGCAGGGTTTCAGTGTTTCAGCCCCCACTGATCAGCTACGTATTCCCTATCCGGTGTGGAGGATGATACTTGATATATGGAAAAATAGAAACAAAAAAGAATAGCGCGACAATGTGCCGTAAATGTAGTTCTTAATACACTGAGCAGAAGATGTATGAACAATTTTTGCTCACCTTGGGGTGTTGTGCACTGGGCACAACACCATGTAGTGCTTGTCTCCCGGTGCAACGGGAATGGCTGAATTTAGGAGGTGCGGCTCACACCGTGGCGTCCTGTGGGTCCGGGACGTCTGGAGGATGCAATCGATAGAGTTCTCCGAGACACTAGTGCTCAGGGAAAAAAAATCTGTGTCCAAAAAGCGCTCTCTCCTCTGCGTCAGCTCGCAGGTATCGGATACAAATGGTGGTCATGAAAAGAAATAGCCTGGCTCGGTGGAGTAGTTTAGTAGTTGGAGTTTATTGAGAAAAATCACAGATAACGCGTTTCGAGGAGTGGGACCCCCTCTTCGTCAGATCCAATGATGTGGCATGTATGCAGAGGCCACTAATTTATACATAAAAAAGCCTGCAAATTACCGGGTGCACGGCAAGAACATAACCATAATTATAATATACATATGGGCTGTACCGTGTCAGCAGTGTTTACAACCCTCTGGCGGAGGTAAATCGGCAAAAACACAAAATCTGAAAATGCACAGATACATCTCCCATATTAAAGATACTTGAAAGTATTGGGACCATTGGCCCTGCCCTCCGTATAAGAGGCGGTGTAGGTGTGAGTGCTGCTTCCCGTAGTCCGGTGACATGCAGAGATAGATGTGCGGGAGGATCGCGGCTGTCCATGGTATGGGAGACCTGGGTGAGAGTTTCCCATGCAGACCAAATGTTAACATTTCATTCCGAACAGGCCTGAGCAAGAAGGAAGGGCTGTTTTTCTTCTTCTTCAGTGTGGTGTTTTTTATTGGGTAACTTATAGGGCTCCCTCTCCAACAATCGGCCCCGTGGGAAGGCAGAGATGTAGCCAGGTCATAGTCCCTGGAGGTAGAACTTGGGTAAGGGAATATTTGGTGGCAGATATGTAGCAGGATCGCTACTCCCGAAGGTTTTGCTACGGTGAGGGAACATTTAGTGGGATTCACCCTTTGTGGTATATTTGGTTTGGATGATAGTATCCTCCAATGTTGGTGTGGCAATTAGGGAGAGGATCCGGTGGATAGATGGCCTGACTAAAGTTCCTAAGGAGAGGATGATATGATGAAAAGAAGCGGTGCTGCAGTCGGAGTAGGTGAGTCTGTAGTGTTTGGCTTTAGTGGATTAATTCAATGGCTTAATTCAATCCATGAGGCTGGAGAGATTCCAATCTGTAAATCCAATACATTTCTTTTTTTCCCAAAGCTTCCAAGCGATTGGTAATATGTTCTGGGATGTAATCAATGGGCATGATGAAAAAGGCTTCTTTAATCCCATTGTGTTTAGTTGTGATGTGCCGTGATAGGCCATGGAGCATAAATCCCTTTTTCACATTGCATCTGTGTTGATTTAGTCTTTGGTGTAATTTTTGCGTGGTCCTCCCAACGTATTGTTTTCCACAACAACAGTTGATGAGGTAGATGACAAACTGGGATTGGCATGTCAGGTGGAATTGCAATTGGAAAGTTTCACCTGTGTGGTGGCTCTTAACCTCTTCAGGACCCATGACATATGCATACGTCTTCACACCCTGGGTCTTAAGGACCCATGACGTATGCATACGTCATGTCTTTTCCTGGTCTCCGCCGCTCACCCGGCGGAGATCGGAAGCGGATCCCTGCTGAAATCCTTCAGCAGGGATCCAGGGCAAACGCCAAGGGGGGCCATATATGCCCCCCATGTCGGCGATCGCCGCAAATCGCAAGGGAAATCGCCCTTGCGATCTGCGGCGATACCGGGCTGATCGGGTCTCTGGGACCCGACCGCCCGGTAATTTCGCATGATGTAGGGCTGTCACAGACAGCCAGGACCATGCTAACGTATAGGAGCGAGGTGGCAAGCCTGCCACCTCCTCCTATTCCCTGCGATCTGTCGGTTAGTTAACCGACCAATCGCAGGAGGGGGGGGCGGTTACTTCCTCCCGTCCTGCCCGGCCCCTGAAAGTCCGGAGAGGACGGGAGGAAGACCGGAGGACGCGGCGGGGGACGGGGGAGTGCTGGGGACCGGCCCCGGTACTTACCTCGTTCCTGAAGACCCGGATCCCGGCGAGGAAGATGGCGGCGGCGGCGGCGACAGGTGAGTTCCTCTTCAGCCGCGGTCGGGCCCTTTACAGCAATGCACGTCGCTGTAAAGCGACATGCATTGCTGTATTGGGACCCTATATACTACAACTCCCAGCATGCCCAGACAGCCCTTGGCGTCTGGGCATGCTGGGAGTTGCAGTTTTGCAACATCTGGAGGTCCACAACTTGGAGACCACTGTGCCCTTCCAGATGTTGCAAAACTACACATTCTCAGCATGCCCTTACTGTCCAGGCATGCTGGGAGTTGTAGTTCTGTAACATCTGGCCCTTCAGATGTTGCAGAACTACAACTCCCAGCATGCCTGGACAGTTTTGGCATACTGGGGGTTGTAGTTTTGCAACATCTGTAAGGGCACAGATTGGGAACCACTGTATTAGTGGTCTGCAAACTGTAGTCCTCCAGATGTTGCAAACTACAACTCCAAGCATGCTGGGAGTTGTAGTTCGGCAACATCTGGCTCTAAAGATGTTGCCGAACTACTACTCCCAGCATGCCTGAGCATGTTTGGGAGTAGTGGTTTTGCAACAACAGGAGGCACACTGGTTGGGAAACATTGTCTGTTTCCTAACTCAGTGTTTCCCAACCCGTGTGCCTCCAGCTGTTGCAAAACTATAACTACCAGCATGCACTGATAGACTGTGCATGCTGGGAGTTGTAGTTTTGCAACAGCTGGAGGTCCCCCCCTTGTGAATGTACAGGGTACATTCACATGGGCAGGGGGCTTACAGTGAGTATCAGGCTGCAGTTTGCGATGCAGCTAATTTTGCGCGGCAGCTCAAACTCGCAGCGGGAAAATCGCTGTAATCCCCCGCCCGTGTGACTGTACCCTAAAAACACTACACTACACTAACACAAAATAAAATAAAAAGTAAAAAACACTACATATACACATACCCCTACACAGCCCCCCTCCCCTCCCCAATAAAAATGAAAAACATCTGGTACGCCACTGTTTTCAAAATGGAGCCTCCAGCTGTTGCAAAACAACAACTCCCAGTATTGCCGGACAGCCGTTGACTGTCCAAGCATGCTGGGAGTTTTGCAACAGCTGGAGGCACCCTGTTTGGGAATCACTGGCGTAGAATACCCCTATGTCCACCCCAATGCAAATCCCTAATTCAGGCCTCAAATGCGCATGGCGCTCTCACTTTGGAGCCCTGTCGTATTTCAAGGCAACAGTTTAGGGTCACATATGGGGTATCGCCGTACTCGGGAGAAATTGCCTTACAAATTTTGGGGGGGCTTTTTCTCCTTTCACCCCTTATGAAAAGGTGAAATTGTGGTCTACACCAGCATGTTAGTGTAAAAAAATAAATTTTTTACACTAACATGCTGGTGTTGTCCTATACTTTTCATTTTGACAAGAGGTAAAAGGGAAAAAAGCCCCCCAAAATTTGTAATGCAACTTCTCCCGACTACGGAGATACCACATATGTGGGCGCAAAAGTGCTCTGGGGGCGCACAACAAGGCCCAGAAGGGAGAGTGCACCATGTAAATTTGAGGTGATTTGCACAGGGGTGGCTGATTGTTACAGCGGTTTTGACAAACGCAAAAAAAAAAAAAAAAACACATGTGACCCCATTTCGGAAACTACACCCCTCACGGAATGTAATGAGGGGTGCAGTGAGAATTTACACCCCACTGGTGTCTGACAGATCTTTGGAACAGTGGGCTGCGCAAATAAAAAATTTTGTACAGCCCACTGTTCCAAAGATCTGACAGACACCAGTGGGGGGTAAATGCTCACTGTACCCCTTGTTACGTTCCTCAAGGGGTCTAGTTTCCAAAATGGTATGGCATGTGGGTATTTTTTGTTGTCCTGGCACCATAGGGGCTTCCTAAATGCGACATGCCCACGAGCAAAATTTGCTCTCAAAAAGCCAAATATGACTCCTTCTCTTCTGAGCATTGTAGTTCGCCCATAGTGCACTTCATGTCAACTTATGGGGTACCTCCATACTCAGAAGAGATGGGGTTACAAATTTTGGGGGCTATTTTCTGCTATTAACCCTTGCAAAAATGTGAAATTTGGGGGGAAGCACACATTTTATTGAAATTTTTTTACATATGCAAAAGTCGTGAAACACCTGTGGGGTATTAAGGCTCACTTTATTCCTTGTTACGTTCCTCAAGGGGTCTAGTTTCCAAAATGGTATGCCATGTGTTTTTTTTTTGCTGTTCTGGCACCATAGGGGCTTCCTAAATGCAACATGCCCCCCAAAAACCATTTCAGAAAAATGTACGCTCCAAAATCCCCTTGTCGCTCCTTCCCTTCTGAGCCCTCTACTGTGCCCGCCGAACACTTTACATAGACATATGAGGTATGTGCTTAGTCGAGAGAAATTGGGCTACAAATAGAAGTATACATTTTCTCCTTTTACCCCTTGTAAAAATTCAAAAATTGGGTCTACAAGAACATGCGAGTGTAAAAAATGGAAATTGTGAATTTTCTCCTTCACTTTGCTGCTATTCCTGTGAAACACCTAAAGGGTTAAAATGCTGTCTGAATGTCATTTTGAATATTTTGGGGGGTGCAGTTTTTATAATGGGGTAATTTGTGGGGTATTTCTAAGATGAAGACCCTTCAAATCCACTTCAAACCTGAACTGGTCCCTGAATAATTGTGATTTTGGAAATGTTGTGAAAAATTGGAAAATTGCTGCTGAACTTTGAAGCCCTCTGATGTCTTCCAAAAGTAAAAACTCGTCAATTTTATGATGCAAATATAAAGTAGACATATTGTATATGTGAATAAAATAAAATAATATTTGGAATATCCATTTTCATTACAAGCAGAGAGCTTCAAAGTTAGAAAAATGCAAAATTTTCAAATTTTTCATCAAATTTTGGGATTTTTCACCAAGAAAGGATGCAAGTTACCAAAAAATTTTACCACTAAGTTAAAGTAGAATATGTCACGAAAAAACAATCTCGGAATCAGAATGATAACTAAAAGCATTCCAGAGTTATTAATGTTTAAAATGACAGTGGTCAGATGTGCAAAAAATTGCCGGGTCCTAAGGTGTAAAATGGCTGGGTCCTTAAGGGGTTAAAGTCGGTGCTGTGATCTGCTATGATGTTGCAGCAGAGACACCTCTTCTTGCCACATTTGAACACACCTTTTTTAAGGGTGGTCTCCTTAGTGCAACGTTTGGCTGGTCTTTGTTTTTTCAAGCGACTGGGTGCTATCATATTTCTGAGAGGGAGCTCTCCTGAATGTAAGCATAGGTTGAGAGGGCAGTATTTCTTTCAGGTAGGGGTAATTTTTTAAAAGACCCCAGTGTTTTTGTAGTATCTTTCTTATGTTGTAGTGACCTAAGGAGTAGGTTGTTATAAAACTATTGTTCTTCTTCTCCGTGTTGTGTTTCAAACATTTGTTTGGGTTTCCTCGATTTACTTCTGATTTCTCCTTTTCAAATTCTTCTTTTGGGTTTGCATCATTCAGAGTTGTTGACGGCACTCGAGGGGATGGTAAGCAGGATTCCTGAGTGAGTATAAGTGCTTTCTGGAATGCATTTTCTACCAGGGTTTTAGGGTATCCTTTTATAGCAAATCTGTTCTTTAGAATTTTTGATTGGTCAATGTATGTCTTTGTATTCGTGCAGTTTTTGCGCATCCGTCGAAATTGGCCATAAGGTATATTTTGCTTCCATTTCGAGTAGTGGCCACTCAAAAACGGTACATAGCTGTTGGAGTCCGCGGTTTTGAAAAACGTGGAGGTAATGATTTTATTGCCATGGTGAGAGATTAGCAGGTCTAAAAATTCGAGGATGAGGAGAGAGGATGAGGAGAGAGTTATTCTTTTAAGTAAAAAGGTAGTTCTTATTTGTATAGGGAGCTGATTCCGCTCCAAACACAATAGGGGAGATTTATTAAAATCTGTGCAGAGGACAGGTTGACCACATCAGATCACTTCTTTCATTTTTCAGAGGCCTTTTCAAAAATGAAAGAAGCAATCTGGTTGCTATTGGCAACCAACCAACTTTTTCTCTGCACAGCTTTTGATAAATCTCCCCCAATGGGTTTTAGCTGCTGTCTGCAGTTGACAATTGCTGGCCAAGTCTGATGCCGGCTATCTAACTGTATAGATGCTGTGATCGGTTGTCATAGCAGATGGAGGCCTTCTATAGACTTCCATTGCAAGTCGATGTGCCAGTTTGATAGATCAGTTTAGGGGCATCGGCAAGGGCTTAATATAATCTGTTCTGTGACTGCATTATTAGTAATGTATATGCATGGTGATACGTGTATTCAGGTGCTTATGTATAGAGCAAATGTTTTAGTTGTTGCGTTTTAAGAAAGTTCTGGAACTTGACTTTCCTGCTCAGTTCACCCTGATTGTTCTTAAAGGAGTACTGCAGCCATAGACAATCTATACTGTGGATCGGGGATAAGTGTCTGTCTGATCGCGGGGGCACCTGAACTGCTGCAGCTAATGTTTGTGCCGTCAACCTTACTAAGAGGTTGACAGACACACCCCCTGCTCTCAGCTCTATGGGAGAGGTGGGGATGCACGAACGCAGCATCTCTGCCTCTCCCATAGAGATAAATGGAGGGGGCGTGTATTGGGGCCCCAAGCGTTCAGACCCTTATTCCATATCCTGCAGATAAGGGATAATTTATATAAGGCTGCAGTACTCCTTTAACTTCAGTGTAGGTGGGCAAATCCTAAAGGGTGGCTGTAAATGGATCAATTAGCACCCATTACAACCAGTAATTATTTAAGTATTTTGTTTAGAAATAATAGAATTAAGTATTTCCCTCAGGGAGGGGCACCGCTTCCGGTGTACGGAGATTCAAAAAGGCCATTAGCATTCCGCAGGTTTCTGGGTTATTAGAAATAATAAATTAGTTTCTCTATGTATTCTGGTTGTTGCAAATATCCCTTATCTATATTACCTGTACAATACCTTATGCACACACCACTGTAGATGCTGTATTGATGTCTCTATTGTTTGTAACAAAGCTTTCCCAGGAACTTTTGTTGTTGTTGTTGTTTTTTTGGTGGGAATGTAAATGAGCATTGAATTTGCTTGCATTCAATTGTTGGGGTCGCTGGGGACATAGTGCCGGGGGTGGGGGTGGTACAGATGATTAACATGTTGAGATTCTGCTTGGAAAAGTATCACCTTCTTCAGCTGTGAGTACAGTGGGCTGGCAATGTGTGATTATGGTAATAAAGCACAGCCTGAGCCTGCAAAACTGAGAACAAGCACAATGGCTGTGACTGAGCTGTGTATTCACGTTATTACCTTTCCTGCTGTACAGAACTGTACAATCACCTTTAGTCGCATGGAACATGTGTTCTTATGTTTCTCTAGTCATCTCCACGACAGCACCCTGAGATTGCCTCCGCCTGATTGGACAGGCAACCTGAGAGGTGCGGGAGACAGAAGATATCCTGCGCAACAGTTATTTTTTATGTTTTAGTACCTGCTACCTCAGCGTCCAGGCGGGCTTATGCAGAGTGCGGGCGAAAGGGAGTGGATCAGAGCAGCGGCTTTCTCTTCTGCTCCCGTGGTGTTTCAGCATCGCACAGGGCCTTCATTACGGTCCCGCTATAGAATCCTGTAGTAGCTGTGCGCTGCCGGACTGCATCTGACATCACTTCCGGTAATGTGGGCTCAGTTTCCGTCCGGGTCCAGTCACGAGGTTGGCGTCTGTCGTTGCGAGCTTCGGCCTGCCCTATCAGGATTAGTCTTCCCGAGCGCAGACAGGGTCTTCTATTTCAGGATCCTTAGTCTAGCATCCTGTGCTTCACTCAGCTTGCTGTATGGAGATTCCAGGATGTCTATTTCAGCCAAAGGTCCAGAGGGTGAGATGCTGCAGAATCCGGGATCCGTGAGTACTGAGGGCTATGTGGTTTTACCCAGGCGTATCTACGGTTGTTTTCTGATCCTTTCCTCCCATGTTTTTATTTCTGGGAGAAAAGGATGTTATGACTCCTAAATGCTAAGAAAAAATGTTAATTGTGTAATAAGGACTGTGTAGTGTCTTCCAAGAAGCTGATATGTAAGAAATGCTTGGCTAATTAAGTTAAGGAGGAGACCCCGGACCTTATGAAGAAGATTAAGGAACTTTTCCACTGTGAGATTCAGGCGGTTAAAGCATCTCAGCCTGTTGTGTCCACTTCTGCTGTACCAATTAAAGTCTCTAAAAAAACCTAGGGTGACTACTTTTTCTGAAGAAAGTACTGCTCCCCAGGATATTGAAGAGGGGGAATTAGTTGAGTGCCCTGAGGTAGAGGAAAATTCCTGTTTAGTCCTGAGGATACTGAGGAATTAATCTGGGCCATTAGATCCACCTTTGGGGTAAATTCACACCGGCGGATTACCCGGGGGGGGGGGGGGGGGGGGGAGGGGGGGGGCAGTGCAGGCAGGCAGAGGTAGAGGATTCATACTCAATCCAAGCCAGCCTGACTAATAAGAAGCAATGACGCCATACCTGTGGGGGCTCGGTTGACTTATTTTGCCCCCAATTGGGAAGCATTAGTTCCCAATCCTTGGAAATTGGGGGCAGTTGTACAGGCTCCCCCAAATCAGCTCAAGCAGGGGCATTACTCCCGCCTGTTCTTAGTAAAGATGCTCCATGGGAAGTACAGGACTATAATAAATCTAAAGCCCCTGAATAAATTTGTGAAGTACAGAAATTTCTAAATGGAGATGGTAAAATCAGCAGCGGCTCTCATAAAGGAAAATCCAGTAATGGCGATAATAGATTTAAAAGATGCCTACTACCATCTCCCAATTCACATGAGGTTTGCAGTATATGGGGGGGGGGGGGGGGGGGACAGAATATGCCACTACCAGTTTCTGTTTGCACTTCGGGCTCTCCTCTGCTTCCTGTGTTTTTACAAAGCTCAGTGAAGTGGTGTCCCTTCTGAGGAATAAGTCCATTCTTATCATTCCCTATCTAGATTATATTCTGGTGGCGGATTCTGTTCCTCTGTTACAAGATCACATTCACTGGACCATTCAGATTTTTCCGAACCTGGGTTGGATCCTGAATTTATAAAAATTTGATCTTTCTCCCAGCTCAGTAAAAGAATTCCTAGGAGTTCTCTTAAACTCAAATATCCATCTTTCCTCCCACCAGCAAAGAGGTTAAAATTCCAACAGATAGTGATAGAATTTTGTGCAAAGAAAATTTGCTCAATCCATTATGCAATGTCAGCCCTGGGTCACCTGACTTCATGTATCGCATCAGTGAGGTGGGCCCAATATTTCATTCAAGACCCCCTACAAAAATGGCTCCTATCAGTATGGGACAAATCTCAAAAATACACTTTTTTACACTAAAATGCTGGGGTTACCCAATTTTATACATTTTCACAAGGGGTAATTGTAGCAATTGGGTTACAAATTTTAGAGGGCTTTTTCTTTTGAATATGGAAACACATCCACATATGGGGTAACGTGCTGGGCGGGCGCACAACAAGGCTCAGAAGTCATACAGGTCTGTTTATATTTGAGGCCTATGGCACATCAGTAGCTGATGGTTACATACATTCAGAGGAAAATCGAAAATGAAACACCCACATGTGACACCATTACAAAAAGTACCCACCCTGAGGAATGGGTATAGGGGTAAAGAAGACCTTTTGAATGCATGGGTGTTTCCTAAATTTATTTTCCAGGAATGGATGAAGGGTAGCTTTTGAAAATTGCAATTTTCAACCAATGCTCTGATTCATCTTTCTGTGAGCAACAAACATGTGACTCCGAATTGTCGCCTGGAAATACAACAGAGCTCACAAGCGAGAACTCTTCGCATTTGAGGCCGATGTTTGTTATGGACCTAACAGTTATATACATTCAGAGGAAAATACAAGAAAGAAACACCCACATGTGAGCCTATTACAAATAGTACACCCCCTAGGGAAGGTGTATAAGGGTCAAGTGGAGATTTGGAACAGATGGATGTTCCCTAAATTTATTTTCCAGGAATGGATGAAGTGTACTATGGGGGGAATGAAAATTGCAATTTTAATACTGATATGCCAATTCCCAGAATGATGACCCAGAGTATAGCCAAAAGTAAAAATGATGCCCTCCCCAAACCCTATGCTCTGAATCATCATTCTGGGAATGTAATGTGTGTGGCCGCCCCTAACGTGTTAGCTCAAATGCGCACCCCGCTCAGGTGGGGAGAGAGAGCTGCACATTTAAGGCATGTTCTTTGTTTGACTATAGCCAGGAATAAAATAGCGGCAAAGTGGAAAAGCATAGAAACTCCGCAGGTTACGGCTATAGTCAATTCAATTCAGTCCATCAGAATTGCTTCATGGAATGGTCTATAGCTACAGCTAACGATGGGCTCATCTCTTTTACAAACGCATGCTCTAAATGGTTGGATTTCAAGCCACTGATTAAGTTATACAATACTTGCCCCCCCCCTTCCCTCCCCCAATTTCCCTTTTTCTCCTCCCCCCCCCCCCCTAAATATATCTTCTTTTCTTCCTTTTTTTTCTTTCCTCTTGGAACCCTCTGGGACGTATAATGCTGAAATATTAGGTAATACAATTAGGAGTGTAATTTGAATGTAATGTTAGTTATTGTTTTGTATGTATATGTATGAAAACAAAATAAAAAGATGCTAGTCGTAATAATACAAAGAGTTAGCTTTGTATTGATATAACCTTTAGGTAGTGGTCTTTATTTAGCCAATGATGGAGTTTTAGTTACTTAACCACTTAAGGACCAAGGGCATACAGGTACGCCTTTGCTCCCTGGTACTTAAAGGGTACCTCTCATCAAAAAAAACTTTTGATATATTATAGATTAATGTATGCAGAATAACTTTACAATTGCATGTTATTAAAAAATATGCTTCTTTCTATTTAATTTTCCACTTTGAAGAATTGACCACTAGGGGTCTCCCTACCAGTCCTGGCAGCAAGCATTTCAGACTTATGCTGGAGTCCTAAACACTATGAGCTGCCAGTCTGCTTTGTTCACGAAGGAGAACACTTGTTTGGATGTGAACAAAGCAGGCTGGCAGCTCTGAGTGTTTAGGACTCCAGCATGAGTCAGAAATGCTTGCTGACAGGACTGATCGGGAAAAATACAATAGAAAGAAGCATATTTTTCATTAACATGGTATTGGAAAGTTATTCAACATTCATTAATCTAAAATATATCAAAAGTTTATTTGATGAGAGGTACCCTTTAAGGACCAAGGGCGTACCTGTGCGCGCGTGGGAATTTCGGTCCCCGCGCGTGTCGGGCGGGGACTAAACTGGGGTGACTGTTGATATATATCAGCAGGCACCCCGTGCAAATGCCCAGTGGGGTCGTCAGACCCCCCATCTCGGCGATCGGCGCAAATCGCCAGTGAATTGAAACTGGCGATTTGCACCGATTCCGGGTCATACAGGTCTATGGTGACCTGGAAAATAAGGGGGATCAGGGTTGTCCAAGATGCCCACGATCCCCCTGAAGGTGCCACCCCTCCTATCCCTGCTATTGGTCATCTAGAAACGATGACCTATAGCACATTAGGGGCGGGGGGGGGGGGTTAACTTTTGGTTTCCTCGTTCTTCCCACCCACAATAGGCGGGGCAGAATGGGGAAACCGACAGAGGACCGGCGCTGAAGATCCACTTACCCATCCAGTGGCAGCGAGCGACGGTGATCTGCGGGCGGCGATGTCGTGCGTCTGGCTCCCTGGATCCTATACAGTGGTCTCTCCTGTTTTCTGTGTGGGCATGCTGGGATTTGTAGTTTTGCAGCATCTGGAGGGCCACAGTTTGGAGATTACTGTGCAGTGGTCTCTAAACTGTAGCCCTCCAGATGTTGCATAACTGCAAATCCCAGCATGCCCAAACAGCAAATGGCTATCTCAGCATGCTAGGAGTTGTAGTTGCGTATCTCCAGCTGTTGCATAAATACATCTCCCAGCATGCCCTTCGGCGATCAGTACTAGCTGGGAGTTGTAGTTTTGCAACAGCTGGAGGCACACTGGTTGGAAAATGCTGAGTTAGGTAACAGAACCTAACTGAAGGTTTTCCAATCAGTGTGCCTCCAGCTATTGCAAAAGTACAACTCCCAGCATGCACGGTCTGTCAGTAGAGGGTACATTCACACGGGCGGGTTTACAGTAAGTTTCCTGCTTCAAGTATGAGCTGCAGAAAATTTTTCACCGCAGCGCAAACTCCTAGCGGGAAACTCACTGTAAAACTCCGCACGTGTGAATGTACCCTAAAAACACTACACTACACTAACACATTATAAAGGTTATAACACTACATATACACCCCCTTACATTGTCCCCCCCCCCCCAATGAAAATAAAAAAAGGTATTGTACGGCAGTGTTTCCAAAATGGAGCCTTCAGCTTTTTAAAAACCAACAACTCCCAGCATTTCCGGCCAGCCACTGACTGTCCATGCATGCTGGGAATTTAGCAACAGCTGGAGGCACTCTGTTTGGGAATCACTGGCGTAGAATACCCCTATGTAATCCCTAATTTAGTCCTCAAATGCGCATGGCGCTCTCTCACTTCAGAGCCCTGTCGTATTTCAAGGAAACAGTTTAGGGTCACATATGGGGTATTTCCATACTCGGGAGAAATTGCACTACAAATTTTGGGGGGCTTTTTCTCCTTTTACCCCTTATAAAAAGGAAAAGTTAGGGTCTACACCAGCATGTTAGTGTACATTTTTATTATTTTTTTACACTAACATGCTGGTGTTGCCCCATACTTTTTACTTTCACAAGAGGTAAAAGGGAAAAAAAGACCCCGAAAATTTGTAACGCAATTTCTCCTGAGTATGGAAATACCCCATATGTAGGCTCAGGAGTGAGAGTGCACTATGTACATTTGAGTCCTAAATTGGTGATTTGCACAGGGGTGGCTGATTTTACAGCGGTTCTGACATAAATGCAAAAAAATAAATACCCACATGTGACCCCATGTTGGAAACTACACCCCTCAAGGAACGTAACAAGGGGTATAGTGAGCCTTAACACCCCACAGGTGTTTGACAAATTTTCCTTAAAGTTGGATGGGAAAATGAAAGAATGCTGGTGTTACCCTAAATTTTTCATTTTCACAAGGGAAAATAGGAATAAAGCCCCCCAAAATTTGTAACCCCATTTAAGAACATACCCCATATGTGGATGTAAAGTGCTCTGCGGGTGAACTACAATGCTCAGAAGAGAAGGAGCACCATTGGGATTTTGAAGATAAAATGTGTCTGGAATTGAAGGCCACGTGTGTTTACAAAGCCCCCATAGTGCGTGAACAATGGACCCCCCCCACATGTAACCCCATTTTGCAAACTACACCCCTCACATAATGTAGTAAGGGGTACAGTGAGCATTTACGCCCCACAGGTGTAAAATGAAAAGGGAAAAATGTAATTTTTCATTCGCTGAGTCCACTGTTCCAAAGATCTGTTAAACGCCAGTGATGTGTAAATGCTCACTGCACCCCTTATTAAATTCTGTGTGGGATGTAGTTTCCAAAATGGGGTCATATGTGGGGGGTCCACTGTTCTGGCACCACGGGGGGCTTTGTAAACTCACATGGCCCCTGACTTCCATTCCAGGCAAATTCTCTTTCCAAGAGCTCAATGGTGCTCCTTCTCTTCTGAGCATTGTAGTTCGCCCGCAGAGCACTTGATGTCCACACATGGGGTATTTTCATACTCAGAAGAAATAGGGTTACAAATTTTGGGGGTAATTTTCTCCTCTTACTCCTTGTAAATTTTAGGGAAATACCAGCATTTTAGTGAATTTTTTTTTTTTTTTCATTTACGCATCCAACTTTAACAAAAAAGTTGTGAAATACCTGTGAGGCTCTCTGTACCCTTTAAGTTTCTTGAGGGGTGTAGTTTTCAAAATAGTATGCCATGTGTTTTGTTTTTTTCCGCTTTTCTGGCACCATAGGGGCTTCCTAAATGCGACATGCCCCCCAAAAACCATTTCAGCAAAATTTGCTTTCCAAAAGCCAAATATGACTCCTTCTCTTCTGTGCTTTGTAGTGCGCCCGCAGAGCATTTTACGTACTTAGAAGAGATGGGGTTACAACTTTTGGGGGTCATTTTCTCCCACTACCTTTTATAAAAATGATAAATTTGGGAGAAAAACTCCACTTTAGTGAGAATTTTTTTTTTACACATCTGACTTTAACGAAAAGTCGTCAAACACATGTGGGGTGTTAAGGCTCACTGGACCCCTTGTTACATGCCTCGAGGGGTGTAGTTTCCAAAATGGTATGCCATGTGTTTTTTTTTTTCTGCTGTTCTGGCACCATAGGGGCTTCCTAAATGGGACATGCCCCCCAAAAACCATTTCAGAAAAACTCACTCTCCAAAATCCCATTGTCGCTCCTTCCCTTCTGAGCCCTCTACTGCGCCCGCTGAACACTTGACATACACATATGAGGTATTTCCTTACTCGAGAGAAATTGGGTTACAAATTTTGAGAGGATTTTTCTCCTTTTACCCCTTTTAAAAATGCAAAAACTGGGTCTACAAGAACATGCGAGTGTAAAAAATGAATATTTAAAATTTTCTCCTTCATTTTGCTGTTATTCCTGTGAAACACCTAAAGGGTTAACGCACTTTCTGAATGTCCTTTTGAATACTTTGAGGGGTGCAGTTTTTATAATGGGGTAATTTGTGGGGTATTTCTAATAAGAAAGCCCTTCAAATCATCTTCAAACCTGAACTGGTCCATGAAAAACTCCGGTTTTGATAATTTTGTGAAAAATTTGAAAATTGCTGCTGAACTTTGAAGCCCTCTGATGTCTTCCAAAAGTAAAAACATGTCAACTTTATGATGCAAACATAAAGTAGACCTACTGTGTATGTGAATCAATATATAATTTATTTGGAATGTCTATTTTCCTTACAAGCAGAGAGCTTCAAAGTTAGAAAAATGCAAAATTTTCATTTTTTTAAATCAAATTTTTGAATCTTTCACCAAGAAATGATGCAAGTATCGACAAAATTTTACCACTAACATAAAGTAGAGTATATCACGGAAAACCAATCTCGGAATCAGAATGAAAGGTAAAAGCATCCCAGAGTTATTAATGCTTAAAGTGAAAGTGGTCAGACGTGCTAAAATGCTCTGGTCCTACAGTGAAAATTGGCCTGGTCCTTAAGGAGTTAAAGGGAAACTGACAGCTGGTTTACCCAATACCTACTAAACCCAATACACAGGGCTATAGTGTTGGTAAACCTGATTACATTGAGGTATGACTTTCCTTGTCTAATCTGCGGTCTGGTTCTGGAGGTACCCCTTGTTTTAGCTGACATTGTTAATCTGGAAATGGTTGGCTTTGCACAATGGAGGAGGGACCCAGCATCCCTGCCTCTATCTCCTCTGCACCGATATGCCTGTTCCCATGTATATACATGAGGTGGATGGAGCTGAAGGGACAGAGGCAGGGATTCTATTAATGCTGGGACCCTCCTCCATTGTGCATAGCCGACCATTTCTAGATTGCCAACTAATGCAACGGGTATCTCTTAAACCAGTCCCTGGATCCAGGTAAGTGATCTCTCATTGTAATCTGGTTCACCTACACTATAACCCCATGTATTGGGTTTAGGGCAGGTAAACCACTGTCAGTTTCCCTTTAATAAATTTGGTTTTGATCACGTGTGTCATTGATTTTTAAACTTTAAATCTTTCCCAATAATGTTTTTTTTCCTGCTTCAAATAAACTAGCAACATAGTACAGGTGAAATTATCTCCCCTACCAATACTAAGCAGGGGAATTGTTTGACACCCTCCCTCCTCACCCATATGTTTCCCATTTTTATGTATGCAAGCAGTATAGTGCATCCTCATTGTCAGCGTAGCCTTTATTGGACTTTATATATGTAATTCCTTGACCAGATTGCTTACACGGTTTCCAAACAATGGCCTATTTTCTGAGTGGCTCAGAGCTCTGGTTTAATACATTGCTGATGTAAACGACTAATCTGATGGATGCCTGGGTACAATTGTTTGACCTTTCCGCAGTCCCATAAGTGTGTCAATTCCGACCCCCCTGTAAGATGTGTTCCCTATCAGCACTGCATGTTCTCCTATGTAGGGTATCGCATAACCTAATTTAGAGCACTGTTGAAGTAAAATTATATACAGTGCATTCAGATAGTCTTCAGATCCTTTTACTTTTTTCATACCTTTTTAATATTGTGGTCTTGTTTTGAAATAAATAAAAAATCTAAATTCCCCCCCATCATTCTGCACTCACTATCCCATAATGACAAAGTAAAAACAGAATGTTAGAAATCTTTGCTAATTTAACCCCTTAACGACCACGGACGTAAATGTACGTACTGGTTTGGTGGTACTTCGCGCACATACACGGGAGGTTTCGGCTGCTATCCGCAGCCGGGGACCCGCTGGTAATGGCCGACATAAGTGGTTGCGCAGATGTCCGCCATTAACCACTCAGATGCTGTCATCAGTACAGATCACGACATCTGTGGCAATGCGCACGTTAAAATAGATGATTGGATTGCCCGCAGTGCTGCCTTGGCGATCCAATCATCTGTAATGGCTGACGGAGGTACTCTCACCTGCTTCCGTCCGTCTCCCGGCGTCTTCTGCTCTGGTCTGAGATCGATCAAATGATTGCTAAAGACAGTCCCCTATGGGGACATAAAAAGTGTATAAAAAAAATTAAATAAATAAAAAAATTGTCAGTTTTTCCCATTTTTCCCCCAAAAAGCATAAATTCTTTTTTTTAATATATATAAACATATTTGGTTTTGCCACGTGCATAAATGTCCGAACTATCAAAATATAATGATGTTGATCCTGTACGGTCAACGGCGTAAACGTAAAAAAATGTCAAAAATTTGAAACTTTTTTGTGACAATTTATTCCAGGAAAAAAATTATAAAAAATGATCTAAGAGTTTTATATATGCAAATTTTGTATCAATAAAAAGTACAGATGAGGGCGCAAAAAAATAAGCTCTCATACCTTCCTATATATGGAAAAATGAAAAAGTTATAGGTGGTCAAAATAGGGCAATTTTTGATTACTGATTTTGTACAAAAAAATTTCAATTTTTTTTAAGCAGTACAATAATATAAAAGTATCTAGCCATGGGTATCATTTTAATCTTCTTGACCCACAGAATAAAGAGCACGTCATTTTTACCGTAAAGTGTAGTGTGTTAAAACGAAACCCTCCAAAATGTCCAAAATTGTGGTTTTCATTTAAATTTCCTACCTAAAAAAAATATCTATTTGGGCTCGCCGTACATTTTATGGTAAAATGAGAGGTTTCAATACAAAGTACAATTGGTCACGCAAAAAACAAGCCTTTATATGTGTCTGTTAGAGATGAGCGAACTTACAGTAAATTCAATTCGTCACGAACTTCTCGGCTCGGCAGTTGATGACTTTTCCTGCATAAATTCAGCTTTCCGGTGCTCCGTTGGGCTGGAAAAGGTGGATACAGTCCTAGGAGACTCTTTCCTAGGAATGTATCCACCTTTTCCAGTCCACTGGAGCACCTGAAGGCTGAACTAATTTACGCAGTAAAGTCATCAACTGCCGAGCCGAGAAGTTCGTGACGAATCAAATTTACTGTAAGTTCGCTCATCTCTAGTGTCTGTAGATGGAAATATAAAAGAGTTATTGATTTTAGGAGAGGAGGAAAAAATGAAAATGAAAAAATAAAATTGTCCTGGTCTTTAAGGTTAAAATGGGCTTGGTCCTTAAGGGGTTAAAGAAAAAACTAAAGTATTTAGACCCTTTATTCAGCACAATTACAGCATCCAGTCATGTGTATGGTATCACAAGGTTTTCAAACATGGACTTGGGAGTGTTCTGCCATTCTCCCCTCAAGCACTGTCAGGATGGATTGAATCTGTTGGTGGAAGCCATTTTCAGGTCTCTCAAGTGATGTTATATTGGGGTCAAGTCCGGGCTCTTTCTGGGCCACTCAAGGACATTTACAGCGCTGTCTCCAGGGCCAGACTGGCCGTCGGGCACACCAGGCATTTGCCTGGTGGGCTGGAGCATCCGTGGGCTGGCCCCTCCACCAGCCCTAACAACTGTGAAGCTGCAGCTTTTTAAAGTTGCAACTGCAGTTAATGATTTAAGAGCTCTTAAAGCGGCAACCGCTGGCCACAGACTTCAAAGAGTACCTGTCACAAACTTTCTAATTACATGTGATTAACAAAAATGTATATTTACATGTTTTTATTTTACTTTTAAAAACTGACCACTAGGGGTCTCCCTACATGTCCCGGCTCATTGAATGCGGACTCATGCCGGCCTGGCAGCATGAGTCCGAACTCTGTACCGCTGGGACACTGAAAAGCACACCGCAGCTCCCTGCCTATCAACCAGACAGGCGGGAGCGAGTCTTGTGCATGGCAAGCACCCCTCGTGATTACATGCCGGCCGTAGCGCCCAATAGCAGCCCATGCCCTCAAAAACCCTTCCCACTGGGTTACATGCCAGCCGCAGCATTACATGCTGGCAGCAGCATCCGCGACAGCTACACCCGTGATTACATGCCAGGCGCTGCGCCCGACAGCAACAGAGATGGGGGGGGGGGGGCGGGGGGCTGGAGGGGGAATAGGGATCCTGAGAGGTCTGGAGGATGACAGGGGTCTGAGGTAGGGGGGTGTAATGGGGATCTTGAGGGGTCTGAAGGAGGATGACAGGGGGATCTGGGGAGGGGGGGGGGGATTGGAATCCGAAGACATCTAGAGGATGATGACAGAGGGGTCTGGGGAGGGAAGAATAGCAATCATGAGGGGTGTGAATTAAAGTAGGCATACAGAGGAGAATCTGTCTGGAAGACACAGACAGAGAGGTCTGGAGAAGGACAGAGGAGTTGGGGAGAACGACAGAGGGGTCTGGGGGGATAGGGATCCTGAGGGCTCTTTCGGAGAGGTATAGAGGAGGGTGACAGAGGAGTTGTAGGGGATAGGGATCCTGAGGGGTCTAGGGGGGACCTTGGGGTCTGGAATCGGAGGACATATGGGCCTGGGGAAGGACATAGGGGGTCTGGGGACACAGAGGTCTGGAGGGGGACAGAGGATTCTGGAGAAGGAGGACAAGTGTCTGAAGGAGTAGGGCGACATAGGAGGACATAGTGGCCTAGAAGAGGAGGACAGACTAGGGCTGGAGGAAGACAGAGGGGTCTGAGGGACACAGATGAGTCTGGGAAGCATAGGGGTCAGGAGAAGGAGGACAGGGGTCTGAAGGAGGAGGACTAAGGGGTCTACAGGAGGACAAAGGGGTCTGGAGGAGCACAGGGGTCTCTGGAGGAGGACAGAGGGGTCTGGAGGACACAGAGTAGTCTGAGGGGGCAAAGGAGTCTAGAGGAGGACATAGGGGCCTGGGGGACACAAAGGGATGTTGGGGGCATAGGGGTCTAGAGGAGGACAGGGGTGTCTGGAGGAGGAGGAGGACAGAAGGGGTCTGCAGGAAGACACAGGGGTCTAGAGAATGTAGAGAAGTCTGAGGGGGCATAGAAATCTAGAGGAGGACATAGGGATTTGGATGACAAAGAGGGATGTGGTGGGGCATAGGATCTGGAGCAGGACTTAGGGGTCTGGGGGGAAAGTGGGGATGACATCAAAGGGGTCTGCCAGAGAACAGTACAGGGGTGACAGTATTATTTCCAGGGCAAAGTGTGTGCCAGGATTCTAATGATTGTCTTCATATAGAGCCAATGATGTACCTCTGGAAGAAGTCCCCTGTGCCTGGACAAGATGAAGACTGCAGAGAAGATGTAATCTGTAAATTATTTCACCATTGTATAATCTGTCCCATCACTGCTGTTGTTACTTGTAATTACTTTAGGAATAATAGTTGAAACTGAATACCTAATATGTGGCTCTCCAGCTTCTACAAAACTACAACTCCCAGACTGTCTGAGGCTCTCCAAAGACGATGAGAAATTTAGCTTTGCAACAGCTGGAGAGTCGCTTGAACCAAGGTAATCGGTAGGGGTCCCAGCAGTCGGACCTACACAAAAAAAAAATGGGCTGCTTAGTCTAAAATGCCCGGGCCTATTTTTCCTAGCTTTGTGCTTAGGGTCATGTTGAAAGAGGAATCTTTTGCCCAGTCTGATTATATTTTCATAAAAAATATCTCAGAACTTTGCATCATTAACCCCTTAAGGACATGCACCGTAAATGTATGGTGCTGCATAGCACCTCTTAGCGCACAGCGGCGTACATTTACGGCGCGGCTGTGATACGAGCACAGGAGATGTGCTCGCTTCATTCCCGGCGGGTTCCGGCGGCTGTCAGCAGCCGCGGACCCGCTGGTAATGGCGGACATCAGCAATCGCACTGATGTCTGCCATTAACCCCTCATATGCCGTGATCCATACAGATCACGGCAACTGTCGGCAGTTAAAATATCTGATCACTTGCGGCACTGCCGCGGGGATCAGATCAGCCAATATGGCGGATGGAGGTCCCTTCACCTGCCTCCGTCTGCCCCCCGGGGTCTTCTGCACTGATCTGCCTTCCAGCAGACCAGAGCAGAAGATTGCCGATAATACTGATCTTTGCTATGCCCTATGAATAGCACTGAACAGTATTAGCAATCTAATGATTGCTATAAATAGTGCCCTATGGGGATGTAAAAAGTGTAAAATAAATGTAAAAAAAAGTTTAAAAAACAAAAAGTAAAACAAATGTAAAAAATCCCCTCCTCCAGTAAAGTTTTTAATCAACCTTTTTCCCCATATTAATACATAAAAGCGTAAAAAAAAGATAAATAATAAACATATTTTGGTATCGTTGTGTGCGTAAATGTCCAAACTATAAAAATATAATGTTAATCGTCCCCTATGGCGAACGGCGTAAACGTAAAACTGCGTAAAACGATCAAAAAGTCACATGCACAAATCTGGTACCAAAGCAAACTACAGATCATGGAGCAATGAGCCATCACAAATCCCTGAATACGGTGAAATAAGAAAGTTACAGGTAGTCAAAATAGGGCAATTTTATACATACTGATTTTGTAAAAAAAAAAAAGATTGAGATTTTTTTAAATGCAGTACAATAATAGAAAAGTATGTAACCATGGGTATCATTTTAATCGTATTGACCCAGAGAATAAAGAAAACATGTATTTTTTACCTTAAAGTGTACGGCGTGAAAACGAAGCCCCCCAAATTTGCAAAATTATGATTTTCGGTTAAATTTCCTTACACAAAAATTATTTTTTGGGGTTTACCATACATTTAAGGGTAAAATGAGTGATGTCATTATTACAAAGTACAACTGGTGACGCAAAAAACAAGCCCTCATGGGTCTGGGAATGGAAATATAAAAGTTATGAATTTTAGAAGGCGAGGAGGAAAAATTGGCTGCGTCCTTAAGTTCACCTTATGGTCTGAGTCCTTAAGGGGTTAAGCTTTCCCTCAACTCTGAGCAGTCTCACTGTTCCAGCTATGGTGCTTTACTGTAGGAATGGCATGGGGCTGGTGATGAGTAGTGCTGGTTTCTCTCCAGACAGGATGCTTAGAATTGAGGCCAGGTTTCTTCTGTCTGGTCACACTGTAAAAAAGCCTAGATTGGTGGAGTGCTGCAAAAATTGGTTGTGGACCTTCTTAACGTTTCTCTAATCTACACAGAGGATCTTTAAAGATCAGCCAGAGTGACAATTCACCTCTTTTATACCAAGGCCTTTCTCCCCTTATTACTTAGTTTGGTGGGGTCACCTCCTCTAGGAAGAGTCCTAGTTGTCCTAAACTTCTTCCATTTAAGAATTATGGTGGCTACTGTGCTCTCTGGAACTTTCAGTGCAGTTTTGCATCCTTCTTCAGATATGTTCCCACAATCCTGTGTCTAAGCTCTACAAGCAGTTTTTTCAACCTCATGGCTTGGCTTTTGCTCTAATGTGCATTGTCAGCTGTGAGACTTTATATAGACA
The DNA here is from genome assembly GCF_029499605.1 of Hyla sarda. Lineage (NCBI taxonomy): Eukaryota > Metazoa > Chordata > Amphibia > Anura > Hylidae > Hyla > Hyla sarda. The sequence goes on along the minus strand of NC_079194.1, from coordinate 115,917,717 downwards.
GGGTTATGTTTTTCCAAAACATGTCAAATAAAATAAATTTACAACAGGTGACTCAGATAAAGGGTTATCCTGGAAAAGAAAAACAGATAATTTCTTCCAAGAAACAGCACCGCATCTGTGCTTAGGTTGTGTGGGGTATTACAACTTGGCTCCATTCACTATGGACCTGAACTGCAAAACCATACTTAACCTGAAGACATGTGTGGTGCTGTTTTTGGTAAGAAATCACATCTGTTTTTCTAATTCTGGATAACCTCCTAAAAGGTGTATAAACATCTCAAAGATTATCAAGAGGAATAGAGGGCCTCAAATGTCATAGCAAATATTCTAAATACTTATGTCCATAAAAAAAATTGTTTTCTCTTTTTTTTAAATATTTGCAAGTGTTTCTAAAATTGTGCCTTCACTATCTCGTAATGTGCTACCGAGTTCAGATTGATGGGGAAAACTTTTTTTTCTAGCAAAAGGCAGCAACATAACAAAATGGGGAAATTGGTGAAGGGTTCTTAATACTTTCCAAATGCATTGTATATCTTTTTCTCAATTTTGGAGCAGGCAGGAGTACAGGTTGATGGTGGCCGTGCATGAATGGTATTCTGTTTACATTGCTTCAGTTTCCCAATATGGCCGCATGTGTGAAAAGAAAACTGGACTATTCAAAACCTTGGATACGACAAAAATGGTTTTCCATAACTTCCCCATTGTTGTCCACTGGGCCTAATTTTTCAAAATTAGCAAACAAAAAACAAAAAAAAACATGGCACGTGATTAGAAGTTGAAATTGAAGTTAGCAAGGTTTTATTAGTTTCACTTCAAAGTTCATATAAGTAGTGGTTAGTAGATGTTGGAAATATACTTGGGAAAAGTACCATTCAGATCATTAATAATTCCTACTTCTGTCTGACATTTCCACCAATGTGAAGTTAAATGTAAATGGCTGCACCACACAAAGGATCAAAGGTCCATTATACTTGAAGCTGTCTCTGTGGTATCCTTTTTGGGAGGGTAAAAGGTCATCCTAACTGTACATAAGTCATCAGCCTATAAGATGACACACTTCATACATTGGATTAGGGTCTGGAGACATGATACCTGCCCACATTGTTCCCAGTACATGGACCCATTACACAGTTGTGAAAACTGCCCTTGTCTGAATGTGTTTTGGGCAGCTACTATAAAGTGGGCTTACTGCCTAAACATTTCTAGAGACCCTAAGGTCTGTATAATGAAGTGGGTGGATAATATTCTGTTAAAGGAACACAAAAACGTATTGCCTGCAGTGCCCCGCCTTCAGTGTTGTGCTAATTCCTTGTTAAAGCTAATGGTATGATGGGTAGGAGAAATGACGGTACCAACCAAATATAATAACCTTTGGACTCTGGGAAATATTCATCAAAAACTTTGCAGATGAAAAGTTGACCAGTTGCCCATTGCAGATTGCTTCTTTTATAATCTATACTTTTATAGATTTGTAAATTACTTCTATTAAAAAACCTTAATCCTTTCAGTACTTATGAGCTGCTGAAGTTGAGTGGTTATTTTCTAAGTTCTCTCTGATGACACCTGTCTCAGGAACTCTCCAGAGCAGAAGCAAATCCCCATAGCAAACCTCTTCTACTCTGTGCAGTTCCCGAGACAAGCAGAGATGTCAGCAGAGAGCACTGTTGCCAGACAGAAAAGAACAACTTGACTTCAGCAGCTGATAATTATTGGAAGGATTAAGATTTTTTTTTTAATAGAAGTAATTTACAAATCTGTTTAACTTTCTGGAGCCAGTTGATATAAAAGTTTTTTCCTGGAATACCCCTTTAAGACTATCTCTAATATATCTTTTAAAAATGTTGTGGTTCTTACCTTATATTTGGGAGAGGAATGCAGAAGTGAGACAGACTATGGAGAAGATATCTGTCCAGAACTCATGTCAACACAGTTAAGTGACAGGAATATGATCCTAATTACAGTGTGTGTAACATCCTTTGAGCTTGGACTCCCCATATTGTTAAGTGGATTAGGCAGTGGCTGACTGAGGGACAATAAAGGGTTGTAGTTAATGGAGCATATTGAGACCAAGGACTTATTTCCCGTGGGGTACCTTTTATGAAGCTATACTTGGATCCATTTTGTGTAATATCTTTATCAGTCATAGAGCAAAGGGTTTTGATGGTGCGACATTGGTCTTTGGCTAGTGACACAAAGATTTTTAACAGGGTTGATGTTCCTGAAGGTATACGCCAAATGGAAAAGGATTTAGCTAAAATGGAAGAATGGTCAGAACTCAGAATAAGAATGCACTGAGCGTCAAAACTCAAGGGCAGAATATAAAATATTTGATCCAATCCTAACCTCAGTATCTGAGAAAAGTCATTTAGGAGTCATTATTTCAGAAGACTTAAATGGGAACTCTGGTACTTAACTTCTTATTCCTATCTATAGGACAGGGATAAGTGTCTGATCCATAGGATCTCCTCATGCACAAAGCAACCACAGCATGTTCGACACATAGTTGACACGCCCCCTCCATGCATTTCTATGGAAGAGTCGGGGATACACGAGTACAGCTTTTGTGTATATTCTGCTCACCAATAGAGATGCATGCAGGGGTTATGTTACATACCACTCTGTGCACAGAGCAGTGGTTGTCCTATGCATGAGGAGAGTTGGGGCGCCGGGCAGGAGATCCTGTGAACAGATAAGAAGTACCAGAGTTTCCCTTTAAATAAAGGCATAAAATGCCACAGAGCAGCAGGGAACGCTAGCAGAATGCTTGAGTGTATAGGGAGAGGTATTAGCAGTAGAAATAGGGTAGTGCTCATGCCACTATAAAGAGCACTGGTGAGACCTCATTTGGAGAATTCATAGAAGAGCTACTAAACTAATACATGGAGTGTAGGATAAACTTACCAGTAAAGGTTAAAGAGTACCTGTCATTGAATAAACTTTTCTAAACTAACTCAGGCTATGTTCCCTAACTACTCCTAACACCCTTCCCACCCTTAGAAAGAATATCAGAGCTTTAAAAAGCTCTGTATCATACCTTTCTTCTTGCTCACATAGTGAAATCTTCCAGCAGAAGAAAGTGGGCGTTTCCTGGCAGGCATGACTTCACTGAAGAGTGCTGGGGGACAACTTCTGCCCTCACATCGTTGCAGCGCTGTGATGAATAGAAGACCTCAGACTCTGTTCAGCAGCTTTCAGTCTGTGTATCTTTCAGTGAGGCTCTGTTCAGCTTTTGGTCTGTGCAGCTGCATTTAGTGAGGCTCTTTGCAGCGGTCAATCAAGCTCAGTGCAGAGAAATACTTCCTGACTTTGGTCACCTGCCATTACAAGCAGGAGACCAAAATCTGAGATTTTGACCAGACGGAATGTGTTCTGGCCAAGAAGGGAGACCCCTGGTGGCCAAAAGTACCGTATACAGCAGAAAACTAACATAAGTTTATTTTTTAATTGAAGCCAATTAGAAAAGTTATTTGGCATAAGGAATCAAATATTAAAAATCATGTTTAACCCCTTAACGACCACGGACGTAAATGTACATCCTGGTTTGGTGGGACTTCCCGCACCAGAACGTACATTTACGTCCTGTGTATGACCGCGAGCATCGGAAGGGTGCTCGCGTCATACACGGCAGTTTCCGGCTGCTAGCGATCCCGCGGATGTCCGCCATTAACCCCTCCGATGCCCTGATCAATACAGATCACGGCATCTGCGGCATTGAGGCACTTTGATTGCATGATCGGATCGCCCGCAGCGCTGCCGCAGGGATCCGATCATCCAGCATCACAGCCTGAGGTCCCCTTACCTAGCTCCGGCCGTCTCCCAGGGTCTTCTGCTTATCACCGATAATACTGAGCAGTGCTGTGTCCTATGCATAGCACTGCACAGTATGAGCAATCAAAGGATTGCTATAGATAGTCCCCTATGGGGACATAAAATGTGTGTAAAAAAAATAAATAAATAAAAAATAGAAAAATGTAAAAGTAAAAAGTAAAAAAGAATTGAAAAATCCCCTCCCCCAATAAAAATTATAATTGTCAGTTTTTCCCATTTTACCCCCAAAAAGCGTAAACATTTTTTTTACAAAACATATTTGGTATCGCTGCATGCGTAAATGTCCGAACTATCAAAATATAATGTTAATGATCCCGTACGGTGAATAACGTAAACGTAAAAAATAAAAAAAAGTGCAAAATGCTGCTTTTTTGGCACATTTTATTAAAAAAATATTTATAAAAATGATCTAAAAGTTTTATATATGCAAATGTGGTATCTAAAAAAAATTACAGATGACGGCGCAAAAAATGAGCCCTCATACCGCCCTATATACGGAAAAATGAAAAAGTTATAGGTGGTCAAAATAGGGCGATTTTAGATGACTGATTTTGTACAAAAAGTTTTAGATTTTTTTAAAGCGGTACAAAAATATAACAGTATCTAGCCATGGGTATCATTTTAATCATATTGACCCACAGAATAAAGAACACCTGAAATGTTTACCGTAAAGTGTACAGTGTGAAAACAAAACCCTCCAAAATGTGCAAAATTTTTGTTTTCATTTACATTTCCTCCCTAAATTTTTTTTATTTTTGCGTTCGCCGTACATTTCATGGTAAAATGAGGGGTTTCATTACAAAGTACAATTGGTCATGCAAAAAACAAGCCCTTATATGGGTCTGTAGATGGAAAAATAAGAGTTATGAATTTTAGAAGGCGAGGAGGAAAAAACAAAAACGCTAAAATAAAATTGGCCTGGTAAGGTGAAAATGGGCTTGGTCATTAAGGGGTTAATTACAGTGACCATTTAAAGGACCTTAACATGTAAAGCTTGGAAGAAAGACTAGACAGGGGATATAATGGAAATTTTAAATACATAAAGGAAAACATCACGGTAAAGGAAGAGAGAATATTTAATGGAGTACTTCGGCCCTAATACATCTTATCCCCTATCCAAAGGATAGGGGATAAGATGTATGATTGCGGGGGTCCCGCTGCTGGTGCCCCCGCAATTTGTCATTTCGCACCCACCTTTGCGAGCTCTCTGGAGGCTCCGAGTGTGAAGCATGACGACCATGGGGCTGGAGTATCGTGACATCACGACTCCGCCCCTGTGGTGACATCACGCCCCTCCTCCTCAATGCAAGTCTATGGGAAGGAGGGGGGGAGGGTGACTGCTGCGGATAGGGGATACGATGTATTCGGGCCGGAGTACCCATTTAAAAGAAAAAAAAACACCAAAAGAGGACAAAGTTTTATATTAGAGGGGCAATATCAGGATTATCTAGGATTACTTTACTGAGAGAGTAGTGTATGCATAGAATAGCCTTCCTGTAGAAGTGGTAGCTGCAAATACAGTGAAGAAGTTTAAGAATGCTTAGGTTATCCTTCATATAAGACAGGCCCGGGGATTATTCATAGTATTCAGAATATTGGGCAGACTAGATAGACCAAATGGTTTTTATGTGCCAATACTCTATGTTTCAATAAAGTGATAGTGTAGTGGATTGTCATCGATCTAAGCTGTTCCCTGAAGAAAAAAAATTATCCTGCAATTTTTCCTAAAGGTATAAAATTGAAAGGCAGCAACCTATAAATGGCAAGTTATTTTGTTCAAAGAAGAGGAGAGAGAAACATGGCATGGAAAGATGACTTTGTTTACATGTGACGTCATTCCACAGCAGCAAAGGAAACTTGTTCCATTGAGTTCTGTGTCGGAAAGAATTCTCAATGACAGTTCTGCGATGCTTAATTGTAACATTCCAGGCATCGCTTATTAAGGCAAAGTGATAATGGAGCTTTTGAGAAAAGGCAGCTTGCATCTTGCCAAATATATCAAAACACTTATCTTCAGACCCTCACAAGACTTTTCTTTAAAGTACTTTTAATCCCGGACATCTCCATTTTCCCACAGTGAAATCTTACATCCTTTTGTATTCCCTGGTCTTTTAAAACCTAACTCCACTTAATACCTGAACATTCACATAGGACTGCTGTTAATCCCGACATATGCTCCCCCCCACATCATGATGAAAGGAGGCCAGGAAACTGAGATAGAGAGCTGTTTGTTGGGGTCCTTACAATGTAGACATGGAGGGAATTTTGGCAAACCAGCTGTTAAATTAATATGGAAAGAAAATAATCTGCAAATGTATTGTTTCCTAAAGGTCACTGGTAACACAAAAATAGGTAAAACAGCTTTACAGTATAAGGACCCTGCAAACAAATCCAAAATCCCACCTTTCTCTACATAAGGCTCTCTGGTGTCTATATTTGGACATGCTTGCATTCCTCCTGTGAATAACAATGTTCAATAGAACTCTGTATTCATTTGCTATTCCTCCTAGGTTGAAGGGTAATAATTCTTGAGAAGAACATCATTAACTGTGTATGAATAAATGAACAACTGGGTGGTACCCTTTTCCTTGTCAATGGGGCCTATCTTTACACACTCTATCCAGTCACTTCATTGTTTACAAGGTCAGTTAGGGAAAATGGAAAATAAGTTTTAAAGGAAATCTGTCACCAGTGTCACCTGCACTAACCTGTCGGTACCAACAGATAGTGCAGGTGACACTGTTGACAATGGTACTCGCCTTGTCCCGGTCCATGCAGGGTATCTCCTTTTTAATCTTCTGTTATCTTCACTCCGGGCACTGGCTTGGGGCACGGACGAAGCTTAATGATGTAACCGCTGCTGTTCCCAGGACAAGGAACCCAACAGAGAGCAGCAGCAGTGATGTCACTAAGCTCCACCCATGCCCCAAGCCGCTGCTGCTTTCTGCAGGGTCCAGGGCAGCAGCGGTTAAATCATTAAGCTCTGCCAGTGCCCCAAGCTGGTGCCCTGAGCGAAGATACCAGAGAAGATGACTTTCTTTTCAGCTGATTTTCTATTATCTGTTCCTGAGAAAGCTGGGTGATAATCAGTGTGACTTTAAAGCTGTCAGAGGCTTTTTACTCAACTTTCATAGAATCCTTACTCTCCCCAAGCAATGATCTATAGCAAATTCTATGTATTCAACTTTTTTTTGGACATCGAACTTGCAAGCTTTTCTTTACAACAAATAGCTTTTTATGGAATGTCACAGAGGAAAAAAAAAGATCCAGAACATGGTTGAAAAGATTCATATTAGTTTGTGCTTCCACTGTTGGTGTTTGCAGCGGATGTTACTCATTCCTATGTGGCATGTTCCTCATTTCTCGGTCGCTCATCATTGGGGGACACCGAACTGATCGGTATATGCTCTTGCCACCAGTAGGTGCTAACACAAGGAAAAAGAAAAGTCGGCTCCTCCCTGGCAGGATATACCTGCCCACCTGCAGTGAGGTAACCAGTTTTTTCTAGTGTCAGCTAGGAGGTGGACACGGTCTGGTTCTCTCCAGACCTGGTCTTTTTTTTATTATTTTCTAGTAAGGGGCTGTTTAGTTAGATTTCTTTACTCCCTTTTATTTCACTTTTCAGGTGGGGTGACAGGAGCATGGCGCTGCCTGTTTCCCCATATGCGGCTAAGGGGCACGGTACATTGATGGATGCACCGTCAACTCCTTCCCGCCAACGGCCAGCGCCTGGAGGTTGTACCCTGGGTCTGGGTCCCCCACTGCCCTTGCTCGCACCGCTATCTGTAGCCTTGTACGATGCAGCGTGGCCATAAGCTGGATGAAGACATCTGAGGGTGAGTATAAGAAGGCAGGTGAGTATTATTACACCCCCCTTCCCCCCCCTCAGGGTGACGGACTTCCATATAAAAAGGGACTCTGTCCTTTATTGAAGTCTTTATGTGTGGGGGCTGTGTTAGCAGGGACACTGCACCTGGTGGAATGAGGGGTTCATGGCGACGCATGGCTCCTTCCTTCTTCCCCGGTGCCAGCGCGCGTTCTGGGGGTTAAAATGGCGCGGGCGGTCGGGCAGTGCTCTTACCGCGGCCTTTTATCTCCCTCCAGATGTCTCTCACTTTTTGGGGACCGGCGACGCTCGTTCCCTGAGCGGCGCCGTAGGCTCCCTGAACTGCGGCCTGGAGAGAGCTTCCCACTTCGGGCCGCCATGTTTTTCAATCAGGCGGAGCTTGACTCCGCCCCCACACATATCGGCTCCCGCTCAGTCGGCTCCCTGTTCTGCAGCCCGGAGGGAGCTTCTCCTCTCTGGGCTGCCAGGTTTGCTTTCAGCTGAGCTTAGCTCCGCCCCTCACACATGGGAGCGGCGCCGTCGGCTCCCTGTTCTGCAGCCCGGAGGGAGCTTCTCCTCTCCGGGCTGCCGGGTTTTCTTTCAGCGGAGCTTAGTTCTGCCCCTCACACATGGGAGCGGCGCCGCTCGTTCTCAGAGCGGCGCCGTCTGCTCCCTGTTCGGCAGGCCGGAGGGAGCTTCTCCTCTCCGGGCTGCCAGTTTTGCTTTCAGCGGAGCCTAGCTCCGCCCTTCACATATGGGAGTGGCGGCGCTCGTTCTCAGAGCGTCGCCATCGGCTCCCTGTTCCGCAGCCCGGAGGGAGCTTCTCCTCTCCGGGCTGCCAGGTTCGCTTTCTGCGGAGCTTAGCTCCGCCCCTCACACATGGGAGCGGCTCCGCTCGTTCTCTGAGTGGCGCCGTCTGCTCCCCGTTCTGCAGCCCGGAGGGATCTTTTCCTCTCCGGGCTGCCAGATTAGCTTCTGCAGGGCTTAGCTCCGAGAGGCGCCGTCGGCTCCCTATTTTGCGGTCCGGAGGGAGCTTCTCCTCTCCGGGCCACCATGTCAGCTTCAGCAGAGCTTAGCTCCGCCCCTCATATCGGGAGGGAGCTTCTCCTCTCCGGGCCGCCATGTCAGCTTCAGAAGAGCTTAGCTCCGCCCCTCATATCGGGAGCTAAGTTCCGCTGAGAAAACTGACATGGCGGTCCGAAGAGGAAAAACTCCCTCCGGACCGTAGATCTGGGAGCCGACAGCGCAGCTCGGAGAATGAGTGGCGCCGTCGGCTCCCGGATCTACGGTCCGGAGGGAGTTTTTCCTCTCCGGACCGCCATGTCAGCTCCAGTGGAGCTTAGCTCAGCTCCTCTCACTCTACAGTGGCGCCGCTCGTTTTCTGAGCGACGCCGTTGGCTCCCTGAACTGTGGCCTGGGGGGAGCTACTCTTCTCCGGGCCGTCTTTTTTCCTAGCCTCGGAGCTAGGCAGCGGCTTATCAGACGCTTCTAAGCATGCTGCTCTGTGCGGACACCGCTCCTGAGACTGCCACTGTGTCTGTGAGGCTTGGGGGAACTCATGTGGAATTAAAGTCCCCAGCAGTCTCATGGTGGCAATATGGTAAGGGAGCAGCGGTGGATAAGTTTAGACATATTTAGATAAATTTGTGCCTGGGATGTACGGTCCCTTGGTGTCTATAGGGGATATTTTCATTTTCCCCTACCGCTGGGTGCCATACCTTCAAGGTGGCCTCGCCTGTCTTTCATCTCACAGCTGCCACCTTAGCGGCTGGCGCTCCGTTACCTCTGCTGGTGCGAGATGCCGAAGGCAGAACCCTTCTCTACTAGAGTTCCATACCAGTCAGTCAGACAGTGGTCTGCATGGTTTCCTCTGCCACCGGTCATCCACTTGTCGGTGCCTCACTGCTGTGCGAGATGTCCGATGTCATGTCTCGCTACGCTCTGGACCTATATGTATCTGTAGCTGCAGTTCCGATACCCCACTGCTGGGTGCGGTATGTGGAGAATGGACCTGCTGTGCCTTATGGACCCTAAGGCTCTTTGTCTCCTACGGACCCATACTAGTGAGCCAGATAGTGATCTGCATGGTTTCCTGCATCGCCTGCCACACGCTTCACGGCCGAGGTGTCTACGACTGGAGTTCCGGTTCCTCACTACTGAGCGAGGTGCCGATGTCATGAATAGTTGTCTTCTGTGGATCCATGCCAACGGTCAGACAGTGGTCTGTATTGTTGCTTGCACCGCCAGTTCTACATCTCATGGCTGATCTATCTGTGCCTGGGGTTCCGGTTCCTCTTTACTGAGTGCTGTACCGACGCTGTGCACCACCTGTTACACATCCCATGGCTGGGTATCTGCGCCTAGTCTTCCGGTTCCTCACTAATGTACGAGGTTTCCGATGGGATCACTCGCTGTCCCCATACCAGCAAGCCAGGCGGTTGTCTGCATATTTTCTTCTGCCGTTCCAGTTCCTCTCTCTGTGCGCGGTATGCTTGGGACTGATCCTGCGTGTCCCACAGGACCCTATACAGGATGTTAGGGATACATTCTGCGGTCCCTCCGTTTTCCTCTCTCTCTCTCCCCAGGGGGCTGGGTTTTCTTGACCTCCCCGCCTTTACACTTTCGGGTCATCTACCATGCGTTTTCATCAGTGGACGAAAGTTCACCTCTGCCATGGTAGTTGTCAGGTGAGTTTTTCTCCAAGCTGCTCCATGTGCCTAATACAATGCACTACATACTGATTTCAGGGTTACCTGCTTAGCTAGGTCTCTCTCTGCATGTCTGCTACTCTATCTGCAGGCTGGGTTCTCTCTCCACTGGGACCTGACATGGCCAGACTGGGTCTGCTTGGTGCTCTGATCCACCGGGTCACCTTCCCCTTTCGACTACTTCTGCAGCTGTAGTCCGGTGTCTCTCTTCCAGGTGCAGTCCCACAGAGTGTGTGCCTGTGGGTTCTTAGGACTTTTCTGTCTGTAGGTCCCAAGGACCTTTGCAGCAACAGCAGCGTCACTCCGTTCTCCTTCTCGGGTTGCACTGTGGCTGTTTGGGGGCATGCACCTCTGTTCCGGCATGGGGCCTTCTGGGGCGCCGGTCGGTTCAGCCCCTCCCTGTCCCTCCAGGTGTTCTCTTCCGGGGTCTCTGCCCAGAGTGACTTAGGGTCTACTGGTCACTGTCTGGAATGCAGGGTACTTGTCGTAGGTCCGTACTACATTCACCAATGATTTTACTGCCTAGGTTTGAGTGCTTTCTGTCCGTCATCACAGCCTAGTGCTCTCCCTGGAAGGCGTGTGTCCCTCTTCCTCTTTTGTCCGTGTCAGTTGTACTGCATTGACACCACAGTCTTCTGGAGTAATCCTTCCTACGCCCAGACACCGGGAGTCCACACTGAGTTCTCATGGGTTCTCTCTCCATTCCCGTTTCTGATGGGATGTTCTTTAGGAAGCTCTGGTCTACTCGGTCCATTCTGGTCTGTTGCTGTTGGTTCCCTTGTTGGGACTCTGTCCTTCGATGCTGGGGTGTGCCTTCTTTTCAGGCGGCTTTCCGTTTCCGTGCCTTAGTGATGGTTCAGGTCTTGGACATTTGTTGCGGCCGGCCCAACTCCGCGATACTGTTCGTCAGGGTGGTATTTCCGTCCGCACTCCTTCTCTTCTTTAGGGCAGTCTTTTTGCCAGGAGAGTTGTTTGCGGACATCTGTTTCCCCTTTGTCCTGTGGTTTCTTGTCTCTCTATAGGACCCAGATGCCTGGGGTCTCTACAGTGGATGGCCTTTCCCTTTGGTCATGGTCCATTTCCTTGGCCGGAGGATCTTCCGGGAGCTCCTTTTCTGGGCCTAGAGTGTCTCCGGCCTGGGGGCTCGTCCGCAGGCCTTGTGGGCACGTGAGTACAGTCTTGGGACTGTCTCTTTTCACTGCTGGTTGTTTTTTCCCACCCTAGGGGGCTGCTTTGGTACGTCCCATCAGTTCGGTGTCCCCCAATGAAGAGCGACTGAGAAAAGGAGATTTTTTTTGTACTCACCGTAAAATCTCTTTCTCGTAGCCTTCATTGGGGGACACCGCACCCACCCATTTCTTAGTCTTTTTCTGGTTCTTGGGTTCTCCGGGATTCCTTCTAGGGTACTTCGGACGTTTTTCGTTTGGCTTCTCCTACTGCTTTGTGACACAACTGGTTACCTCACTGCAGGTGGGCGAGTATATCCTGCCAGAGAGGAGCCGACTTTTCTTTTTCCTAGTGTCAGCGCCTCCTAGTGGCAAGAGCATATACCCATCAGTTCGGTGTCCCCCAATGAAGGCTACAAGAAAGAGATTTTATGGTAAGTACAAAAATTCTCCTTTTTTATCTTATCTTTATCTAGGCTACCTGCTTTTACAGTAGCACTGCAGAATGGAGAACCCCATGCAAGGGATTAATGGGAATCTACATTACCGACTCACTGGTCAGACTTTTAAGGCGATGTTCACACGTCGTGATGTCTGCATGGAGAATCTCCGTGTGGACATTCAGCAAACTGCGGGCATCAGCATAAACATACAAGTGCTAGGACCACACAGGAATGCACATTCTTATAGATGGCTATGCATTCCATACGGAGTCCGCAGAAAGAATGAATGTGTTCAATTTTTGCGTCCGCAGAAAGATTGGAGTTTCTATGCCGGAAACAGCTGGCATGGATATTCCACTGTGTGCACAGCGCAGCAGAATACTGTTGAATTCAACGGGACCCTGCTGCAGTGGAATCTCTCTGCTGGATTCTAATATGAAATCTAATATGAAATTCTGACGTGAACATGGCCTAAAGGGGAACTCCACAAGATAGGGCAGAAGTGTCTGATCGCGGGGGATCCATCTGCTGGGACTCACGATCTCCTGCTTGTCTCCCCGGTGTTCTGCAGATTTGTATTCAGAGCACTGTACTTGTGTATCTCCAGCTCTCCCATAGAGATACATGGGGGGAGATTGTTGACCATAGGGTGGGATTTATTATTGTTGTCTTTTGAAAGTGTGTTTTGGAGTCATTTTATTTTACCTTGGGAAAACTATTATTATAATTTTTTTTTTGTCCCTAGCAACCAATCAGAGTTTAGCTTTCATTTTACCGAAACAGTTTGAGAAATTAAAGCTGAGTTAAAATTTTTTGCTAGGGGCAGCTAAGAATTTTCTTTTTCACAGTTTTGATAAATGTGCCCCAAAGTATATTGCCAAGTTTCAGAACTTCACAATTTAGTTTATTTACATAAAGCTGGACCCCCTGCCCAGTTGACAGATCTTATACTCTTAAAAGCATGTTGGCTTCAAAGCAGATAGAAAGCCACATCTGTCATCCATTGTGTTTTCTGCTGTCACTTGTTGGTCCCCCAAGTTTGCTGCTCTGTCCTGCTAAGACACAGTTTACAAGTGATGACATGGCTTCATACCATGGCTGAGAAACAAAACAGGTCTCTGTTATTACAGCGGGGAGATTTCCTAAGAACTGATCCCTCACTGTTAAGGCATGAATGGCAGTCATTTGTTTTTCCGCTCTTATCACAACACAGTCCTTGTGTTTCTGCAGGGGCAACTGGTCGGAGAGGAAGTTGGTGTGTGTAGGGGGATAGTCTATTGTGTTTTGAACAAATTTATAACCTTTTGGTTAAAAAATAAAGAATAAAAAAAAGATAAAAACAGTATTATTACTTTTTTGTTTTGTTTCCTCTTTATTTTTGGTTTATTTAGGGCTTAATGACAGTATGGAATTTCCGTTTTAGTTTTTTCAGTATTTTGTTGCATCTTGCGTACTACAGCACTTTGTTGGCAGAACTGTAATTTAAGAAATTCCAGATTGTGGGTCCTCCAAAGGAATGAACATGTTCATTCTTTCGGCAAAATTCCAGGCAGACTGCATTGCTGTCAATGGAGAAAATTTTGGTTGTGCCAGCTGCACACCTGTAGTGTATTCTGAATGGGCTCTAGAGTAATCTTAGCAATCCTGAATTGCAGACAGGACCTTGCTGCTTTATACAGTGACAAGTCCAAGTGCAGCCTGCAATTTCCAGTGAATTGCCATCGCTGGCTGCGGCCACTAGCACTTGTGGTTCTGTCAAGTCTAGATCCTATCTGCTATTCAGAATCACCTAAGATAGCCACAATCGCTTGTACTGCATGTAAATGATCAGAAATGAGGTGGAGTGGCAATTGCTCTATGCTAAGCAACGCTTCTATGAGAAGGGTAATAAGGCCCACACTATGTTGGCTAGGCGCCTGCGGGACAGAGCCGTTGCTCAATCTCCCTCTGCTCTGAAGGACTCCTCTGGGGTTCTCCACTACCATCCTGCTGATATCTCTCGCCTTTTTGTTGACTATTACACTAAACTCTACTCACTCCCCTCCCAGTTGCCATCTGACCCGGGGAGAGAGCTATCTTTCCCGTTGTGGTTTACCATCTCTATCGGGAGCGGACCGGGAAGTTCTAAATGCCCCTATTACTGGCGAGGAGCTCTCGGAAGTCCTTAAATCTCTGCCGACTGGTCGCTCTCATGGCCCAGACGGCTTCACCTTCTTGTATTATAAGACCTTTTCTTCTCTTCTGGTTCCTGTACTGGTCCCTCTTTTCAATTCGTTCATGGATGGGGAAGCGATCCCGCAGTTTTTTTTGCACTCCCTTATCACTTTGCTACCTATGCCTGGTAAGGACCCTCATGATTGCTCTAGCTACCGGCCCATTGCCCTCCTTAACTCTGACCTTAAGCTATTTTCTAAGGTGTTGGCTGTTAGACTCTGCTCCTTTCTTCCAGTTCTTGTCCACAAAGACCAGGTTGGATTTATCCCCTGCCGTCAAGGCGGTGACAACACCAGGAGGGTGGTGGGCCTGGTTGACCTGATTAATCGGAGGTCCGAGCAGGCATTGGTTCTTAGTTTGGATGCCGAAAAGGCTTTTGACAGATTGAGGTGGCCGTTCCTTTTTGCCACTCTGCAGAAATTTGGGATTTCATGGAAATTTTTTACTGCACTGCGGGGTCTCTACTCCTTCCCTACAGCCTCTCTTAAGCTTCCTCACGCTCCATCTCCTGTTCAATGGGACTCGTTAGGGCTGCTCTCTGTATCGAACCTTTGGCTGCTATGATCAGGGGGGATCCGGACATTACTGGTATTTCCTTGCATGATAGGGAATTTAACCCCTTAATGACAATGGACGTAAATGTACGTCATGGTGACGTGGTACTTAGCGCACCATGACGTACATTTTACGCGCCGTCATGATCGCGAGCACCGGAGCGCTGCTCGCATCATGCCTGGCAGGTCCCGGCTGCTATCAGCAGCCAGGGACCCGCCGGTAATGGCGGACATCCGTGATCACGCGGATGTCCGCCATTAACCCCTCAGATGCCGTGATCAATACAGATCACAGCA